>NC_137619.1:1398345-1648345 GCF_963280865.1 Gymnoscopelus braueri | reverse complement strand
TTAACTACTGTAAGTGATATTTTTAGGTTGTTGTTAAAAAGGTTAAAGTACTATATTGTGATAGTAATCATTGCTACAGAGCGTTTGTTGGGTCACAGGGGTCTCTCCAGCTCTTTAGTAAACAGAATATAGTACATTTTCAGGTAGGTGTCAACATTTAAGCCAATCAGGAGAGAGCACTGAAAATGCATTAACTGTTTAATAAAGAGCTGTAGAGACATGGAGACTCCTTTTACTGAACAAACACTCTATTAGCCTGGTTCCAGACCATAGGCCCCACCCACTCTCTGAGCTTCAGTCTGATAATCAGGCTAACACTCTATAGCAATGAGTACCATCAGAATATAGAGCTATTTAACACTTATTTTAAGTACATTTACTTAAGTACACTTTTGAGGAATTTTTACTTTACTTTATTTCCCATTTTCAATACTTTTACTTCTACTCCATTACACCTCAGAGGCAAATATTGTACTTTTACTCCACTACAAATGTTGCAGATCTGCTATTTTCTAAAGATTTGTATACATGTTGAACTTTTACTTTTGGAACTTTGAGTATATTTTGATGCCAATACTTTTGTACTTTTACTCAAGTATATTTTGATTAACAGCCTTTTACTTGTAAGAGAGTATTTTCACACTGCAGTATTGATACTTTTACTAAAGCCTTTTAGTACTTTTTCCACCACTGTTGAGTGGTTAACTTAAATACACATTACCATGAATCCAACAACGCTACACATTGAGTCTATGAAGCTATCTATTAAATCTATGAAAACATTTAATCTGCAAACAGAATGTAATACAAGTAGTGGGGGTCCCTTCTTCATCTGTGTCTCAGCTAAGGGGTCCTTGGCCTGAAAAACATTGAAGACCCCTGACTTAGTGAACTAAGACCCTACAGTAGATGTATTGAGTCAAACTCAGTCATCAGAATACCACTAGAGCTACATAAGTTATCATCTCTGTTGGGCAGAAACATCTCCATATTTTAACTTTTTATGTTTGTAAATTAATGCCCTATATGTTGTCACACTACAGTGTCACACAAAAGGAACAAATATAGCAGATCTACAAGCTCAAAACCTGGCGCATCGCAACATGTTTTGATATTGTAGATCTGCTTTTATGTTGTTGCTATTTATGAATTTGAATTGTAGAAAATAACAGTTTTGGACATAATGATGTTTCCACCTGACAGCATCATTATATAATATTCTGCTGTATTTAACACTGCAGTAATATAACAACTGTTTAGTTTATTCTGCTCTGTATTTAACACTGCAGTAATATAACAACTGTTTAGTTTATTCTGCTCTGTGTTTAACACTGCAGTAATATAACAACTGTTTAGTTTTACTACAAAGACTTGATTGACAAAATGTAATATTGTCGGCCCAGATCTGATCTTAGTCTAAAGTCTCTCATCTTCTGAAATGTGTGCAGACAGCCTGGCTTTAACTGATACTAAATAATTGAACACATTTCTCTCCTCCTAGCATGACTACACTGTCTGTCTATCTCTTTTACAATGTATTTAAAATGTTACTCATCACATTGAACACTCTGGTCTAGCTCTGACACACAGTTCAGTTCAGGACCAACACAGCCTCATAAATCTGAGACAAATGTAGAATCAATAATTGTTTTATTTGTCACTAACTTATACTGTACAAGTATGTTGTTGCTATTTATGAATTTGAATTGTAGAAAATAACAGTTTTGGACATAATGATGTTTCCACCTGACAGCATCATTATATAATATTCTGCTGTATTTAACACTGCAGTAATATAACAACTGTTTAGTTTATTCTGCTCTGTATTTAACACTGCAGTAATATAACAACTGTTTAGTTTATTCTGCTCTGTGTTTAACACTGCAGTAATATAACAACTGTTTAGTTTTACTACAAAGACTTGATTGACAAAATGTAATATTGTCGGCCCAGATCTGATCTTAGTCTAAAGTCTCTCATCTTCTGAAATGTGTGCAGACAGCCTGGCTTTAACTGATACTAAATAATTGAACACATTTCTCTCCTCCTAGCATGACTACACTGTCTGTCTATCTCTTTTACAATGTATTTAAAATGTTACTCATCACATTGAACACTCTGGTCTAGCTCTGACACACAGTTCAGTTCAGGACCAACACAGCCTCATAAATCTGAGACAAATGTAGAATCAATAATTGTTTTATTTGTCACTAACTTATACTGTACAAGTACAAGCAGCAAAATGTAACCAAATGGACCCACACAGGTGCATTTGGTCACATTTTCCACAGAGTTACAGACCCGTAAGGGTCCATTTGGTTCCATTTGAACACTCTAAAACACTGTTCACACTGAGCACTATAACGATAACTATAACTATATCATTCATCATTGTATTTTTTTATAGTTGTTGTGAACTCTGCCATCCACTTGACTTAGAACCATTTTGAAAACTATATTTTTATAGTTATAGTTATAGTGTTCAGTGTGAACGGCCCTTTAGAGTTAGGATGTCAGTGGCAGGTTAGGATGTTCTAAATCTGTTTTGAAGAAGTTGTAAAGGTACAGGATGAAATGTGTTTAAAATGTTTCATAGTTTAACTTGTGTTTCTCTGTGATATCTTTCAGTCATGGCTGCCAAACTGACTGCCTCCGAGACCCAGGTCAAACAGCTCCAGTCCAGACTCGGTACCAGTGAAGGCCACATCCAAGACCACCAGACCAGACTCAGTACCAGTGAAGGCCACATCCAAGACCACCAGTCCAGACTCAGTACCAGTGAAGGCCACATCCAAGACCACCAGACCAGACTCAGTACCAGTGAGGGCCACATCCAAGACCACCAGACCAGACTCAGTACCAGTGAAGGCCACATCCAAGACCACCAGTCCAGACTCAGTACCAGTGAAGGCCACATCCAAGACCACCAGACCAGACTCAGTACCAGTGAAGGCCACATCCAAGACCACCAGTCCAGACTCAGTACCAGTGAGGGCCACATCCAAGACCACCAGACCAGACTCAGTACCAGTGAGGGCCTGATACAAGTCTTGAAGGAAGAAAGTGAAGGTATAATTTGAACAGGAGATGTTCAGTGAATGCAGCTAGGAGAGGATGGTGTTGAAGAGTGGTGGAAAAAGTACAAAAAGTCAGATAATTCAGAATTTACTTGAGTAAAAGTACAAAAGTATTGTTATCAAAATGTACTTAAAGTACCAAAGTAGAAAGTACTCCTTATGTAGAATGTCCCATTTCACAAGTTTTCAAATGTATGAAAACTCTTTTTGAAAATATCTACAAGCTCACAATGCGTCGCACCGTGACGCATTGTGAGCTTGTAGATCGGCTATTTTCAAATGGCCCAAATGTATAAAGGGCTGAAGTGGGTAATGTATGTTTTGTAATAATAATCAAAATCTACAAAGTAACTAGTAACTAAAGTTGTCATATAATTGTAGTGGAGTAAAAGTACAATATTTGCCCCGGGATGTAGTGGAGTAGAAGTAGAAGTACTGAAAATTGGAAATACCCAGGTAAAGTAAAAAATACCTCAAAACTGTACTTAAAGGTTGGGTAAGTGATATTTTTAGGTTGTTTTTTTGTTGTTGTTAAAAAGGTCAAAGTACTATATTGTGATAGTAATCATTGCTACAGAGCGTTTGTTGGGTCACATGGTCTCTCCAGCTCTTCAGTAAACACAATATAGTACATTTTCAGGTAGGTGACAACATTTAAGCCAATCAGGAGAGAGCACTGAACATGCATTTTCTGTTTAATAAAGAGCTGGAGAGACATGGAGACTCCTTTAACTGAACAAACACTCTATAGCAATGAGTACTATCACAATATAGAGCTATTTAACACTGTTACTGAACACACACTCTATAGCAATGAGTACTATCACAATATAGAGCTATTTAACACTGTTACTGAACAAACACTCTATAGCAATGAGTACTATCACAATATAGAGCTATTTAACACTTATTTTAACCAAAGTAAATCACTTACCCTACCTTTAAAGTACAGTACTTGAGTAAATGTACTTTTTGTTGTTGTTCAAAAAGAAACAGCAGGAGTATTTGTGATGGATCAGACTTAATGCTAATGTTGTGGTTTCAGCCCACCATGCTCAGCTGTCCACCGTAGAAACCAGGCTGACTGCTGCTGAGGGTCAAGTTCAGGAACTGTTGAGTAAGTATGTTTAACACACATTAAGATTATAGATTCAGGAGGGTTGTATTAAAAATAAATACATTCAAAGACTTCCTACTTGATTGAAGCTTTGAATGATCTAACCCCTCAGTGTATCAGAAGCGAACGGCCCTGTGTCAACAACACAGCCGTCTGTGCCTTGACTTCTGTGCACTGACTGCGCTCGCCAGGCTCCCCCCCCCCCCCCCCGCCCCCTTGGCAAAAACTCCTCAGGAAAAGGCTGTTCGCATTTCAGAATGCCTGTCCCACTCTTACTGAACTTAGTAGGGGTCTTCAACAGGGGGTACGCGGACCCCTAGGGGGTCCTCAGAGTTACTAGAGGGGGGGAGCCAAATCATTGTGCGATAGGAACATATTTTTACATGAACCACTTGAACCCTAGCATCCCTTTTCTGAGGGGAACATTAGCAGAACATAGCAGATCTACAAGCTCTCAATGCCTCGTGCTGCGAGGCGTTGAGAGCTTGTAGATCGGCTATTTTCGTTAAAGAGGTTTTGTTTAGGGGGAAACATTTGTATTGAGTGGCAGTGGTGTAAAGTAACTAAGTACATTTACTCAAGTACTGTACTTAAAGGGATATTTCACTTTAAAAATAAAAATTTGGTCACTTTATCGTCTAGGCTACTCAGGCTTTTGGGAGCACCCGAGACAGTTTTTAAGTTGCTTGATTCAGTATTTGGATATTTGATATTCATTTTATCAGACACGCCCTATACAAACCCATTGTGATTTCAAACTCCATTTTAACCATGTTAGATTAATTGGAAACACCCGTCCTTGGTTCTGGTGACTGATGTTGTCCTTCTAATACGTGAGGAGACAGTGTTTTTTCAATTACTTTTTTCATGTATTTTTTACATGTTTTGGGAAAATGAAAATGTTTTATTACAATAAAAATAAAAATGAAAAAAATGAAAAGAGTAAACGAAAAAACACGCCCCCTCACTTATTAGGAGGGCAGGATGAGTCACCAGAACCAAGGACGGGTGTTTTTGATGAATCTAACAGGTTAAATATGGAGTTTGAAGTTATAATGGATTTGTATAGGAAGGGGGCGTGTCTGATAAAATGAATATCAAATATCTAAATACTGAATCAAGCAACTTAAAAACTGTCTGGGGGGCTCACAAAAGCCTGAGTAGATGATAAAATGACCAACATTTTTTTTTAAAGTGAAATATGCCTTTAAGTACACTTTTGAGGAATTACTCTACTGAAGTATTTCCCATTTTCAATACTTTTACTTCTACTCCATTACATCTCAGAGGCAAATATTGTACTTTTACTCCACTACAATTATTTGACAGCTTTAGTAACTACTTACTTTGAAGATTTAGATTATTATTACAAAACATGCATGAACCACTTCAGCCCTACATATACATGGCCTGTATATACATTTCGGCCATTTGATTATAGCCGATCTACAAGCTCACATTGTGAGCTTGTAGATCTGCTATTTTCAAAAGATTTGTATACATGTTGAACTTGTGAAATGGGACATTCTGCATGAGTACTTTTACTTTTGGTACTTTAAGTATATTTTGATGCCAATACTTTTGTACTTTTACTTAAGTCAATTTTGATTACCGGACTTTTACTTGTAACAGAGTATTTCTACACTGCAGTATTGATATTTTTACTTAAGTAAAAAATGTAATTGTTAGTAGTTTTTCCACCACTGTTGAGTGGTTAACTTAAATAGACATTACCATGAATCCAACAACGCTACACATTGAGTCTATGAAGCCATATCTATCTATCTGCCATAAGGGGTGGCCATAGCTGAGTGGTTAGTGAGCCCGCCTAGGGAGCCAGAGGCCCTGGTTGCCCCAGGTACGATTCCAGGCCACGCCAGCAAATGTGTCGATGAAATGAAATTTGTCCCTGAGCAAGACTCTTAACCCCTAATTGCTCACAGGCCCTCATTGGAAACAAGACCACAAGGACTTTCATGAATGGACCTGTTAAAGGAATGATCCTTATCCTAAGCTCAAAATGCGTGCGACACATTGTGAGCTTGTAGATCAGCTAATGTATGTTTTGTAATAATAATCAAAATCTACAAAGTAACTAGTAACTAAAGTTTTAAAATAATAGTAAAAGTAAAAGTAAAATATTTGTCTCTGAGATGTAGTGGAGTAGAAGTAAAAGTACTGTAGATTGGAAGTACTCCGGTAAGTAAAGGTACCTCAAATTGTACTTAAGTACAGTACTTGAGTAAATGTACTTAGTTACTTTACGGCACTGGTCATCAGAATACCACTAGAGCTACACAAGTTATCATCTCTGTCTGGTAGAGACCTCTTATCTCCATATTTTAACTTTTTATGTTTTTTGTTTAATTAATGCCCTATTTGATCATACTACAGTGTCACACAAAAGTAGCAAATATAGCAGATCTACAAGCTCAAAACCTGGCGCATCGCAACATGTTTTGATATTGTAGATCTGCTTTTATTTTGCTGCAACTTTTACATTTGAATTGTGGAAAATAACAGTTTTAAACATAATGACGTTTCCACCCGACAGCATCGTTATATAATATCCTGCTCTGTATTTAACACTGCAGTAATATAACAACTGTTTAGTTTTAATACAAAGACTTGAATGACAAAATGTAATATTTTCTGTCCAGATCTAGTCTTAGTCTAAAGTCTCTCATCTTCTGAAATGTGTGCAGACAGCTTGGCTTTAACTGATACTAAATAATTGAACACATTTCTCTCCTCCTAACATGACTACACTGTCTATCTGTCTCTTTTAGAATGTATTTAAAATGTTACTCATCACATTGAACACTCTGGTCTAGCTCTGACATACAGTTCAGTGGTTCTAAAACTCCAGATTGGTTCAACAACTCATAACTCTGACAGTTTACACATTTAGAATCAAGAAGGTTTTATTTGTCACTAACTTATACAAGTACAAGCAGCAAAATGTAACCAAATGGACCCATACGGGTGCATTTGGTTACATTCTACATATAATTACAGACCCGTAAGGGTCCATTTGAACACTCTATAAAGCACCGTTCACACTGAACACTATAACTAGAACGATAACTATAACTATATTGTATTTTTTTTTATAGTTGGTGTAAACTCTGCATTCCACTTGACTTAGAACTTTAAAACTATATTTTTATAATTATAGTGTTCAGTGTGAACGGCCCTATAGAGTTACAGACCTGTAAGGGTCCATTTGGTTCCATTTGTACACTCTCAGAGTTACAGACCTGTAAGGGTCCATTTGGTTCCATTTGTACACTCTCAGAGTCACAGACCTGTAAGGGTCCATTTGGTTCCCAACCATCAATCATTAGCTGGGGTGAGGTTTCTATCTGTCTCCTACTCTGTTGTTTACATGTGTATGATAATGATGAAGACCAGTTGTGTTGGAGTCCTCAAATGTGTTTCTGGGTGGGGAGGAACTTGAACTTGTCCCAGAGTTCAAGTACCTCGGAGTCATACTAGACTCAACCCTAACTTTTAAAAAACATGTGAAGAAAGTCACAAATACGATTAAATTCAACCTTCAAAATTTTAAACAAATTAGACCCTTCCTGACAGTTGGAGCTGCCAGATCGTATCTTCACTGTATGATCCTATCACACATTGAGTACTGTTTTACAAACTGGTCTTGCACAGGCGTGACGATCCTAAAACCCATCGAACAGCTCTACAAAAGTGCGCTCAAGGTGTTTGACAGGAAGCCTCACTCTTATCATCATTGTAACATACTCAGGAGGCTCAATTTTTTTAGCTTCGACAATTTCAAAAAGTTCAAACAGGTTGGGGTCATATACAAGACCTTACATGGTCTGTGCCCGCCCCCCCTAAGGGAATTCATTAAAAGGAAGCCTGAAAGAGGAATCAGTACCAGAGCAACCACTCGAGGAGATTGTGAAGTGCCGCACCGGCAAACAACCTTCGGTCAAAATGTCCTCTCAGTACAGGGTTGTGTAGCATGGAATGGCCTTCCTCTACATATAAGGGATTGTGCTACATTTCCATCTTTTAAATTCAATGTGAAAAGATGGTTGCTTGAAAACCAAAGCTGCAACCATCTGTGATCATATTTTAGGTTTTTTTAGGCTATGTGATGTAATGTAATTGTATTTCACCGTTTGTCTGTTTTCTGATGTTATTGTTTTTCTGTTTTTCTGTTTTGTGTGAGGACTGCGGATGAAAATTAGCATCTTTGCTAAATCCGGTGTATTTACGTTCATGTGACGTTCATTAATATGCTCTGTCCTGTCTAAATAAACAAATAAAGTAAAGTATGATGATGATGATAATATTATTATTATTATTATTATTATTATTATTATTATTATTATTATTTATTTGTCTAGATGTAATACATTTGATTGGCTTAACCACATGAACCTATAGTGTCTTCAAACATTCTGACAAATAGCAGATCTACAAGCTCACAGTGCATTGCGTTGTGACTCGTTGTGAGCTTGTATCTGCTATGTTCAGTGAAGAGATTTGGTATTGAGGGAAAAGAGGAGCAGAGTATAATACAGTAGGGTTAATAGTATATTATTATGATTTTATAATATTATAAATATGATAATGCTCTGTGTTGACAGACAAACCAAAGGTTGCCTTCTCTGTTGGTTTGGGTGATGGAACAGTTGGACCATTTAGTTCTGAAACCACTCTGATCTACAAGAGAGTTCACACTAACATCGGCAACGCATACGATCCATCTACAGGTAGGTGGAGATTACATTATGTTAATTAACTTTACACAATCAATTACCACCAACTAATTACACAACTCATCTATCAGGCTATCAGACATAAATAAATTACAGTAATCTAAATAAATCTTCAACTGTGTAATTCCCATTGACATTAACAGGCAGGATGAGAGAACTTTAATATCATTGTTTTTAAAACAATGTTAAAAAAGTGTCATCATGATCAATGAATGAAATATTGGTTGAAACCACTGGCTTCTGTCCACAAGATTGATTGATTGATGTAATACTTTATTAGTCATAAATGTAAACAGCATGTGGTACAGTAAGACATTAAAGCTAAAACACAAAGAAGTCCTTTGGACTTGTTTCCATTGTGGTCCTATATGATAAGAGGGTTTACTAACACATTATTCACTGTGTGTGTGTGTGTGTGTGTGTGTGTGTGTGTGTGTGTGTGTGTGTGTGTGTGTGTGTGTGTGTGTGTGTGTGTGTGTGTGTGTGTGTGTGTGTGTGTGTGTGTGTGTGTGTGTGTGTGTGTGTGTGTGTGTGTGTGTGTGTGTGTGTGTGTGTGTGTGTGTGTGTGTGTGTGTGTGTGTGTGTGTGTGTGTTTTCTGTCTCAGGTCTCTTCTCAGCGCCTTTGAAAGGAGTCTATCAGTTCAGATTTACTGCAGTTGGATATTTCGGTTCAGAGCTAGTGTACGTCTACATGTATAAAAATGAGCAGACACTCATTTCTAACTTTTCAATCAATAATGGTAACAGTAAAATATATGTGTCTAATGGAATGATCCTAGAGCTGGAGCAGGGAGACAGAGTTTACATGCGTTTACCTGGTTCCTACAGGCTCCATGATAACACATCCAACCACGTCACATTCAGTGGTGTTCTGCTCTATTCTATGTAACACTGGGACTGATTACTTTAAAGCATTGGTTCTCAAAGTGGGGTCTGGGGACCCCCAGGGGGGAGGGGTTCCAGGGGGTCTCCAGCTAAATGAGTTAATATAGTGTCACAATCATGTTAACCACTTTATCCATATATTATACATTGGACATTCAAAAATAGCAAATATACAAGCTTGTACATCTGCTAATATAAAAAAAATAATTGAATAATGTTGTTTTTTTAAACGCAAATCTTCTCTTCTGGGGGTCCCTGGCACAACACATTTTCATATGAGGGTCCTTAACCAAATACATATTAATGTAGGGATCCTTGACGTAAAAGTTTGAGAACCAGTGCTTTAAAGAGCTCCCATAATGTTCATATTCAGCCTCTCAATAAACTCATATTCAAAACTTAAACACTGTTGTCAGTGTCTATTTAGTTTTTCTGATTATTTTAATATAATACATCTAGAAGACCAATGATGATGTGTTTATATCCATATATGGAACATGCAGTATTATGAGAAAAAAAACATTAATGTGCATCACAGAATATTAATGGATCATTTATCTCACAGACATAATGTCTGGGTTATTTATCTATTATCTATTTATTGTATTAGTGAGAGACTATTTATTTCATTTTGTATTCAGTGTAGGTGTAGATACTTCACTTCATTCAGGGGTGCAAAAGCCTTTTGCTTACATCTTTTTTTTTTTTTTGTAAGCTCAAAGATGAGCTTACAATGGGTTAAAACATCTCTGGGGTCAATACAAACAGACAAAAAGAAAACCAGGAAAGATACAAAAAATAAAAAAGGGGGATATTTATGCCTACATAATTATGTTCTGGAAACAGTGCTGCCCTAAATGCAGTGTTATTACCACTAGGGGGCACTAGACTTCAACTAAAGAGGGACTGCTGTCTTTGCCTCTAAACCAGGGGTCTTCAAGGTTTTTCAGGCCAAGGAAGGACCCCCTAGTTGAGAGAGAGATGAAGCAGGGACCCCCACTACATTGTTTACTATTGTGTTGCAGATTAAACTCTTTCATAGATTTCATTGATAGAGTCATTGACTACTATCATTTAACCACTTAAACCTTCAATACTTAGTACTTGGTCTGCTCCTTTCCCCCCCCCCTACATCAAACTTCTTTGGTGAAAATAGCAGATATACAAGCTCACAATGCCGTTGTGAGCTTGAAGATCTGCTATTTTCGGCTAACGTTCCCCTCAGAAAAGGAATTCTAGGGTTCAAAAGGTTCCAATCTCACAAAGATTTGGCGGCCCCCCTGTAGTAACTCTGAAGACCCCCTAGGGGTCCCCGGACCCCCTGTTGAAGACCCCTGCTCTAAACTCATTCATGAACATTCCCTTGCCTGTCTTGAGGCCATTTTTATGTATGAAGTTATAATATTACTTATTAGTATTTTATTGTACTTTTCATACTGCCTTGTGTCTGACTAAAGTGGTGCTAAAGCACTATAAGTGGTTCTTTGGCTCATAATCATATAGAGGAACCTCTTTTGGTGCTACAGTATCCTCTGGTCCTGGACCCACCAGGGGACCAAATGGACCAAATGGACCCTGACAGACAAATGGACCCTGACAGACAAATACATATTAATTTGGGTCCTTCATTATTGCTTAAACAATAATTAAAACATTAGGAAACAAGCCCAAATAAGCAACTACACTACACAAAAAATAAGCCCAAAAAATCGCACTCCGCAACTACCAATATTTACAAGCAACTTTACAGAAAAACAAGCCCAAATGTCGCTTATAATAAGCAGACATGGCAACACTGAGGCTAGACTCTCCACTCCATACACAATATATATATATTAATAGCCAGTAGCCACTGTGTAGCTAAATCAATGCACTATGCTACTACTGCGTTGACTGCACTTCTCACAGTCAGTGTTAATGCTAAAGTATTTCACTTCATTTACAATGTTTCTTATGCTCTAAACCTTTTGCCTATAACCACATTTAAAACGACATAAAGACATAAAATAAATATGAACAACTGATTGAAATGCATAAATAGTTCATTAAAATCACAAACAATTCATTAAAGATACACAAGTAATTCATAAATACAAAATTGACAAATAAGGGTTAGAATGGAAATGGTTTGATATTGTTTAGAGTCAATAGTAAAACTGTAGCTGTAGAAAAAAACATCCATATAAGGCAGGAAGGTGACATTACTTCCCCTTTAAGAACACACTGTGTGTGGAGGCTGTTATTAATGAAGCTGAAGAGACAGAACGTCAGAAAGTAAATAAATTGATCACAGAAAAAGAAAAAACTGTTTTAAAGAAAGATAACGTTTGATTCAAACCTAAAGAGTGTCTAACACCATTGTGAAGAATTTGGTCAGACTAAGGAGCAGCACCTACCCAGTTAGTGTTTGTGTTTCTACAGAACAAGTGTTTTGGTGAGTTGATCCCTGCACAACATGTCTGTGTTTGCACTTTTAAATGTACAAACGTTTTGGATTATTTTGAAGAGTGTATTGTCTCCATTTTTGATGGCAAGATGTCAATATTTATTCATGAAAAACGAAGCTGTGTATTGTGTAATCAAGGCTGCTGATCTGGGCAGCCAGGTGACAGCAATCAGCCATCCATTTGGGTGTAGTTGTGTCCTTTCAGTGTTGTTCATTACTGCCCTCTTGTGTTTACTTGGGGTAATTCTGTTCATACGGTATAGTCCAGTTATAATATAGCTTATACAGTCATTTGAGATAATCTGCTCCAGAGCCATATTAAGTATTATAGTGACGTGTCCTTCTGGTAGTCTAACCTCCATAAGTAATGCACTTTTGCTTTTAACTTAAAAATATTATTTAATCATTGTGACGATATGTATTGCCTGGTTACAATTTTAGGTTTAAACACGTAGGCCCTATTCAAATTCTTTCTCAAATAGCCGATTTACAGGCTCAAAATGCAATGGTTGTGAGAGATTGTAGATCAGCTATTTTTTAACATTTGTGAGAATATTTGAACATTTTGTGAAAATGTTCACTACAAATAGTTACCATCAGCATAATCCTCACCATGTCACCATGACTCTGCCATAACCATATAAGGAGTTCCCAATGCAGCTACATCCAAATATGGAGTGTGTTGTCTAATCTCAATGTGTCGTCATAATAAGTCAGCTCCATATATGGGCACAAAAGGGGACATGCCCATATATGGGCATATACTGATATCAGGGATCTCCATATAGGCCTATGGGCATAAAAGGGGTGTGCCCATATATGGGCATATACTGATGACAGCAGGGATCTCCATATATGGGCATAAAGGGACATGGACTGATAGATACAGAAATCTCCATATATGGGCATATCAGTCGGATCGGAGGTGCGATGTAGGTATGAGGGCCGTGTAGCGGCCCGAACCTCTAGTGACGGAAAAGAATAGCCAAATACAATCAAGCTCATATATTAAAAAAAATTATGCAAAAATCAGCCTCATGGTGGCGCTATAAAAGGCCAATGTGAAACATTGCCTATCTACAACTGTCTACTCTACAAGCTATAGAGAGGCTATTTGCACAATGTTTACCTTTTGGGGGCGGGGGGATTATTTCTCTAAATTGTGCCCAGAATATGGACGCCGAGATAAGAGTGGGGAATAGGCTACCTGTTAAAGCCATTCCAGGATTTGTCTGCTGCAGAAATTCAGAATGCATGATCACCCACTGACGCACATACATGTCTTTAGCCAACTTGGATGAATGAATCCAAACTTCTTTCATTTCAATGAAAGAGAGAACAGCAGAGAAATAATCCACTAGGTCGACATAGAACCGCACTCGCACTGGCAGTGATCTACCATGTCCATGTGATGTTAACTTGCCAATAACATTAGTTTCGTCAGGAGAGTCAAGTGTCATCAAAATTCAGCGGATCCAGCAGAGCCACATATATATATTATACATATATTATAGAGAAAAACGTGTGCAAAATTTGCAAAGGAGAATGTTACGTTTTAAATGCCAGATTAAATCACAGACAAGACAACAAAGATTGTGTGAAAGTAGCAAAACTGTTAATCTTTCCCACAGCTGCGGGAAGTCTGCGCAAATTGGGGTTGCCAAGGAAACCGTTTGTATATGTGACATCAGACCAGACGTTAAAAGCTGCAGAATCGGCGTAGTCAACAAACAGTGTGTGCACGTGTGATGTCACGGCCGGGGGGGAGTGGCTGAGAGAACTGACTATAAAATGCACTTGCAGGGCTGAAGATGTCAGCATTTGAACTATACAGAGGAACAGAGGAGGGAAGGTCAGTGGTTGGTTGGCCACCAAGTTGATTATGGATCATTTGAGAATCCAGCAGCAGCTCCAGCCTGTCAAGGTGGAAAAGGAGCCTTTTGAGAGGGTTTACCAGATGGGCTCGGTGCTCTGCAAAGGGGGATTTGGCACTGTGTACGCGGGCAGCAGGATATCCGACGGCACCCCGGTCGCAGTGAAACACGTCTCCAAGAAAATGGTGTACCACTGGGGAACGATCGCTGACGGCTCCACGGTGCCCCTGGAGGTCCTGCTCCTGAACAAAGTGAGCGCCACGGGGTTCCGCGGGGTCATCCGCCTGCTGGACTACTACGAGCAGCCCGACCGCTGGCTCATCGTCATGGAGCGGCCGGAGCCGTCCAAGGACCTGTTCGACTTCATCACCGAGCGGGGCCACCTGGACGAGGACACGGCCCGGGGCTTCCTCCACCAGGTGCTGGAGGCGGTCCGGCACTGCCACGCCTGTGACGTGGTGCACAGGGACATCAAGGACGAGAACCTGCTGGTGGACCTCCACACCGGGGAGCTCAAGCTGCTCGACTTTGGCGGCGCGGCGGTCCTCAAGGACACCGTGTACACGGATTTCGGCGGCACGCCGCAGTACAACCCGCCCGAGGCCATCCGCCACGGTAGATACCACGGCCGCTCGGCGACGGTGTGGACGCTGGGCGCGCTGCTGTACAGCATGGTGTTCGGGAACTGCCCGTTCGAGTTGGACGAGGAGATCCTCAGGGGAGAGCTGCACTTCAGAAGGAGGGTTTCTCCCGAGTGCCAGGATTTGATCGAGTGGTGCATGGCCCCGAGACCCTTTGACCGGCCCACGCTGGAGCAGATCTACGACCATGCCTGGATGCGGGCCGTCGCTGTCATCGTCCCCTCCTCCGAATCGGCAGAGTCCTCACAGGAGGAGGAATGAGCGGCGTGCCTGTCACAGACCTGCGCAGAGCAAGTTCTGTCAGGGAACTCAGTGCAGTTGTTGGTGGCCTGCCGTTGGACCGCATCAGCTCCACGTTCACATCCACTCATCCACTCATCCACTCACAGTCATTTCATTCTCAGACCGCTCTATTTAAGCTGGAAGTCTGCACTTCTCATCCTGCTGGTTTTTGCTGCACACTGCTGCTGCTGCGCTGCTGTTCATGACTGTGCTAAATTGCTGCTCACCCTTCACCACCCCAGCTACCACCTGTCGTTTTGGATATGCTGTTTATGTACGGGGGATTCCGGGGTCCCTATGGTTGGGAAATGTTCTTTATCAGAGTACCTAAAAGCAGATCCAATTAATTGCCAAACCATAATAAATATATTGCTAATTTTATATTCAATAAATATATCTTAGCCCCGCCTCCTCCATATGAAGCGACACTGATGGGGGGAGGGGGGTCTGGTGTTCATAGCATAGACATATAAAGGTAGACGCCTCCTCTGGCTCTGAAGCGTCGGCATCTCGGACGCACTTCCGCTTCCTCTATGCTTCCGGGGGGGCAGCTGGAAATTTCCTTGTGCGTCACAGAAGGGGGCGTTCAGTAGGCCAATCAGAGGCAGGTGGGGGCGGGACAACTAGATTCTGACAAGTCCTGGGAAAGACGCGCTGTGGTTGGCCAGTAGTCAACACGCTGTGATTGGCCAGTGCCCGTTCCCCCCGGAAATATGGCGGCCACCATACCAAACGGGTCGCTCCAACGAACTGCAGAGACCAATGAGGTATCTAGGTTTCTATATCTATGGTTCATAGAGTCAGATTCACAGACTTGATGAAAAGGCCCTCAGCATCCTCTTTACAAAGCCCTCCCCTGTCAGCAGAACCTATACGTCTGCTGGTCGTATAGGTTGAAACAGCCCTCTTTTCTATTCCTCGTTTTGTAAGGGATTTATGTTCTTTCATTATTTTATTTTTTGTAAGGGATTATTTATAATTTGTTCAAAAACGAAATAGGATATTTGTAGTAATTTTCTTTTCTTTTTGAACAAATTATAAAATCATAAAAAGAAAAGAGTTATTATTGTAGTCTTTTTCCTTTTTCAAATGAATTATGAATAATTATCATAAGATTGCTGGACTGTGTGCCATCATGTAATCCCTTCAACACTCAAATTAACCAGGATAGTTTGCTGAGATAAGATAATAACTGTCAGTAACTTTGTCCATCATGCAGCTCTCAACTGAGCAGTTAGATAGGATTTGTATTGTTATAAAAAACTGCACATTCTACCATCAACTTTTCATTCATGCATCTTCTCATAAGAAATATAATTGAAACAACATGCTTCTAATGACTTATACCATATATATATATATTATATAATATCTACAAGCTCACAATGTGTCGCAAATGCAACGTATTGTGAGGTTGTAGATGTAGAGGTTGTAGATCTGCTATTGTTACAGAAGGTTTTTACTAGTTTACTATATTCTGCCATTAGTTTAGTCTATCTTTCACAGTGTGACAAATTGTTCTAGTCATATTTTAGTTAATTAATTAGTCTACTCTAATACTTATATACTGCCCTTTATGCCATCTGGCATGTAGGGCAACAACAAAAGATTTCCACTCCTGTCTGTTCAGGGACAGCAGACTCTAATTGCAAAATTACTCTTCAGATGATGGTAGCCACTGTCAATGTCAGGGTAAAGGATAAAGGATAATAATATAATATAATGTATTTGGGTAAAGTGATGATAATGTAATGTATTTAATATAATAATAATATAATATAATGTATTTGGGTAAAGTGATGATAATATAATGTATTTAATATAATAATAATATAATATAATGTATTTGGGTAAAGTGATGATAATATAATGTATTTAATATAATAATAATATAATATAATCCTGAAACAAGAGGACATTTTGACCATAGAATAGAATAAAAAACAGAGGTTATGGCGTCTCTAATTCTATTCTATGGACTGTGTCGCCCTCTAGTGGACAAACTCTACTCTCGTCTACTCTAGGTATAATATTTATTACTATGACGCAGTGACTAAAAAAAAACTATTTATGGATATTTAGTCCATTTAATCATTTTAGAAATGGCATCATCATAATAAGATGATGATTTGTATTGTTGATTCCTCCTCCACTCATTTGTTTTGAGCATAAAGCAGCTGCTAGCTGCTAGCTAGCCGCTAGCTGCACATAAACAGACCTTAGGGCTACACTACATTTAAGAACTACATGTTCCATCCACCATGGGTGGCTAAAAAAAACTACAATCGATTACTACATTTCCCATACACCATGGGTAGCGATGAGGACTACATTTAAAGAACTACATTTTCCATCGACAATGGGTAGTTAGAAAAACTACAATCGAGTACTACATTTCCCATACACCAACATGGGTAGCTGTGTGGACTACATGTAAGGAACTACATTTCCCAGCCACCATGGATGACTAGAAGAACTACACTAGAATGGACTACATTTCCCACACACCTAAGTGTCACGCTTCACATAGAATGCCACATGAATGCTTCCGTTTTCTCTTCAAAATAAAATACTTGACGTGTCAAGCCTCACACAGAACGCAACGCGAGTGCTTCCGCTTATTTTTTCAAAAAATACAACCGTTTTAACGCTTACAAATACAAATACTACGACGGTGTCGCGCGCTGAAAATAGCCGATCTACAAGCTCACAATGAGTCTCATTGTGAGCTTGTAGATTTGAACAGCTTCATGTAGAAACCAGCGCCATGTTGCGTCATCTCGTGTTTAATATTTTGATGATTAAAGTGATTTATTGACGACATCCACTTGTATTTACTCATTATGTCCACACGAGGGCGACAAAGGCCCTTGAATACAACCAGATGAACGGAGTCAGAAGTATTGTAGTATATAAGTAGTAAACATTTATAACATTATTAGTTCAATGGATTTACAATAATGTTGTTTTTACAGTTAGTTAGTTAGTTGGTAATATAATGTATTTAATATAATAATAATAATAATAATAATAATAATAATATAATATAATGTATTTGGGTAAAGTGATGATAATGTAATGTATTTAATATAATAATAATATAATATAATGTATTTGGGTAAAGTGATGATAATATAATGTATTTAATATAATAATAATATAATATAATGTATTTGGGTAAAGTGATGATAATATAATGTATTTAATATAATAATAATATAATATAATCCTGAAACAAGAGGACATTTTGACCATAGAATAGAATAAAAAACAGGTTATGGCGTCTCTAATTCTATTCTATGGACTGTGTCGCCCTCTAGTGGACAAACTCTACTCTCGTCTACTCTAGGTATATTATTTATTACTATGACGCAGTGACTAAAAAAAAACTATTTATGGATATTTAGTCCATTTAATCATTTTAGAAATGGCATCATCATAATAAGATGATGATTTGTATTGTTGATTCCTCCTCCACTCATTTGTTTTGAGCATAAAGCAGCTGCTAGCTGCTAGCCGCTAGCCGCTAGCTGCACATAAACAGACCTTAGGGCTACACTACATTTAAGAACTACATGTTCCATCCACCATGGGTGGCTAAAAAAACTACAATCGATTACTACATTTCCCATACACCATGGGTAGCGATGAGGACTACATTTAAAGAACTACATTTTCCATCGACAATGGGTAGTTAGAAAAACTACAATCGAGTACTACATTTCCCATACACCAACATGGGTGGCTGTGTGGACTACATGTAAGGAACTACATTTCCCAGCCACCATGGATGACTAGAAGAACTACACTAGAATGGACTACATTTCCCACACACCTAAGTGTCATGCTTCACATAGAATGCCACATGAATGCTTCCGTTTTCTCTTCAAAATAAAACACTTGACGTGTCAAGCCTCGCACAGAACGCAACGCGAGTGCTTCCGTTCTTTTTTTCAAAAAATACAACCGTTTTAACGCTTACAAATACAAATACTACGACGGTGTCGCGCGCTGAAAATAGCCGATCTACAAGCTCACAATGAGTCTCATTGTGAGCTTGTAGATTTGAATAGCTTAGCGTAGAAACCAGCGCCATGTTGCGTCATCACGTGTTTAATATTTTGATGATTAAAGTGATTTATTGACGACATCCACTTGTATTTACTCATTATGTCCACACGAGGGCGACAAAGGCCCTTGAATACAACCAGACGAGTCAGAAGTGTTGTAGACATGAACACATTGTTACATTTATAACATTATTAGTTCAATGGATTTACATTAATGTTGTTTTTACAGTTAGTTAGTTAGTTGGTAATATAATGTATTTAATAATAATAATAATAATAATAATAATAGTATTATAATATAATGTATTTGGGTAAAGTGATGATAATATAATGTATTTAATATAATAATAATATAATATAATGTATTTGGGTAAAGTGATGATAATATAATATATTTAATATAATGATAATATAATATAATTTATTTAATATAATAATAATCCTATCCTATCCTACTACTTTAATTGAAATGACCTCCAAAATATGTCCGGGGTCGTAGAATAATAATATAATATAATGTTTTTGGTATTTTGGGTAAAGTATTTGGGTAAAGTGATGATAAAGTATTTAATATAATAATAATATAATATCATGTATTTAATATAATAATATAATTTAATGTATTTGGGTAAAGTGATGATAATATAATGTATTTAATATAATAATAATCCTATCCTATCCTACTACTTTAATTGAAATGACCTCCAAAATATGTCCGGGGTTGCTCAACACATGATCACTCCATTTGCCCCGAAACTTGCCACAGACTGTTGATCAGAGCTCTGGCTATAATATAGGCTTCTATATAGTCTAAGTAGCCACTTAAACTATATAAGTAGCCACTTAAACTTATACTTGTATTGCATGAATAGTCTTTGACTCAGGTACATACTGTTACTTGACATGTGGAGTCATAACTTGGGGGACTAATGAGTCAAATGAAACAACAATTTACAGTAATC
Source organism: Gymnoscopelus braueri (assembly GCF_963280865.1). NCBI lineage: Eukaryota > Metazoa > Chordata > Actinopteri > Myctophiformes > Myctophidae > Gymnoscopelus > Gymnoscopelus braueri. The sequence continues at coordinate 1,628,237 of NC_137619.1, read as the reverse complement.
AAGAAAGGTATTAATAAGCCCATCAGGTGTCAGAACTATACCAGATTAAAAGTCACTTGCACACTTGTTGTTCCAACACAGCAAGCAAACAACATCTCAACCATGTCTGATCTTCCTCAGGTGAAAATAATTAAAGTCACCCCTGACCCTTATGTAGGATACTGATGACATCAGGGACCTCCATATATGGGCATGAAAAGGGACCAGGACTGACAGATACAGAGATCTCCATATATGGCCATACTTCTGTTCTGTAGCCCAGGAATTGCACAAATTAGCAGGTAACGTAGTATAGGGCCTGCGAGGCCGCTTTGATTTCAGCGCAGATCGAGGCTACAAGCTCACAAACAAGCTTGCAGATGAACACAGATCTGCTTTCTTTTCGGCCCACGAAACCATCGTAGACAGCGTATAAATTAAGAGTAGACATTTTTCACCAGAGTGACTGCCTATGTAGAGGTTAAAGTCAGGTGGCGCTGCATTGATTTGAATAGTCATTTGCAGCCAATCAGGAACGAGGTAACAAAGACATATTTAAGATCTGCACACCTGCTCAGCGTGCGGCGGTTTAGCTCAATCGATAGTGACCTTGAACGGAAGAGAACAAGAGCAGACTCACTAGGTTAGTTATACAGTATATTCTTTGTCAGTGTGACATAGATTAAATCATCTACACATTTCCAGCTATTTAGTAAATCAATGTCAGCACAGTTGACGAGGACGAGGAAGATGAGAGGCCCAACTTGTGCACCTTGGGACATTCCCCCGTTAAGCTCTGCCCAGTTGGAGTGGTGATAAGGGTTTTTATGCCATTGCTCATGTTTGATATTTCTTTATGGCAGTGTTGATTTTCACAGCAAATTTTGTTTTGTTTTGGTCAGACTTTTGAATAAAATTCAATTTATTTTTTGTCATATTTTACTCAACTGAAGTGTTTTAGTTTTTGTCTAGTTTTAGTCGACTAAATCTACAGTTGATTTAGTCGACTAAAATGTAATTTGGCGGTGCCTTGATGCCGTCGTAGTGGCTGATTTTACACTTGGTTGAATGCTGAAAATAGCCGATCTACAAGCTCACAACGTGGCGTGCTGCGGTGCGTTGTGAGCTTGTAGATCTGCTATTTTCAGAGCGAAACACCCGAGCGCAACCAAACAAAAAATGACTTGTCTTTTAGTTCTACTGGATCTCTTCTCCACTAGATCCCTCACTAACATTTTAATCTAGTTTTTATTTGTTGACGGAATTGTCAATATATTTAGTCATAGTTTTAGTCATCATAGAGTGAAAATAGTTTTTATTTAGTTTTCATCAGTGAAAAAAGGTAGTCGACGAACATGTTTCGTCATAGTTTTAGTCGACGAAAGCAACACTGCTTTATGTTGGGAAGAAGTAATCAAAGCCAGTCGGTGTCAAGTGGTTTGTAGAAAGCATTTGTCTTGCAGGCTGTGTCTCTGGCCACATATACCTCACTGCATGTGTGAGAGTAGCAATCCATTTCCCAAACTGGAAATAAATGTTAGAGGCACGAGCACAGGCCTGAATGGTGTCAAAACTTGGTTCATCAGGAATACAGAACTCCACTGTGTTCAACTGTCACACAATGCAGAAAGTCCAGATTAGCTGCTGTAGACTCAGATTCAGATTAATTGTATTTGTCATATTCCCTGTGTACTTGCATACTGTACAAAGACAATGAAATGCTGAAACACTGAGGTAGTGTGGGGCAGAGGAGGGCTTGCAGAGCGATTCACTTTCTTAAATGGGGAAGATGCTAGTCGTTTGGTGTAAGTCTTGCAGGGGTCATCCCTCATCTATAGACGTCCACACACTGTCTACCATGTCATTCATTTCATCAGCTATACTGTCCGAGCTGGCTGCCCTCTGTGTCACCCTATGAAGACAAGTCAACTAGGTTAGACACAAAGCTGACTTGCCCTATGGGGCCTCCCAATGGTCCTAGTCTATTAGTATGGGGCCTCCCAATGGTCCTAGTCTATTAGTATGGGGCCTCCCAATGTCCTAATCTATTAGTATGGGGCCTCCCAATGGTCCTAGTCTATTAGTATGGGGCCTCCCAATGGTCCTAGTCTATTAGTATGGGGCCTCCCAATGTCCTAATCTATTAGTATGGGGCCTCCCAATGTCCTAATCTATTAGTATGAGGCCTCCCAGTGTCCTAATCTATTAGTATGGGGCCTCCCAATGTCCTAATCTATTAGTATGAGGCCTCCCAATGTCCTAATCTATTAGTATGGGGACTCCCAATGTCCTAATCTATTAGTATGGGGCCTCCCAATGGTCCTATTGTATTAGTATGGGGCCATCTCATTCACAACGATTCTGTTTCTTGACCAGCAGGTGGCAGTAGTAGCAGCTGCTACAATATATAAGATATGTACAAGTACATGCCTTTCCCCCTTTCTTCTCCCAAGTTTTGGTTGTATGGGCCGTTTGTAACGTTTTGGACAAAAAGTAAGACTTGACACCAGGACATATACATTTGCAAAAGGCCAGACGGAAGGTGAACAAGCTAATGTGTGGTCCACCCATTGATTGTATAAAACAGGACCCATTGAAGAAGATTCAGAATAATTAAATTGACAACCAAATGGTTCACATAGAAAAGAATGACAAACATTTTCAAGACGGCAACTGTGGATGTAGCTATTCCAAGTCATTTAATCAAACTGCAACCAAATCATCAAGACATTGATTGGATGATTTGGTTTTTGACCTTTTTAAGAGAATTGTACAAGATTGTCAAACACAACCAATTACATAGAACAATACCTAACATTTGCATGAACTAAATGTGATTAAACAAAAATGTACAAAATAATTGGCATCAAAATATACTTACAGTACCAGGGTACTCAAATTCGAAAATTGTCACGCTTTTTAAATAGCAGATCTACAAGCTCACAACGTGGCACACTGTAGATCAGCTTTTTTCGAATAGCCGAAGTATGATGTAGGACTTAAGTGGCTAATGTATGTTTTGTATTGATAATAAAACCTGAAAAGCAACAAGTGACCAAAGCTGTCAAATGCTGTAATTGTAGTGGAGTAAAAAGTACAACATCTGGCTCTGAGATGTAGTGTAGTAGAAGTAGAAGTAACAAAACTTTGATAGAAAATTACAGCATAGCGAAATGTAGTGTTTTTGGACTGCCAGGCAAGTTTAAACGTCTGCAAGTTGATTTTCATACCGTACTGAAATAGGCTCTGTGTATAACTGTAGTTCCAGGTTTCCGGAAGGTGGCATACCCCGTCTCCTGTTCCGGTTCAGTGTCCCATAACTTGGTACTGCAGCAGATTTGAACAGGAAAGACAAATAACACTTCTTTGTGTGTGTTCCTGTTCAAATATGCTGGCGAGACAAATATCAAATGAAGCTATGAAGGGAAACTGATCTGGAAACGGGTATGGCACCTTCTGGAAGCCCAGGACTACAGTTATGCACAGAGCATTTTACAGTCGTATCTAACGAACCACCTGTATGCTTTGGTAAATGGACAGCAGTAATGTCATGTGTACGATGATAATCAAAAGCTAAACATGTCAGAACACTGGACTGGTTTGGTCCTTAAACACTGTGATGACCCTGTAACTGCACAGCACTCCTGTTCTAGCTGACAGATATCCATGTTGCAACAGCTGCGCGTCCTCTTTCTTTTTATCGCTTTTCCCAACATAAAAGGGGTTTTATTAAAGCAATGTTGAACTTTGGCAGAACCGTGAGCGTACTGTATACAATAGCTACCTGTATATATGTACGTCACAATATTGTCCATCATCTTTATGCTGCTTTTGTGCCAAACCAGAAGTAGTGATTTTGTGACCTCTCACTGAATGGCAACAAACCCAAACAAGATTCTGCCAATACATTAACCACTTAAGTCCCATACACTTTGACATACGACCAATTGCAAAAATAGCTGCATCTACAAGTTCACAACGTGTTGCATCGTGATGCGAAATGAGTTGTAAATTAGCTATTTAGAAATTTTCCAAAAATCAATATAGGTCAGCAATATCGGTGTAATATATATCTATTTTACCAACCGGCAGTTTGCTAACAAACTGCAGATTTTGACAGGGTGATATAAAGGCATTTCTCTAGTGCAAAAAAAAAAAAAATATATATATATATATATATATATATATATATATATATATATGTCACCAATATCACTGTAAAATCTATTTTAGTTGGCAAAATAGGTGGGAAAATAATTGCATACCAGGACTGGTCTTGTATCATACAGGTAGCTGCATAACCAACATTCAAGTGGAACATGGCTTTATGTTCAGGTATTTTAGCTATTTGTCTTCAGCAGAAGTAAATAGGGCTTCAGTGGTTTATGTGTGCATACATAGCATCTGAACAACGTTACAGTACAGTGTATCTTAATAGTGTTACAGTACAGTAACCTGTATCTGAACAGTGTTACAGTACAGTAACCTGTATCTGAACAGTGTTACAGTACAGTAACCTGTATCTGAACAGTGTTACAGTACAGTAACCTGTATCTGAACAGTGTTACAGTACAGTAACCTGTATCTGAACAGCGTTACAGTACAGTAACCTGTATCTTAACAGTGTTACAGTACAGTAACCTGTATCTTAACAGTGTTACAGTACAGTAACCTGTATCTGAACAGTGTTACAGTACAGTAACCTGTATCTGAACAGCGTTACAGTACAGTAACCTGTATCTTAACAGTGTTACAGTACAGTAACCTGTATCTGAACAGTGTTACAGTACAGTAACCTGTATCTTAACAGTGTTACAGTACAGTAACCTGTATCTTAATAGTGTTACAGTACAGTAACCTGTATCTTAACAGTGTTACAGTACAGTAACCTGTATCTGAACAGTGTTACAGTACAGTAACCTGTATCTGAACAGTGTTACAGTACAGTAACCTGTATCTGAACAGTGTTACAGTACAGTAACCTGTATCTGAACAGTGTTACAGTACAGTAACCTGGCCGTTTCAAGTATAGACACAGTTCAAAACGAGACAGAGTTCCACCTCTCTGGAGGTCTTAGGTTGTCAAACGTCAATGCAGGATGCGGTGGAGGTATCTCTCTGGGTCTTTCTCTCTCCCTCTCCTTAACCCTGCCCTGGATGGTCTCTCGGCGGTCCCCACTGGTCCCTGACCGTCCGTGGCCCCTGCACCTCCTCCCTGCGTCCATGCTTGTGGCTCTGGGCTGCCGTGTGCTCCTCCCTCTGAGGTACTCTCCTCCACGGGGGCCTTAGCCTGGCTGCTTGGCGAAACGTCACCGCCGATCCTGAACAACAGAGAGACTTATTTAAACCTTATTGTAATCAAGAGGCTTTAAAAGCCACTGAGTTCAGGGCAGGTATATGGAACTCAAAGCCGCTGAATGGAACAATCTAACCCTGACATTGAGTTCAATATACCTGCCCTGAACTAATATACCTGCCCTGAACTCAGTGGAACATAAAGCCGCTGCTGGATGGAACAATCTAAGCTTAACATTATGTTCGCAATTTCATGAGGTTTACGTAAGTTTTCTGAAGATCTCACGTATTTGCTTGGCTTTACTCAGCAGGCATTTGTGTGTGTGTGTGTGTGTGTGTGTGTGTGTGTGTGTGTGTGTGTGTGTGTGTGTGTGTGTGTGTGTGTGTGTGTGTGTGTGTGTGTGTGTGTGTGTGTGTGTGTGTGTGTGTGTGTGTGTGTGTGTGTGTGTGTGTGTGTGTGATTCTAATTCTAATTAGAATTCTGCATGCATGAGCATGCAGAAGCTTGCTAGGGCTGTCAACGATTACAAACTTAAGTTTAACGATTTAATTGTGTGTTTGGCATTGAACATTGGAACGAATTATTTAATCATTTTATACATTTGAAAATAGCAGAAATAGCCGATCTACAAGCTTACAATGCATCACAAATTGACATGTTGTAAGCTTGTAGATCTGCTATTTCTGCTTTTTTTTAACTCTTTCAGTGCCAAGAGTATTTTCATAAAGTACTCCCCCAGTGCCAGCAATTTGCGTTTTTTTTTGTTGTTGTAATTTTGTAATTTTTCATTCAAATAAATGATCTGATTGGGTTTTTAAACCCATAATACAGTTCTACCAGTAGAGAGCAACAAATCGACACATTGATGACCTCGCTGGCTCACTCACCCCCTCCCAAACAGGCTCACGTCATATCCGGTCATAACCGGATGTTGACATTTTTTCGACAATCGTTGATTGGGCTAAATTACGATGCGATACACGACTACGATGACTGATCGTCACCCAGACCAAAGAGAGTAGACGTGGACCTCTCCGTTCGCTTTTTATACCGTGTGAAAAACCGTGACTTTCCCTATTCTAGCCGAAAATCACCGGAGAAAAACAACGTGACCCGGAAATGAATTTTTTTTTTTACATCCGGCTCCGGGTGAGTCTGAAGGAGTCAGGAAGCGAAAGTGATCATGAAAAATAAACAGAATAGCGCGACCACAGTCAAAAGTAAAAACTCGGGATTTCTCGTGCTGGCACTGAGGGTACTCGGGAAAAACTCGGGATATCTCGGGGCGTGGCACTGAGAGAGTTAATATATATTTGAAAATGTGTGAACCATTTTCAACATGGAAACAATTATGATTATGCTAAAAATAATTGTGATTAAAACGATGATGTAATAATTGTGACAGGCATAAAGCTTGGATGCACAATCAGTCATGGACCCTCCCAGGCCAGCGTTTCTACCTGAGGTGATTGAAGGCTTGCAGCCAGCGTGAGCCCAGTGCGTCTCTCCCCCCCCCCACGGCTCGGAGGCCCCGCCGCCGGCTCCGGGCCCTCAGCCCTATCAGCGCCTGGGCCAGCTCGGCCTCGTCCCCGTGGCCCCAGACCAGCTGGGCCCTCTGCTCGGCGTCCTGGTCCCCCGCCGCTCGGAACAGCCTCTGGAGCTGCCACAGGTTCACGCCGCCGAAGATGTTCCCCGAGCCGGCCTTCCTGCCTCTCCGCTCGGCGGCCAGGCGCCACGTCACCACGGCGGGGGGGCCCGCCGCCACCGAGGAGGACGGGTGAGAAGAGGCCTGGTGGGCGTCCATCGTCCAGAACCAACGCACCGGCTCTGCTCTGCTGGGGAGTGAGTGAAGCTACATAAAGACATTTTAACCCATTAAGACCTGAAGCCGATTCTACATGTCTCCTAAATCTCAACAGTTTTCTGAAAAACGTATGTTTCTATATCAGTGGTGCTCAATCTTTTTCATGTCCAGGACCCCCAAAATGATATGTATTTGGCCGCGGACCCCCATCAAAATATTTTGTTCCAGGGACCCCCAGAAGCAAAGATTTGAGTTAAAAATGTTCGCTTTAAAAATATATATATTCAAAGATTTGCGCACATTTTTCACGATTTTTCAAAAATAGCAGATCTACAAGCTCGTAGCGCGGCACTCGGTGCCGCGCTATGAGCTTGTAGATCTGCTATTTTTGAATAGCTCAAAGTGTAAAATAATGCTTTTTAGCTCAAATCTAAAAATGACACAGTTCCAGGTCTTAATGGGTTAAGAGGAGGTTAGTAGGTTCTGTTCATCATTGATAAGAACGGCTGAATGGACCTCCAAGCTCACAATGAGGTTGGAGGTCAAAAGGGGGTGGAGCCTGGAGTCAGCAAAACCAGCTAACTCCACCCCCCCTTTGATGGAGTTAGCTGGTTTAGCAGAAAGTTTGAGGATCCAATGGAGTAGAGACACACGGCCGGAAGCGGAAGGCCTACAAATCCACGCCCACTTTTGACACTCGGGGTCCGTTAGAACGATGAACTGCAGCTCTCAATGCAATCTCTATGAGAGGCATTGTAAAATACCGTCATTTCACTGGTTAACTACTGAGGCTGTAGCGATTTTTTTTGTGTTCTAATAATCTGTCCCATTTGTTTAATTTGTCCTTTTTAATGTCCCATATCTTTCATATCGATATACTACCCACAATATACTATAATATACTCCATCAGTATGTCAAAACCGCTAGCATCGGAGATCCAGACTTTAAGTGGTCGCATGGTATATACGTCACGGACGCATCCCTTGAGGTTTTCAATACCCAGAAAACTGGCGAAAGTGGCCGTTTTCAATAGGTTTTGGTCATTATCTCTGGAACAGAAGGTCCAATCTGCTCAGTTCAAAGCTTGTTGGATGCGTGACTTTGAGGACATTAAGCACGCAATGACACATTATCTGGTTATGTTTTTTTTTTAGGGGAGGCGAGATCTTAGTTGGGCAGGCGACCGCCTCTCCTGCCTCTACAGTGGGTACGCCACTGGTCGGCGCTCGGCGCTTGTAAAGACAGTGATGTCACTGAAATGCGACAACTTGTCTGTCTGCTGTCTACCCTCTGCTGTGTTAGCATTATGGGTAACTCGTTAAAGTGGCAAATTAAATGTGAAACACATCAACTATTAAGAAAACAAGAAGATATGTTGACAAAGACACTCCATACATTTGGAAACATATTTTTATTTAAATCAATATCGTCTTCAGTTAATGCAGGATAATTTTAAAAGTAGGCTAACTTTCATATCCTCTCATAGGGAATGCATTGGCAGCTGCAGTTCATCGTTCTAACGGACCTCGAGTAGCGGCGCTGTCTCAAAAGTGGGCGTGAAATTTGTAGTCCCCGTGTGTCTCTATGGAGTTAGCTGGTTTTGTCAGAAGCGCTTTTTAATACTTTTCATTGGTTCAATATTTTTAACCAACGCACAGACGTAAAGGGTGTTCAATGGCCCTGATTTATGAAAAAATAAATAAAAGCTGAAAAACGGAGTTAGCTGGTTTCTGCCAGACAGCGACGATATGCTGTTGGTACCACTTTCAACCTTGCATCAAAAAACAAAAACAAAAACTGTCCACAATTGCCAAAATAGCAGATCTACAAGCTCACAGCGTGCTGTGCGCTTGTAGGGCTGCAATTTTCGCTGTTCGCCTTAGGACAAAGCATATAGGGTTGATAGTAAGTGGTGATGAATACAAGTATAAATGCTAGTAGAATTCCTCCACCCCAACGCGGTCAGGACAACAAGCCTTTTCATGGAAGATGAACGACCACATAACATATTTCATGGAAAATCTGACTTGTACGTTTGATGGTGTAGGTGAGTCTCAATTTTTAGAACAGGACTACAGGTTGAGAGAGAGGGAAGTTATAGTGTAACTAACTATTATGCAACAACAGCATGATAGATGTAAATGTATGACAGAGGAGGAGATAGCTAATTGTGCTGGGAAAAACCTACTGTATACAGTAGTCACAGAGTGACTATCTGCTCCATCTCTCTGCTCTGATTCTTTAATCCTACTTTAAATTAGGAACTAGGAGAGCTGTGCTTTAAAGCCCATTAAACTGCAGATGGTTGCTTGCTCTCTTGTTGGTTTACGTTACAATGTAACATAACAATGTAACGGTTCCATGGTTTGAAGTGGGACGGTGACAGACAGGTGTTTGCCGAATAACTAGGATGGTGATTGCTGTTTTTTCTGGTCATGTGGGTCAACAGCTGTTGGACTACAACAGCTCTAACTAATCTAGGGTCAGGTAGATTATCATGCTTTCTTCTTGTGACCCCGCAGGCCTATAGATTTGACAAAATTCAAGATCACTGCAACTAATTAAGAGTTGCAGATTGCATCTGAAACTGGTTTACGACGGACTTTCATTAACTTCGATTTGGTTTGACATGTGTAAAGGCTTTAGATCAACCTTTTTGACATGAAGTGCCATGTTTTCATTTTCTTGATAGTAAGTGTCAAAATTAAGTTTAATTATGACACCACATCAAAAATGTAATATTATAATATCTGATTTTGAATGACCATAGGCTATACACAACCTTCAGAAATATGTTCTTTCACATCAGGATGTAATGATCATTAGACTCAATGGAGCAATAACCCACCATATCTCCCACACTCCCTCCTCAGTCAAAGTTTGAATGTAGAGTTATGTGCAGGATTTCATTTGTATATAGATGTGAGGAGACTTAACCCTTGTGTCACGTTTTGATTTGAGCTAAAAAGCATTATTTTACACTTTGGCTATTCAAAAATAGCAGATATACAAGCTCATAGCTTGTAGGAACTAGGAGAGCTGACAGCAAACATTTCTAACTCAAATCTTTGCTTCTGGGGGTCCCTGGAACAACATATTTTGAGATGGGGGTCCGCGGCCAAATACATATACATTTTGGGGTCCTTGACATGAAAAAGTTTGAGCACCACTGACATAGTAAAAAAAACAGTTTTTAGAAGACATTCTAATAACAGACATTTTATAGAAGGTCTTAATGGGTTAATTTAACCGACTAAACCCTTTTTTGAATTTTTCATTTGAAATGAAAAAAACTCTCACTCACACACGTGTGCCAGGGTGCCAGTGATCGCCCTCTCCCTCTGCCAATGTTGGCACCCGTGCCTAAGGTTCCCTCGCCCTGTTTTAGATCATTGCTGCTATTTGTTTCAAAAAGCTTTTGAAGCGACCCTTACCTGCACGGCTTATAACGATTTATACACAGAAAATGAACATTTACATATTGTGTAAGCTAGTCTTCCATGTTGTAATGTGAGAGACACGACTCTGTTTGTTTACACATGATTTCTTCTTAGTTGTGATGGTTTTTATTTGACACTTGCTTTGGCAATATATAAAACCAATGTTTTCTCCTGCCAATAGAGCTCCTTTAAATTGAATTGGATTATTGACTAACCCCATCTGTGACCTCCCTATGGGGGGGGGGGGGCAACATTATTGACATGAGTTTGTGCAGTGGTGTAAAGTAACTAAGTACATTTACTCAAGTACTGTACTTAAGTAAAATGTTTTTTTACTTTACTGGAGTATTTCCAATTTTTTCAGTACTTTTACTTCTACTCCACTACATCTCAGAGGCAAATGTTGTACTTTTTACTCCACTACAATTATTTGAAAACTTTAGTTACTAGTTACTTTGTAGATTTTGATTATAATTACAAAACATACATTAACCACTTCAGCCCTATATACATTTCGGCCATTTGGAAATAGCAGATCTACAAGCTCACAATGCGTTGCCATGTGACACATTGTGAGCTTGTAGATCTGCTATTTTCAAAATATTTTCATACATTTGAAAACTTGATACATCAGCTATTTGAAAATAGCAGATCTACAAGCATCTGCATATACCTTGAAAAACAATGTGAGTACCTTTTTCCACCACTGCCTATTCACAACCCTCTGCATGCTATATTATATTATATTATATTATATTATATTATATTATATTATATTATATTATATTATAATATAATATAATATAATATAATATAATATAATATATTATATTATATTATATCATGCAGCATGACATAATATTCGGGTCAAATCGGAACATGTCTGTATTAAGTATTGGTATCACAATGTACTTACAGTACCAAAAGTAAATGTACTCATTATGCAGAATGTCCCGTTTCACAAGTTTTCAAATGTGTAAAAATCTTGTGAAAATAGAAGATCTACAAGCTCACAATGAGTCACGATCGGCTATTTTCAAATGGCCTAAATATATATGTCTGAGTGAAGTGGTTCATGTTTTGTAATAACAATCAAAATCTACAAAGTAACTAGTAACTAAAGTTTTCAAATAATTGTAGTGGAGTAAAAGTACAATAGGCCTATTTGCCTAGGTGTAGTGGAGTAGAAGTAAATGTATAGACAAATGGAATTGCCCCAGTAAAGTAAAAATACCTCAACATTGTACTTGAAGTACAGTGCTTGAGTAAATGTACTCCGTTACTTTACACTGGTCACGCGAGGACTCGACGTAATAACAAATGAATCAGTAACAACAATGTAATAGATTATAGACTTACCTCCTTCTAGAGGAACTTCTATGATAAAGGAACAGATCTCTCCTACAGCATTGTTCTTATACACGTTATAACGTTACTCTCGTCCATGTGTGTGTGTGTGTGTGTGTGTGTGTGTGTGTGTGTGTGTGTGTGTGTGTGTGTGTGTGTGTGTGTGTATGTGCTAAAGGTGTGTGTGTGCGACAGACAAAGTGTGAGTCCACTATCATGACCTGTAATCTGATCCGGACTGGCGGGTGTCCGTTACCACGGGCGACCGACTGGCCAATGAGAGCGCTCAAACCGTCCGTTGACTCCGTTCCCTCCCCTTTGTGGGCGGACACGGACTTTATCCCCGCTGACTCCCACCAATCACCGGGGGGCTGGGAGGGCTTTGCTCCGCCCCTCGGCCACGTATGTATGCCCGCTGAGTGTCCCGTGCCGAGAAGAATAGCCCAGATCTACAAGCTCTCAACGCGTCGCGTTGCGACGCGTTGAGAGCTTGTAGATCTGGGCTATTCTTGAGTCGGCCCGGCGGAGTGGAGGGACTGAGGGAGGGGAATAATCCATTGACGTCAATCGGGACAGAGGAGGGAATCGAGCCTCCCGGCGGGACGTCCCGCGTCAGGCTGCAGGTCCATGTATGTGACGTCACAACATGTCCCTGTGAGCCAGTGGTGGAAAAAGTACTCAAATTCTTTACTTAAGTAAAAGTACCAATACTGCAATATAGAAATAATCTGTTACAAGTAAAAGTCCAGAATTAAAAATTTACTTGAGATTTACTCATGGAGCTCCATGCGGATTATACTAGGGTCAGTCCACTCTAGGTGGACACGCACTGACCTTTTGCACCTTAATCCCTTGTATAACGCACTGACTTTTTTTGGGTCTTTTTTTATTGTGCTCCTTAAGCACCTTAACGTCCTTGTCTATCATGCACAGTATAAGTATAACATGCACAGTACAATACATTGCTGCTATGCTCAGGCACCTTAGTTTAGTTTTTTTAGTTTTATTTATTATCTCAGGTAATTTGTAAATATGTAGATAACTTGTCTGGCCTTCTGTTGCTCTCTTGTTTTTGATCTCCTTCCCACCTGCCCCCCACCCTCTTCTTCTCCCCCCCCCCTCTTCTTTCTATGGAAACTAACGTTGCGATGGGAACGATGTACAAAAAAGAATTTCACCCACTTTTTTACCTTGTAAACCTGTGATGTGACAATAAAACTGATTCTGATTCTGATTCTGAAGTACAAAAGTATTGGCATTAAAATGTACTTAAAGTACAAAAAGTAAAAGTACTAAAATATTTGAAAATAGCAGATCTACAAGCTCACAACGCGTCGCATCATCGCGACGCGTTGTGAGCTTGTAGATCGGCTATTTTCAAATAGCCTAGGTATAAAATAGGGCTAAAGTGGTTAATGTATGTTTCATTATATCATAATTTATATCTGAAAAGTAATTAGTAACTAAAGTTTTCAAGTAAATGTAGTGGAGTTAAAGTACAATATTTGCCTCTGAGATGTAGTGGAGTAGAAGTAAAAGTATTGGAAATTGGAAATACTCAAGTAAAGTACAAATACCTCAAAATTGTACTTAAGTACAGTACTTAAGTAAATGTACTTAGTTACTTTCCACCACTGGCTGCATGTCCATGTATGTGACGACACAACATGTCCCTGTGTGAGCAACACGTCTCTACACACACTACACACTGTGACGTGTGAGAGGATCACTAATCTATATGTTTAGCTGATTTGATAGACCTGTTAGTATCCTGGGAAGGGGCCAACCACTGTATATACATTTATTATTTAAGAGATAAATCAGGCTGGATTTCCAGGCTATGTTGAATTAAATAAAGTCACTGAAAGTCAACATAAGATGAACACGATTTTTGTTTTTTAAACAGACTTTGACCTGCTCTATATAGGCCTACCACAGTGGTTCTCAACCTTTTCAGGCCGTGACCCCCCCCACAATAATCATATTTGAACTGAGGACCCCCTAAAATAATCACATTTCAACTGGGGACCCCCCAAAATAATCACATTTCAACTGGGGACCCCCCCAAAATAATCACATTTTAACTGGGGACCCCCCCAAAATAATCACATTTTAACTGGGGACCCCCCAAAATAATCACATTTTAACTGGGGAAACCCCCAAAATAATCACATTTCAACTGGGGACCCCCCAAAATAATCACATTTTAACTGGGGAAACCCCCACCCTGATAAGCACTTGGAATTGTAGGAGTTGAGGCATTACATTTAGTTTGACTCTGTTCCACAGATAAATAGTGAACATTGCTGATCTACAAGCTCACAACGCCTCACAGCGCCACAGAGGTATAATATAACGCACAACACGAGGTGTTGGGAGCGTGTAGATCGTCTGTTTTCTCTATTTTTTGCCTCTTTCCTATTTGACGATTTGGCCATTGTCTGACCAGTTTTTATAGCATAGTTGATGTTGATGACTTTGAATGCAGCAATGGTATTAAAAAGGTGTTAAAAGTCCTTAAATTGTCACTTCACTGTCGGGGACCCCCCAAAATCGTGTGGGGACCCCCCTGGGTCTCTCAGTTCAATTTAATCCAGAAGGGTTTTTATTATTGTCAAGTGTGAAACAAAAATAATTAAACTCATAAATCTAAGTACAATATGTATACATTTAAAATCTAGGCCTGCCACCTTAAACATGAAGACATGTGTAAACAGAGCTGTGTGTAACATTGCAACTTTGCAATCAAATGGAACATAGGCTATGTATATGTATAGGCTATAATGCTTAAAAACAAACGTGAAAAATACAAGGCTATATAGCAGGGGTCTTCAACGTTTTCAGGCTAAGGACCCCCTAGCTGAGAGAGAGATGAAGCAGGGACCCCCTACTCTATATTGTATAAAACTGTGTTTCAGATTAAAGTTTTTTTTTACTTAGTCTGCTCCTTTTCCCCTCTACACCTATAGCCTCTTTGCCAAAAATAGCCGATCTACAAGCTCTCAACGCCTCGCAGTGAGAGCTTGTAGATCTGATATATTTGGCTAATGTTCCCCTGAGAAAAGGAATTCTAGGGTTCAAGTGGTTCATGTAAAAAAAACTAAATCATATCACACAAAGATTTGGCGGACCCCCTGTAGTAGCTCTGAGGACCCCCTAGGGGTCCCGGACCCCCTGTTGAAGACCCCTGCTATATAGTATAGGCAATTTTACAAATGTATTTAAAGATCTCTCTCTCTCTCTCTCTCTCTCTCTCTCTCTCTCTCTATTCAAATCAAACATATGTATAACATTACAAAAGCAATTCTGAAACAAAACAAACATCTCTCTCTCTTTGTCTGTGTGGCTCTCTGTCTGTCTCTGTCTCTCTCAGAGGGGCCGTTGTTGTTATCAATCCAGTAGTATATTATGAAAAACAATGACCTTAGAAAAAATACTGTGACCCCCCCTCTGTCTCCTCCCCCTCTCTCTCTCTCTGTCTCTCTCTCTCTCTCTCTCTCTCTCTCTCTCTCTCTCTCTCTCTCTCTGTCTGTGTCTCTCTCTCTGTCTCTCTCTCTGTCTCTCTCTCTCTCTCTCTCTCTCTCCTCTCTCTCTCTCTCTCTCTCTCTCTCTCTCTCTCTCTCTCTCTCACTCTCTCTCTCTCTCTCTCTCTCTCTCTCATCTCTCTCTCTCTCTCTCTCTCTCTCTCTCTCTCTCTCTCTCTCTCTCTCTCTATTCAAATCAAACATATGTATAACATTACAAAAGCAATTCTGAAACAAAACAAACATCTCTCTCTCTGTCTGTGTGGCTCTCTGTTTCTGTCTCTCTCTCAAAGGGGCCGTTCATTTGGCATTGCGGCAAGCCAAGGTAAACATCATGTTTACATCGGGAAAGCAAGATGTGAAAAAAAACAATCAAACTAATACAGTAGCCTACATGTAAAAACAGTATAAAGACATGCGTAAACAGAGTTGTTTGACATTGCAACTATCAATCCAGTAGTATATTATGAAAAACAATGACCTTAGAAAAAATACTGTGACCCCCCTCTGTTTTCTCTCTCTCTCTCTCTCTCTCTCTCCTCTCTCTCTCTGTCTCTGTCTCTGTCTCTCTCTCTCTCTGTCTCTCTCTCTCTCTCTCTCTCTCTCTCTCTCTCTCTCTCTCTCTCTCTCTCTCTCTCTCTCTCTCTCTCTCTCTTGGACAACCCTGGAACTACACTACAGAGATGTTTTAGATGGTTCAACTCCAGCTTCCTAAAGGAGGAGCAGGCATTGAATTACAGACCTCCCCTTCCTCCGTCTCCCTGCCCCCGACGACACACACACTACAGACGCTGCATTCACACACAAGAGGAAACGGAAAAGACGAAACAAGAAGAAAGAAATTTCATTTCAAAACCCCGGGGTTGTTGTAAAGAAAGAACAAGCAGTTCTTTCTTTTTATCAGACTTTCCCCCAATTCTGCCCCCACATTTGAGGCAACGACACAGACTTTCCTATTTTCTCCTGTTCCCCCCCCCCCTCCCCTTTTTTTCCCCAGCTGTTTGCAGCTGGCAGAAGGCACCCACCACCCGCCCTGTTTGGGAAAAAAAAAAAGGGGAAACCGAGAGAGCGTTGAACGGATGAGAGATGGCACCCCAACCTCCCCAGCCGCCGCCGCAGGTGAGAAGGAATTTCCTGGGGTTCCTGAAGAGTTTCATGGGGATCATCCGCGTCCTGCAGATCCTGTGCGGAGCCGGGCTCTGGGTCACCATCGCCGCCAATAAATACGAAGGATCCATCCACTTTGTGCTGTTCGTGGCCGTCCTGTTCTGGCTCCTCACCCTCGCCCTCTTCTTCATCACCCTGCTGGACAAGCAGGACCTCGTCCCCATCCTGGGCGGGGAGCGCTGGATGCTCACTAACTTCGCGCACGACGTCGCGGCCGCCGCGCTCTACCTGCCGGCGATAGGCGTGATGATCTACAAGACCAAGAAGAACTCCTATTGCAACCTGGAGCAGTACAAGCACTTTTGCCTGTATAAGGTCTACCTGGCCGCCTCGGTGTTCGCCTGCCTGGGCGCCGTGGTGTACCTCGTCGGGGCCGTCTACGGGGGGTGCAGAGTGGGGTGCAAGTGTCGGGGGGGATCCCCCCCCACCCCCAGTGCACAGACACAGCATGGCAGGAGAGGCATTCCGGTGGGACAACAGGCATGATGATGCCCCCTTTCTTTTCTACAAGACAGAGACAAAGACAAAGAGAGGACAAAGTTTTGTCTTCTTGTAGTCCGTGCTTCAGGCTTTTAAAGTTGTATGTATGTGTAGTAGGCTAATTTAACACTGTTCATTCTTTTCAGTGGTTAAAGTATATATATTTTATGTATGTTTTTATATGACAGCAGGTATTCCAGTTATTATTGAAGCGTGACAGACTTGTGCACTAAACTAGTGTACATCTCTTTGACAGCTGGTTTCATCTAATTCAAACATCCCAAAGCTTATGTTTTGTAAACTTGTCGAGGCATGAACGTTCTTTCTATCAGCGCCTTCTGTCTACCAGAATGCTGTCCAAACAATGTTTGAGCCGCAGCAACCCAAAACATGATGGTACTATATGGTAGGCACTGGTGTTTGTTTTTTTTGGGGGGAAAAAACGTGCCCTTATTAAGTGTTCTTTATGTAAAACCAAATGCAAAAGAATAAACGCCACCAAGTCAGTGCTTTAGTGAGAGGTCTTATTCTTGTTTGGTTTCACTGCTACAGCAGGCTGAAGAAACGTCACCTGTAGCAGTGGTTTTCAACCTTTTTCATACCAAGGACGCCTAAATTGATATACATTTGGCAGCGGACCCCCCATCTGAAAATATTTTGTGCCAGGGACCCCCCAGAAGCAAAGATTTGAGTTGAACATTTTCGTATATATATATATATATTCAAAGATTTATTTAAGGTTTATGTCCAACTGAGAAAAGGACAGACGAGGCTCTCAATGCGCTCCGTTGCCGTTAAGTGTCCTCTCCAAATGAGACACAGATTTAGAGAGTCGAGACTGTGGAGCCCTAAGGAACTTCCTGTCAGGAGATAAAAGACCCACAGCCAATCAGCAAGGATGATTTATTTGGCACATGACCCACATGAAAGACACGGATTGGCAGCCCTATGTCTGTGTGCGCTTCTATGATGTCATCGCAAACAATAATGTGTAGTATGTGTTAGAAGTTAGAGAGAGCGTGTGTGTGTGTGTGTGTGTGTGTGTGTGTGTGTGTGTGTGTGTGTGTGTGTGTGTGTGTGTGTGTGTGTGTGTGTGTGTGTGTGTGTGTGTGTGTGTGTGTGTGTGTGTGTGTGTGTGTGTGTGTGTGTGTGTGTGTGTGTGTTAGTTTGGGAAGGGGCCTGTTCTTACCGGAAACATTCTGCTGGGGAGGTTGTCTGGTCTTCGGCCAGTGAAAGGAAAGCCAACCAAAGGGAGATGAGTCAACGTCTAGCCTGATCCAGAGAAAGCGTAGACACACTAACTAGTAGACAAGATGCTCAGACATCCCGCGAAGCCACACTATATCTATATGTGACATATTATTTTGGTTCCTGCCTGCCAGTCAGCTCTATACGTCTATGTCTGTCCGTGTCCCACAGTTTTGGGAGTTTACACTGTGAGCACTTGTTGTTGTTGCTGACAGGAATGTGTTGTGAAAGAGGCAGCGCTGTTTTTAAAACCCGATTAAGACCTGGAACGCGTCTGTGTCACTTTTTGATTTGAGCTAAAAAAGCATTATTTTTAACACTTTGGCTATTCAAAAATAGCAGATATACAAGCTCATAGCCGCGCTTTGAGCTTGTAGATCTGCTATTTTTTTTTTATCATGAAAATGTGTGCACATCTTTGAATATATTGTTTTAAAGCAAACATTTGTAACTCAAATCTTTGCTTTTTGGGGGGTCGCTGGAACAACATATTTTGAGATGGGGGTCGGCGGCCAAATACATATCATTTTGGGGGTCCTTGACATGAAAAGGTTTGAGAACCACTGATATAGAAACATACGTTTTTCTTCAGAATACTGTTTTAGAAGGGATTTAGAAGATTTAGAAGACATTTGTAGAATGGGCTTCAGGTCTTAATTGGTTAAATCTGCAAGCTGCAAGTGTTATGTTCTCTGCCGACAGAGAGAGAGAGGTAACTGTAACTGTAAACTGAGAATTCATTCTGAAATCTTTAGAGATGTCTCACCTACAGTATAATAACATGCCCAAAATAGAGAGGGACGCAGCTTTAAAGTGGTGAACGGAGAGGAAGGCTATACGGAGAGGGTGGTTTTGGACTCAAAAGGTGAAGAAGACACAGTATGCGTGTCTTTGCTCAAAGACATGGTTTTTGGGCTCCATAGTAAAGGAAGGGGTCAGGCTAATGTTCAACAGCTGCAGGGACATATAAATCTAAACACATCTGAGGGGGGACCCAAACCCCCCCAAACCCACCCTCCGCATTCTCCCAGAGACATTTCCATAGATGTGGTGTCCTGTCCACATGTGGAGAAACAGACCCATGCACCATTCTGGATAAACAAACAGTCAATATTCAGCTTGATGTGGATTACTGAAAGATACTTTTGTGTCACTTGAATTACTTTGTTGGTTACAATCAACCTCATGAACCCTAGCGTCCCCGTTCTGGGTTTGGACATTCTGTGAAAAAAAAGCCGATCTACAAGTTCACAATGCATTGCAACGTGACGCCTTGTGAGCGTGTATATCGGTTATTTTGAGAGAAGAGATTTGGTGCAGAGGGAAATACAAGCAGGCCTCGTATAGAGCCTTGGGGGATGCCACTCAACTAAGTAAGTGTATAGGGTTTATGTAGCCAAAAACAATGCTTAACGCTGACTGAGTCTTTTCCAGCAAAGAGTTGTGAGCACATATAGTGTATAGCTACCTTTATATTGACTATTCACACTTGTGTTTCTTCATGTTTCATGTTAGAAAATGTGGCCATTTAGTGTGCATCCATGTCCATAAAGACGATCACTAGTAGGGCAAGAACAGGTAATAACATGAATTTGGGCTCAATAGCTTTGTTAAGACTTTCACAAATCTGATCCTGAGTGTCCAGTGTCCACACTGTTATTTGCAACACGTGATCAGATCCGAATTGTTTGTATTCATATCATCAACCTATCTGCATTGGTTGGCGTGGTAACAATAACGACAATAAGGTGTGAGAAATCAGAAACACACTGGGATTTTTACATGGAAGCACCATTAGAATGGTGTCTGTGTTTTTTCACTTACGGGGACAGAGAGAGAGGGACATTGTGAAGCTAATAGCAAGGCAACTTGGCAGAAGGGCACTTAAACACACATAAAGCCAGGCGCTATGCTGAAGTGCCAGCTGAATGATATTTACTTTGGCTACTCAACCAAAGAGACATTTCCTGTATGCAGTTTCCCACCCGTCTGCAAGCCTTCCAACAGTCCTCCTATCCCCTCTAAAGCTCTAACGGTCTTCCTGGCCCTCCCCAAAAGCATCATGCATTTTTCGTCCATGGAATTATTTAAATTATCTGACAGACAGAAAGTCCAGTGTTTTGCGTTCTGAAGTTCAAATGAAGTAAGATTACTGCAAGGACACGAAAAACATTGTAATCTGTCAGGGTCTCTAATTCAGAACTCCTTTTCATGTTATCATTCATGTTTTTCTAAACTGTCTGGAGTCTGATCTGACCTCAACATACAGTGCATGTTGATTCAGTTTTAGTCATATAGTCTTTTGGATAAAATTCCATTTAGTTTTAGTCATATTTTAGTCATCTGAAATGTTTTCGTTTTTGTCTAGTTTTAGTTGACTAAATATCATGAGATTATAGACGACTAAATCTACAGTTGATTTAGTCGACTAAAATGTATGTTGACGGTGCCTTGATGACGTCGTAATGATTTTACACAACAAGCTCACAACGTGTCGCAGCACGATGCGTTGTGAGCTTGTAGATCTGCTATTTTCAGAGCACAACACCCGAGCGCAACCAAACATAAAATGACTTGTCTTTGAGTTCTACTGGATCTCTTCTCCACTAGATCCCTCACTAACATTTTAGTCTAGTTTTTGCTTAGTTTTCGTCAGTGAAAAAAGGTAGTCAACGGACATTTTTGGTCATAGTTTTATTCGGACGAAATCAACACTGCAGTGCATAGATCAATCTGCCATCTAGTGTGGGCATCTAAATAAACAAGACTTTACATATAGGCTAAAACAGGGTGCCGTTTGCAAAGTGAGGTGTGTTTTGGCTTTCATAAAACACACCCTCTGGGACTGGAAGTGTCATTTGTGTTTACTGTAACATGCATTATGATTCCTGCACCGCTCCAGGATAACTTCTTCTCACTCCTGCCTCCAGCTGCTTGACATTCATGAGCACACAGACCAGACCCTGTTAACCACACTTTCATCACAGACTTGCTGAGATGCACACATTCCACTGTAGGAAAGGAAGGGGGGGGGTTGGAACAGAGGAAGAGTGACACAAAGAACAAGTGATTAGGAGATAAAAAAAACAGGATCCAGGGAGAAACAAAAATAAAAGTAAAAGGCGGTCAGATCCCAGAAGGAACTTTGTATCACTAATGACATAATGTCCGGACGGTGTGTCAGGCATGAAAGCGTCTCAGGATGAGGTCATGCCTGTCTTAGTTTGTTTGTGACACTGATGGAAAATAAGTGATGTTTGGTTGTTGTGTTGTTGTGTGTGTGTGTGTGTGTGTGTGTGTGTGTGTGTGTGTGTGTGTGTGGGGGGGGGGGGGTTTGAATGGCCACTCTGTCCAACGGTTTTGTATGCAGTCAGTGGTGGGAGCTATTTATAGGAGCCTGAAAATACCACCACTTCCTATTCTCTGCCAGTTGCAAGCAGATGGTGAGAATGTGTTACAGAGTGGAGGAGTCCGTATTTAAACTCTTGTTTAGTATACGTTTTAAATCTGAGGGCGCTGGGGTAGCGGGGGGGGGGGACAGTCACCTTTTACCATTTATGATGGTTGGGAATGTCTTCTCTGTTCAGTTTCACCTTAAAATAATGCTGGTTATTCTCGTACCGTCCTGTATCTACGTTGCAATTTTAACGGAATAGCAAATGATGGTTTATGTTTTCCAAATTTACACTTTAGTTATGTCACTATAGACAACAAGCCAAGGGACTGCCATGCACCACCAGACACAATACACACGATAAGGAACTTTATGAGAAGCAAAACAAACTGTTCCTTAAACACAGACACTGTGTGCTTGATAATGGCTCAGGCTTTGCACAGTAAAATCCGTAGTGTTCATTTAGCTCTGTGTGTGTGTACAAATGTAACCAAATCTTACAAATGTAACAGTATCAAGACAGTGTGTCCATTGTTCCAAGCCCTTAAGGTAGATCGAGGTGCCATGCCAGTGTCCATGACAACACGTGGTTCTCAAAGTGAGGTCCGGGGACCCCCAGGGGTCCTTGTGATGGTTCCAGGGGGTCCCCAGCAAAATGAGTTAATCACACACTAATTAGTTAGTCACAATGATTTTAACCACATTAACCACATTTAATACTTTGGCTATTCAAAAATAGCAGATATACAAGCTCATAGCATGTCACTTTGTGCCCAGGCTGCCTCTAGTCGTGGCTTCCTCTGAACACGGAAAAGTAAGGGCAAACCTAAGGATTGTTTTCAATGTGGCTGATGTAACCAACATTTCTACCAACAAGAATGTGATTAGTGGATTAATTATTATATATATATTTTTTATCTCGTCTCCTGCTGGCAGGGCCGGACGGGGCTATCCACAAGTTTCCTAGGGCAACCCTGTCCATTGCTAGCTATATTTGGCACACCATCAAATCCTTAACAATTCTCGAATCGAAAGTTAGAGATCATCGCTTTTGCAACTCTCTTGGCGAGAAGAAGAATATTACTAGCTTGGAAATCTCCAAAACCACCCTCTCACTCAATCTGGCTAAATGATGTGATGTACTTCTTCTTCTTCCAAAATGTAATTCTCTCTCAGAGGAACCACTGAAGCTTTTTTGAGGCATGGAGACCTTTCATTGAATATTTTAATAACCAGACCTCTCCAGAATAGAATGCTCTGTGGGCTCACTGGGCTGTAAGTGTAGAGGACATTGGATTTCAGTGTCTCTCCCATGGGTGTATATGACACAATGACAATGGCTGTGACCCATGATGTGACCCGTGACCCTGCTTGTACTTTTAATTTGTTAGTACTTATTTTCTGTTACGTCGTTGTCTTGTTTTGTTGTTTTGCTTATTTGTTGTTTTTTTGTTTGGGAGGGATTGCATGTTGTCTTTTGGTTTGTCTTGTGATGTGTAAAACAAAAAAAACTGGGGGTGACTTTACATGCAATGACTTTTGTCATATGCTATCCCCAATAAAAAAGTATTATATTAAAAAAAAAAAGTTTCCTAGGGCGTTGTGGGCATCACTTCCTGTCGATTTGATCAGGTATCAGGGATCAAATCGACAGGAAGTGATGCCCACAACGCCCTAGGAAACTTGTGGATAGGTTCCATGACCCCAGGACAATATTTCGTGGATATGCTGCTGACAGGTTTCGCTTCATCAGCAGGGTGAGGGGTGCTGCTACTAAACATGCTAACTGTTGTGGAAATTCAACATTTCCTCGGTGAGGGAATGAAGAGTTGTTACTAATATGCATTTTAGTAGATTTATTCAATACAAAAGATGACAATAATATGACAATAATAATGTAATACAATAATGAGAAATATATCAACGAGAAAATAAGAGTAAAGAATAGAAAGGAACAAGGGAGAGTGATAGAAGCAGATGGAAGAAGGAAAGGTGGACAGGGTGGCTCCGGTTGCCTCGGAAAGGCAACGGGAGTCTGACCCCGATGTGGATGTTGTTGGGGCAGCATACAGATCCTACAAGGACACATACACATTGTTAGCATCATTCTGAGGACTGACATTCCTCTGTCTGACCAAAAGATGTGTTCTCTCAGCACCTCAGTTTGGAAGGTCTGTTCTGCCTGACTAAAGGTGCTGCTCCCCTGATCAACTATGAACATGTGTTCCATCCTCAGTGGTGGAAAAAGTACTCAAATTCTTTAATCAAGTAAAAGTACCAATACTGCAATATAGAAATACTCCGCTACAAGTAAAAGTCCAGAATTAAAAATGTACTTGAGTAAAAGTACAAAAGTATTGGCATCAAAATGTACTTAAAGTACCAAAAGTAAAAGTACAAAATGTTTGAAAATAGCAGATCTACAAGCTCACAACGCGTCGATCCATCCTGTAGCGACTGGGAATGGAAGGCCTACTGCTACACGCCGAGGCCATAGTCACGGCCTTCATAGACAGAACACTGGCGCCTGATATTGACTCAGTTTGAGCCAGTGCCTTCTTTCTTCGTGATGTGAAGTTGTCTCATGTTCTTGGTTGACTTCTAGATAATTATGTAATGAGGGTTATACTGTGGTGGTGGTGTTTACACGTACTGTATGTACGTTACAAATTTGTATTATACAATAAATAAGAAATCCCATTTATGACAGCTGTAGCTGAGCTGTTGAATAAACTCCATCAGGGTGGTATTGCCCTGGGCCTGTAGCAGTGTGAAGGTCTTATAGAACCCAGTGAGTCCTGGAGTGTGGAAGTCATGGAGCTCCAGCACCACCAGCTCCCGTCCAGATTAGAGATAATTATGATATTCATCATCAACATAGAAAATGGCTGCATGTCTTAAGCTGGGCTCACACTCCAGGATAATAACCAGGCAGATTTTAAAAACTCCCCCAATAGTAAGGAGTACAAAGAGTACATAGTAAGGACACACACACACACACACACACACACACACACACACACACACACACACACACACACACACACACACACACACACACACACACACACACACACACACACACACACACACACACACACACACACACACACACACACACACACACACCAGACTCCTTACATTATTTCCCCTCATTTTACAGCTCAATTTACAATATATCGGCACAATATAGGCTTTGCTTCCACCTTGTGGTGACAATGGACAATTGCAGAATACATAAACCTGTCCAGACATTAAATGAGTGATTTGCTTGTAGAAACAATGGCCCTCATTTATCAACGCAGCTTATAAACCGGCTTATATTTTTCCATATATTCGGCCGTACACCAACGTCGAAGTCACATTTATCAACGAATCCTACACAGCTGATCCAGCCTACATTTGGTCCCAGGCTTGATAAATGTCACGGCTGGAACCTAGCGTCATTTAAATAACACGCCCTTAAATATTCTCAAAACGCCCCGACCAAAGACATCAAAAGCCAATGAGAAAGAGTTTCCCCCGCCTGCCACGCCACACACGCACACGCCCCCCCCTCTCTCTCTCTCTCTCTCTCTCTCTCTCTCTCTCTCTCACTCACACACACACACACACACACACACGCCCGCCCAGCTGTGTTTTTCATGTATTGTAATCGTACCGTAGCGGTACAATCTTTGTCACGTAGGCTTGTAGCCTACATGAATGACATATTATGATACCAATCACATCGCCATGAATGGAATACGTTTGTATATTAATTTATTTAACCCATACCGAGCAGTGCACAAGCAGTCATGTAGGATATTCCCCGTGAGACGGCTGTGGTTTCGGTCCGTCCCGTTAATAAGAGATTGGAGCGTCGGGTTTATATCCTTAACCCATCCAGGTTGTAGACTTCAAAACTCTCTATGACATAACTCCATAACTAAGGACAAGCTACTGTAAGTTTGTACACCTCACTGTCCATGAAAAGATCGTCGGCAGTCCCGACCGCGGGACTCCCGAGTCCCGACGCAAAAGCGCTCGTATATTTTGAAAATAGCAGATCTACAAGCTCACAACGCATCGCGATGCGACCCGTTTTTGAGCTTGCAGATCTGCTATTTTAAAATAGCCAATGCAACTGAATGACTGTTAAAGCAGTTTGTTTAAATTACTTTATAAAATGTTATATTTTCACAGGGATTATTTATTAGTGTAGATATACATTTAGGAGTGGATTATGTGTCCAGATGCCTGTCAGACAGTCAGACAATGCTGCTCCGCAGGTCTAGAATGGAATAAACGGGCGCAGCCAACGTCAACAACTGGTCTCGACCAGACGTGAGATCTCAGCGTACGGTAGGATGAAGCCCACGTCAGGATATATTGATAAATGCCGAAAGGTGCGGTGATCTCGCCCTACGCCCATTATTTGGGCTGCACCGCGTTGATAAATGAGGGCCAATATAACTACAAATCCTACTGGCGTTTATAATGAGAAACAATAACAAAAATACATGTTGATGAGTTGTACTTGTTCTTAAACATCATTCTGGAACGCAGAATAATATTTAAACTCAATGTGGGTCTGTATTTTAGTGAATTGTTCTGGAACACACTGAGGTCAAACACAAAGGTCAAATGTCACACTGAGGTCAAATTCAAAGGTTTAAGGTCACACACCGATGGGCACGATGATATTTATAATCTTTTACAACAGTGTGATAAAGTTAACCTTATTCCCAATGGATATTATCCATTGATGGCTAATAGATATAGTGAAATAGGCACAGTAAAACAACCCATCATCACAGAATTGTCTTAAAGGGATATTTCACTTTCAAAAAAACTTTTGGTCATTTTATCATTCTACTCAGGCCTTTGTGAATCCCCCAGACAGTTTTTAAGTTGCTTGATTAATTATTTAGATATTTGATATTCATTTTATCAGACACGCCCTCTTCCTATACAAACCCATTGTAACTTCAAACTCCATTTTAACCATGTTAGATTCATTAAAAACACCCGTCCTTGGTTCTGGTGACTCATCCTGCCCTCCTAATGCGTGAGGGGGCCGTGTTTTTCCGATTACTTTTTTCGTTATTTTATTTAAGTTTTTTATTGTATTTCATTTGTTTCATTTTCCCAAAAAAATATTTAAAATAAATGAAAAAAGTTATTGAAAAAACACGGCCCCCTCACGCATTAGGAGGGCAGGGTGAGTAACAAAGGCCTGAGTAGATGATACAATGACCAAAAGCTTTTTTTAAAGTGAAATATCCCTTTAAGTGTATGTGTTTGTATTACTAAGACCAAATGTCTCCACAAATATATAGTCAGGTGGCTTAGCAAAATTACTGATACGGAGCAGATAAAAGCACCACATTTAGCAAGATTTTCCGCCATTTTGCATTTCTTCAATACACACTTTTTGTTAATATTCTTACAGATTTTGTCCAAAACTCAATAAATTGGTAGGTCATGTGACCAAGGTGTATCAGTCAGATCTGGTGGCGTAACTCTCTAATAAATGGCTCTGGGGCAGTGTAATGATGCCTGACATGATTCTCACAGTAGGAGGCGCGACACGTCACACAGATCCTGATGGTTTCTCGGCGTGTGATGCTGGAGCAAACATCACAAGCTACATCTCAAGTCCCTGGGGGTCCCTGGCACTAAATCTTTTCAGATGGTGGTCTGGCCTGCTACATTTGAATTTTGGGGTTCTTGACATTGAAAATGTTTGAGAACCACTGCATTAGAGGAGTAATTACCAGATTGTCCTACTTAATTCTAACTTTCAGACCGGTGCTGGGCTATACAAGAAACTAAGGCTGAGCCAATCATCAAGGACAAAGTTATTACTGTGCTTCACAATAGTGTTACATATCGCTGCTGGCGGGCAGAAACCGCCGATCTCCATATTTCACCCCCCCCCCCCCCCCCCCCCCCCCGGAAATTAAGCAGAACTTCGTCATGCTACAGTGTCACACAAAGGTAGCTTGTAGATCTGCTATTTTTGCTGTGTGTGTGTGTGTGTTTTTTTTAATAAATATTAAACCAATGAAAAGTATTGATAATAAGAGCTTGTGACTTTTTCTCTCCATTTTCTGAAGGTTTCCACCTGACAGTGACGATATATCTCTGGTCAGCACAATAGGGCTGATCAGAGCACATTTAAAAAAGCACAGTAATGACCATTGCAATGAATGCTAGAAATGGTTTCGGTCACCGGTCCTAGTCCTGACTTTATGCATGTGAGATAAACGTGTCCTTGTGCACAAAGATGTGACATGTCATTACAGTCAAAAGCTGTAGGACATGTCATTACAGTCAAAAGTAATTATCAGAAATAAAACACGTTTTTGTACATATTAAATATGTATTTACAATATTAACATATTAACATATTAACATATTTACATATTTACATATTTACATATTTACATATTTAAATATACACAGACTGGTATTTTTTGTTAACACACTAGTAGACATGTCATGAACGGACATTTCATTACATCATATACACACATAAGTTCTCTCTAATCTCCATTCTCCCAGTCTTTTATATTCATTGATCTGAGTGTGTTCCTGCTGTCCTGCAGTCCTCGGACAGTTTGTCTTATCTCTTTTATCTCTTACAGTTTATTGTCTTATCTCTTTTATCTCTTACAGTTTATTGTCTTATCTCGGACAGTTTATGGTCTTATCTCTTACAGTTTATTGTCTTATCTCTTTTATCTCTTACAGTTTATTGTCTTATCTCGGACAGTTTATTGTCTTATCTCGGACAGTTTATTGTCTTATCTCGGACAGTTTATTGAAGAAGCCCGGATGTGGGGGCGACAACTGTCCATGATATGTGTCCGTGGGGGGGGGGGTACACACTGAACTGAACTGAAGGACGACATAGCGACTCCTAGTCTGTGTGGGGGGGGGGGTACACACTATACGGACCTGAAGGACAACATAGCGCCTCCTAGTCACACTATACGGACCTGAAGGACAACATAGCGCCTCCTAGTCTGTGTGGGGGGGGGGGGGGGTACACACTATACGGACCTGAAGGACAACATAGCGCCTCCTAGTCACACTATACGGACCTGAAGGACAACATAGCGCCTCCTAGTCACACTATACGGACCTGAAGGACAACATAGCGCCTCCTAGTCACACTATACGGACCTGAAGGACAACATAGCGCCTCCTAGTCACACTATACGGACCTGAAGGACAACATAGCGCCTCCTAGTCACACTATACGGACCTGAAGGACAACATAGCGCCTCCTAGTCACACTATACGGACCTGAAGGACAACATAGCGCCTCCTAGTCACACTATACGGACCTGAAGGACAACATAGCGCCTCCTAGTCACACTATAAGGACCTGAAGGACAACATAGCGCCTCCTAGTCACACTATACGGACCTGAAGGACAACATAGCGCCTCCTAGTCACACTATAAGGACCTGAAGGACAACATAGCGCCTCCTAGTCACACTATACGGACCTGAAGGACAACATAGCGCCTCCTAGTCACACTATACGGACCTGAAGGACAACATAGCGCCTCCTAGTCACACTATACGGACCTGAAGGACAACATAGCGCCTCCTAGTCACACTATACGGACCTGAAGGACAACATAGCGCCTCCTAGTCACACTATAAGGACCTGAAGGACAACATAGCGCCTCCTAGTCACACTATAAGGACCTGAAGGACAACATAGCGCCTCCTAGTCACACTATAAGGACCTGAAGGACAACATAGCGCCTCCTAGTCACACTATACGGACCTGAAGGACAACATAGCGCCTCCTAGTCTGTGTGGGGGGGGGGGGTACACACTATACGGACCTGAAGGACAACATAGCGCCTCCTAGTCACACTATACGGACCTGAAGGACAACATAGCGCCTCCTAGTCACACTATACGGACCTGAAGGACAACATAGCGCCTCCTAGTCACACTATACGGACCTGAAGGACAACATAGCGCCTCCTAGTCACACTATACGGACCTGAAGGACAACATAGCGCCTCCTAGTCACACTATACGGACCTGAAGGACAACATAGCGCCTCCTAGTCACACTATACGGACCTGAAGGACAACATAGCGCCTCCTAGTCACACTATACGGACCTGAAGGACAACATAGCGCCTCCTAGTCACACTATACGGACCTGAAGGACAACATAGCGCCTCCTAGTCACACTATACGGACCTGAAGGACAACATAGCGCCTCCTAGTCACACTATACGGACCTGAAGGACAACATAGCGCCTCCTAGTCACACTATACGGACCTGAAGGACAACATAGCGCCTCCTAGTCACACTATACGGACCTGAAGGACAACATAGCGCCTCCTAGTCACACTATACGGACCTGAAGGACAACATAGCGCCTCCTAGTCACACTATACGGACCTGAAGGACAACATAGCGCCTCCTAGTCACACTATACGGACCTGAAGGACAACATAGCGCCTCCTAGTCACACTATACGGACCTGAAGGACAACATAGCGCCTCCTAGTCTGTGTGGGGGGGGGGGGGGGGGGGGGTACACACTATACCAGGGGTGGGCAACTTTGTAGATGGTGAGGGCCACAAAATTTCCTCACTCACTCTGGGGGGCCGCATTGTTTATCGGCAGGGACCCCCCCCCCCCCCCCCCCCCCCCGTTTTGGGTCCGGACCAAAATGCCAGGGCTGAACTTTGGTCCCAGCCCGCCCCTGTTTATCGGCACTCTCGCCAGTAGTACCCCATTACTCAAAAAGCCCATAATAGTCACATATGTGATAAATAAGGGATATTAACTATTATTATTTGTTATAACTTATCTGTTATAGCTTACTATCAACTTACTACAGCTGTACTGCTAAACAAAACTTCACATTCCTGAGTATGCCTTTCAGAGTATTGCTGTATTAAACCTTGGCTTAAAAATATACAAAAATGAACACTAGAATTAGAGTTAAGAACTCATATAGTGCCAATGACGTCTTTTGACGGCCGTTTTCAGTGTGCCATTAGTGCCAATGACGTCTTTTGACGTCTCCTAAAAAAAAAAATATTTTCAAAATAAAATTTTTAATTTTTTTTTTTTTTTTTTGGTTATTTTTTTTTCTTTTTAATCTCGAAGGAACTAGGAGAAAACGATTTTCAAAAAGTTAATTTTCCATCCACTTCAATGTTAAAATTTAAACGGAGAATTTTTTTTCTCCGTTTGACCCAAAATGCCTTTGGCATATGGATCAACTAGCTTGAAATAAGCCTGGCAGTGAATGAGTAAGGCTTCTATTAAAATAAACGAGAGCGCGCTCTACTGGTGGACTGTTGTAATTAAAATGGTTCATGGAAAGTTGCATGTTTGGAGCAGTTGAAGGCAATAGTTCACCATTTCGGATATGTTTAGATTACTTTGTTTTTCTTTGTGATAAAAAAAAAAAAACATTTGAAAAAAAAAATCTAATATTTTTTATTATTTTTTTGGCCTGGGGCCGCATTGAGTGACGGTGCGGGCCGCATGCGGCCCGCGGGCCGCCAGTTGCCCATCCCAGCACTATACGGACCTGAAGGACAACATAGCGCCTCCTAGTCACACTATACGGACCTGAAGGACAACATAGCGCCTCCTAGTCACACTATACGGACCTGAAGGACAACATAGCGCCTCCTAGTCTGTGTGGGGGGGGGGGGGGGGTACACACTATACGGACCTGAAGGACAACATAGCGCCTCCTAGTCACACTATACGGACCTGAAGGACAACATAGCGCCTCCTAGTCTGTGGGGGGGGGGGGGGGGGAGAGGGGTCACAGTTCTCTCTGACCTCCATTCTTCCATAGTCATTTATCTTCATTGATCAGGACCATGGTGTGTTCCTGCAGTCCTCGGACAGTGTAATGATCGCCGACATGCTTATCACAGTAGGATACATTACATGTTACACAGGTCTTGATGGCTGGGCGTGTTTTGCTGGAGCAAACACCACAAGCTGGACTACAGCCTGTCTGCTGGAGAGCCTGCAACATCCAGTTCAATACTACATTAACAGAGAGCTCAGGACGGGTTGGGTAGCTCTTCTCACACTGGAGGCACACGTACTCTCCTGCAGGGCCAGGCTGGGACCAGTGTGTATTGATGCAGTGCTTGCAGTAACTGTGTCCACAGGGGATGGAGACTGGGTCCATCAGGATGGAAGAACACATAGAGCATCTGGCATGGTCTGCAGTCAGTAGACTGGAGGTCAACTCACTGGGGAGAGGAGGGTGAACAGAGATAGAAAGTTAGAAAGAACAAGATATGGGTGCATAGTGAAAGACAGAAACAATACAGTCTATACTATAAAGCCCTGTTCAGATATACAAGATTCGCAGGCATTGTGTCTTGTTATGGACCGGCTCCCAGACCACAACAAAAAAGGGAAACAGGCAAGGGATAAATGCAAAGATGTATGATTTTATTAAATAGAAGAAGTAATAATTTAAGTTGATAAAGCAAACGTCTCCAACAGAAACCTGGCAGGGAAACTAAACTGCCAACCAACTAATAACTGAATCAAACAAACAATATGCCCTGTGTGGCCATGCTCGAGTGTGGCCCAGGTGGAAGAGAGAAAGAAGCACTGGGAAAGGTGGCTGTTTTATAGTGATTGGAGGCCCTGGCCAGCTGCCTCCAATCCTTGATTGCCACCACTCTCAAACCAGATCCCAGCACACTGGCTGCGGGTACATGGACAGTTTCATTCGGAATGAATACACTTCTATTCGGAATGAATGAATGGATGAATTCATTCAGAATAGAAATGCTCATGTAAACACCTCAATTGGAATAGAATATTCCATTCCAGTCTGACCCGAATGAATTTTCATTCGGGTTAGGAGGGGTGGTATAGACCGTTTGAATCGGGATATACCAATCGGAATTGACCATGTAAACACTTTATTCCGAACGCTCCTCTCTGTTTGGAATACATGCATTCCTTTGCGCATGTCCGTGCTTATAGTGCTGTCAGAATTGTCCAAAAATGACCTATCAAATCTCTAATTCGGCCACGGTCGCTCCTGCGGGATAAAATGAATGATTCTATTCTATAGCGTCATTTAATAAGCCATGGTTAAGCCCAGACTTGTCCAGGAGAACGGACGCTCCAAGGATTGCTGGCCTAGGCTACACACTTATATGGATCTTTTTCTAAACGGGTATTTTAGTCCTCAGTTTTTAAAAAGAATCCCTGGCCACATGGCAAAGATTTTTTTTTTTAATCCCTGTCCACGTAAACACAGAATAGAAACGCATTGATCAGCTGCAAGTTTCAATTTTAAATCAGATTTTACATTTATTTTATATATGAGGGGCCAATCCAAATACGTATACATTTTTAATCACATGTTAAGGCCCAATACTGCAATAGCTGCATTGTTTTAATAGCATACGTGAACAAAAATAAATGAAAACTACATTATTAGGGCGCAGCTGCAGCGAAAACCGTTGAGTTTTACTTAATCAATTCATTACGTGGGCAGCCGGAACGGTCGTCCCAAAACACTACGCCCCACGCACCTTTTGAGCGGGCCATCCACGGCCGCTCCATGGTCGCTGGATTTTGACCCGGGGCGATTGTGTTTTAGGGCGACAGACTCCGCATTCTCCGTGTGCGCACCGCGCGCTACTCGGCGCAGAAAGAGGGTTTTCGTCACAGTGAATGAGTTACAGCATGTTTCAAAGCT
Organism: Gymnoscopelus braueri; assembly: GCF_963280865.1. Lineage (NCBI taxonomy): Eukaryota > Metazoa > Chordata > Actinopteri > Myctophiformes > Myctophidae > Gymnoscopelus > Gymnoscopelus braueri. Next base: position 1,594,827 of record NC_137619.1, on the reverse strand, counting down.
TTTTCATAATAATACAAGAAAAACGTGACACTCGGCATAAGCTACTTTCTACTCAAGTATATTTTGATGCCAATACTTTTGTACTTTTTGCCATAAATGAGCGTGCCTTGTTTCATAGACTGTAGTGTTGCTCTCTCTCTCTCTCTCCATTTATTATTATAATGACTATGAGCGGTCCGGTGTTTATATATTATTATTTATTATTATAATGACCATGTGCGAATGCGCGATGACGTCATCGTACCTACATGAGAAATGTGACAAATAGTATAGGCTAGCCAACGTTTTACCGTGTCTGGTACCAATAAAAAAAAATAAACTGGTCTGAACTTGTAGATCTGCTACTTTTGCATTAAAACGGCGATAACAAAGGAACACAGGCTTGTACCGCATACAACGCTGCCTGGCCAGGAGTCGGTGCGTTGCTTACCGGCCTGTCTACGACCGACAGACACAGACCTCCGCCGCGGAGGCACAAGGGGGCTATTCATTGCCTCCTCCCATGCCCACCAGGGGAAGCTCTGCTCCGGGTAGTGGCCCCTGGTCCATGCCCGGGCGTAGGCGGGAACCACTTTGCGCATGTCAAAAGTTCAGAATGAATGCTTTGGTCATGTAAACAAGGAATACTTTTATTCAGGTCCCATGTAAACAGGTGAGTGGATCAGATTCCTCTATTCGGAATGAGTTCATTCGGAATGAATTCATTCTGAATGAATACATGATGGTCCATGTACCCGCAGCCACTGTGAAAGACATCAAGATTAGCAACGTGCACACAAACCCTGACATAGGCCATAGGGCCGTCACAGTCAGCATATTTTATTTGGAGTCATGTGTGAACGTGTGCGAATTTTGAGTGGCGGTAATCTAGTTTCGGCATTCATGCCTGCTTGGGATCTACAACATTGCAGGCAAAGACTTGCTTGCATATTCTGAGTGCGACTTGTGTTCAATATATCGCCGCTGTTAGGCAGAAACCAGCCATCTACATTTTTAATTATTATCTTTTATTAATCAGTGCTATAGGCCTAAACCTTTACGTCTGTGTGTGGGTTTTACAAATATTGAACCAATGAAAAGTATTAAAAAGCGCTTCTGACTAAACCTCCTAATTCCATTGGATCCTCAAACTGTCGGAAAAAACACCTGACTCCAACTTTGGAGATGGTTGTTTTTTCCATCATTGATTAGAATGACAAAGTGAAATACTTCAATGGAAGTGACATAATTACAAGTCATTAAAATCGAGCAAACAATCTATCATATTTACAATGTTATAAGTTAATGCTTGATCATTCACCCATTTAAACAAGTGCAATAACAGTCATTCAGATCTATACATTATCAGATCTAGCTCTGTTAAGACATACGAGCGCGTACATGCGGAAAGGAATTAGCTGGAATATTGTTATGGAGGGAGAGTGCAGTCATCTAAGGATATAAACCCGACACCTTCCCCACAGCTCAGGTAGCCTCGGTCCCAGCCTCACTCATCTACGAAGAGAAGAGCCTGCCTGGTCACGACCTAAAGCAGCGAGTGTCTAGGAAGTCCTGAGTGGACAGGATTTCCGTTTCCCCCGGAAACAATATTTTTTGACCAATCACAACACTCGTTTCATTCACGGAGAAGGTTAACAGATTTGTAAAGCATCAACGTCATTTCCTTGGGCGGTACTTCCGCCAAATTCAACCATTTCCGGTTGTCAACTTCCTAGACAACCAACATCCCAGGTCTTGCCCAGCGTGCAGCTCAGGAGCTCGATCTTCACGTTGTGGGCGTCTTGCCAGGCTATCTCTCATGAATGTGGTGTCACTCACGGCCCGGACTCACGGGGAACAGCACTCTTAATTTTACAAAACAGCAGCAGTCTACGTAGATCTCCACTTACGTGGGGGTTAATGGATTAAATAAATATACAAAACGTATTCCATTCAGGACGATGTGATGGTAACATTGTTGATAAAGTTTATACCTTCGCAGAATATGGTAATCCCACTGTGCCTAAAAATGCACACACACACCGTTAGGCTCGTATGTATGCAAGTAGCTTGCGTGCGTGTGTGAGGACGCAGAGATTATTGGCTAGATAAACTAGCCAAAGTGACAAGTTGACTCCATAGCATATAGGTCTACACTTACAAAGGATTTTCTGCTATGATCACGTAGGTCTATCAATATTTTAAGGAATTAATTGTGACAAGGGATGGGACAAAAAGAAGATTTTCAACTCTATTTTCGACTCGTGCTCGTCTCGATTAAAAACAAAATACATGTTTTATAATTTATTTTAATATTCCCCTCTGTCATTGCATGGTGACTGCTATACCTCCTACACTTAGGATGTTCTGTTATGATCGAATTGTCTGAATAATGTATGAATAAACAAAATCACGTATGTGCTGAGGAAATATGTTTAAAGGGCAAGACCACTTTGGGTTGTGTTGTTACCCAAGATGCAACTCCAAATGTGGACAAGAAATCAAAAATAATTGCTCCATTGATTAGAAATTGATAATTCTAAATATGCTCCTCATTGACTTACAATTAACTTTGAGAGGTATTTCAGCGTATACTGTAAGTCAACGAGGAGCATATTTCGAATGATCAATTTCTAATCACTGGAGCAATTCTTTTTAATTTCTGGTCACCTTTGGAGTTACATCATGGCAAGGTAACTACACAACCTAAACCTCTAACAAAGTGGTCTTGCAAAGAAAAGAAATGCAAGATTTATTTTTAGCAAGGCAACAATATGACCAACACGTATCGCCCAAAAAAGTCTTCATCAGGGTCTGGGGGTTCATCAGTTAACAGTACTTCTTTGAAAACCTTTTTTGTTCATAGTTTTTTATTGAGTCAGAGAAAAAAAGACTCAAGTGCGCGCCTAAGTGGTCAAACCCGGTATTACGGTTTGATTCAGTTTTTAATTAAATATCAAACCGGTTTTACATTTTTCATATCGGCACAAGCTTGCACGGACCATTTCTATTCCTTTCATGATCCTTTTTTAACCCAGCACCCCAACAGCTAATGTGTGCATTCTATCAGCATTTTATTATAATCAAAAATCAATAAGATAGTAAAGTTTGCTTTGCTCTCTTGACTGAAGGCTTACGCTTACCAAAATGTACAGCCAGGTGCGAGAGAGGCCAGCAATGAAGTCCACAAACAATAGAAGAGGCTCTCGCACATTGACAAAAATACGTTGATGCTCTTTGGACGCAAAAATATATACAGTATTAGGCTATTTAATTGCAAAAGTGTAAACATGTGAAAAAAGATGACATAAGGAGCGGACGTTTTGGTCCTCAGACCCATCTACACCAGTGTTGATGTCACATTTTACACTTTTAGCCTAAATGATAGGCTATGTTTTTAATGCTGTGTTTTTAATGAATACATCTTAATACGCTTTTGTGTGGACTAACATATTTTTTTAAACGTGGCCTTTTAGATGTGGATATTAAGAGAGAAAGATAAGCGTTTAAAAAAATACTCGTGTAAGTGTGGACAGCCAGCCTACAGATGGATCCTCGTGAATTCTCATCACCAATGCCTTGTCTCGCATGCTTACAGTAATATCTCACGTGAGTAGAAGTACTGTACTCACTGTGCGAACTCCTGTCCTACTGCCTATGCCAGCAGCTTATGTTAATTCGTTTCCCAAAAATGGAACGGTATCCATATCTGAACACAGCTTAACATTTTAAAGTCTTCAGTGATGACCAAGCTTCCTCACCTCAGCTCAGGAGAGATCTTCCGTCTTTTGGAGTTCATGGGTCGATCCATGGACTTGCCACTCTTCATGGACACACAGCTGGGAGAGGGACAGTCTGATCTCTCCTTCTGGAGCCTGAAAACCATGCAGCTGCACGTTAGTTTCTCCAGATAGACTGTTGACACAACAATGTTCAAATGCGTCTGTCATCCAGTCTGTGCAACGGAAGCGCTGAAAATGATACAGGAGTAACACAAATCGTCACCTTGCTAAACTAATGGCCTAAGTCATTTTTTGAGGAAAATGATATTTTTGCCTAAGTCAGCTCCTCATGACACTGGCCACCTCTGGTACAATCGCCCATCTCCTAATTGAAAAGGATCATGCTGTTCACTCCCCTGTCAGTATAATGGCCTAACTCCCTAGTGTGACTTAGGCCAAAATCTACTTTTTTTTTGGCCCAAGTCACATGGTTTTGTGACTTAAAGGGATATTTCACTTTCAAATAAAATAAACATTTAAAAAATATATTAAAAATAAATGAAAAAAGTAATGGAAAAATCACGGCCCCCTCACACATTAGAGTGTCCTACTAATGTGTGAGGGGGCCGTGATTTTGCCATAACTTTTTTCATTTTTTAAAAATATAAATGTTTAATGTTTATTTTATTTGAAAGTGAAATATCCCTTTAAGTCAAATTATTTACTGATTTAGGCCATTTTGTATTTTTTTTGGCCTAAGTCAGATTTAATCCTATTTAAACCTATAATTTGTTATAAACATTTTGGGTGAAATGATTAAGAAATATCATATAGTTTTGTTTTGGATCAGTTTTTTATTTTTACTGAAAAACTTTAAAAAATGACTTAGGCCATTAGTTTAGCAAGGCGACGAAATGCAAACTTCCTACTCTAAATCAAATTAGTCAAAGCCTATAGCTTGCTGCTTAGCAGAAACAAAAATAGAAGTCAATCATCATCATACAGTATTTCGCTGCGAGCAGGCCACAGGCCTCAATTACTGAATATCTTTTGTTTTAGCATGTACTACAGTATAACAAATATATTTGTAAAACAAAAAATAAAATCATCAACAACAATTAACTACTATTATTATCAATAGTCATTATCCTATATTAAAATTGCCTAATGGGTGGACGGTGGACGTCACAAACGTAACATGCAGACTTGCAAGGCGCACCATTGCTCCAATTCGCACCAAACTTGCCACAACCACTGTTCAGCGGTCTGACATGACAATAGTCACACCAGGGGCCATATCATATCATATGCAGGCCACAGGCACACTGTTGAATCCTCACCAAACTTGGCACAAATGCTGTTCAGGGGTCTGGCATGACTGAGAATCATCACATAAAGAAAAGAAAAACTAAATTGCACATACTGTATGGGGTACTTCAGCAGTGTTGCAGCAGTGTTTAACACTTCAAATGGCAATACCTCGGTGACCCTTGCTCTGATCAGCGAAATATAGGACTGGATTTGAAGGCCACGTAGCGGCCTTCAAATCTGGTTCATTAAATCAACTGTCTTGATTTTCTCACCATGATGAGTCTTGATGAGGACCACCTTCTTTGAAGTTACAAGGGTGATCCAGGGACCAGTCACTTTTCACGGACCCACTGAAACCAAGCAGAACTTTATATTGGCAACCAATACATGAATAACAATAACAATAATGATGATGATGTAATTAACAATATGAGTATAATGCATATAGCTTGAACTCAATGGACACCATGGCCAAGAAATCTTAAGACACATCTTTTTAGCATTGCTTTTACTTAGATAGCTGCATTTCTCTTCCCACTTTTAATTGTTCCTGTCCATTTTAATGCATTTTATGTATTTGTAATGTATGCATTTCATTTTTATGTTTTGTTTGCTATTAAGTTATTTCTTTAAAAAGTTTCCTTTTCATGTCAAGCTCATTGAACTGCACTTGTCTGAATTGTGCTGTATACGTGAAGCTTGATTGATTGATTATTTTCCGTGATGATTATCACGATTATTCATCATTCATGTTATTGCACTGTCACATAAACATAGCACTGCTTTCACATTATACAACAATGTATGACGCTTACGAGACATTTGTTTCCACATTGCTGATTATCTTAATGGTATAGTTAAAATTGAGGGACTCAATTACATATTCCCTGTAATCCATACTGACAGGCTCCGAAGGAAGAACTACAACCTGAGGTATTTTTTAGTTTCTCACCATGAGTCGTCTGGATGAGGGACATCTCCTTTGAAGTTGTCAGGTAGACCCATGGACCGGTCACTTTTCATGGACACGTAGCTATGTACAGGAGACCTGCACCTAGCTGAACCTCTCTGATGCAAACTGAAACCAAACAGATGTACGATGGATTCATTTTACGCTCTCAAGAGTTCAATAATTGTTAAACATCTGCATTAGGCTACTTAATTAAATCATTATTCCTCTATGGTAGTAGGCCTACCACATCAATACAGCATGGAATTGTGGACAAAATCTCATCCAACGATAACAAAATACTGAGTCTAAATCTCATCAAATGGTGGTTCCGTGGCACAAATGCCGAATAAATAATGGACCTTGATATGAAAAGGGTTGAAAACCACTGCTGTACATAGCAACAACTACCCAAAAGGGGTTGCCGGATTGAAAGGTATAGTTACTCGGTAAGTGCAGCATACTAGGTATAGTTACTCGGTAAGTGCAGCAACTGCAAATGTTTAGAAGAATTGATAATCATGCTTTAAAGGGATATTTCACTTTCAAAAAAACTTTGGGTCATTTTATGGTCTACTCAGGCTTTTGTGACCCCCCCCCAGGCCGTTTTTAAGTTGCTTGATTTAGTATTTAGATATTTGATAATCATTTTATCAGACACGCCCCCTTCCTATACAAACCTATACAAAAAAAAACAGACCGGAAGCGCCATGAAGGACGGCCGCATTCGTACATGCTCCGTAACATCGCAACGTTTTTCCATCTTTTTAGTATTTTTTAGCCTTCTCTTCTTTCCCTACACCGTCGCGTGTCTAAGGAGTTATGACAGACAAGCACTTATGGACATTAGCACAGCGATTACACACAGAATTCCGGACTTTTTTGCTGAAAACCTTCCACTCGGCTGGGTGGGGGGTGGGGTCCCCTTTGTTCCGGCTGGATCAACAAACCCCCGACGAAAAAGACCGTGGCGAAGAGGCACTAGAGCGGGAGTTCTCGTAAGAACAACAAAACGTGGATATAAACCTGCACTGCCTTCAATCCTGCTAGCGAACGTTAGATCTCTGTGTGAATCAAGAACAGTGACCACTATGGACGACTTACTGGCGCGCGTTAAATACAACGCAGAGACGAGGAGGACTAGTATTGTTGTGCTAACAGAGACGTGGCTAACGGAGTTAGCATCTGATTCTTCTATCACTCCTCCTGGCTTCACCGCGTATAGGAAGGACAGAGATCCTGTACTGAGCGGTAAGCAACGTGGGGGGGGAGTTTGTGCCTTGATCAACAACAACTGGTGCAAAGATGTTAAAATCCTAGACAGTCACTGCTCACCAGACCTTGAACTTTTAATCATAGCCTGCCGTCCTTTCTACCTACCACGCGACTTCAGCATCGTGATTGTAGCCGTTGTTTACATTCATCCTGGAGCTAATAAGGACACAGCTATGAGGGAATTACACCAGGCGATCAGTGCACAAGAAAATCGCCACCCGGACTGCGCAGTCATCTGCCTAGGCGACTTCAACCGGACAGACTTAAAAAAGGTCTTTCCCAAATTCCACCAGCATGTCGCCTGCAGTACCCGTGGTGACAATATTCTTGACCACTGCTACACGCCCTTCAAGGATGGATACAAAGCTCTCCGCCGCCCACCGCTAGGAAGCTCTGACCACGACGCCATCCAGCTGCTACCTGCCTACAAACAGAGGCTAAAAAGGGAGCCGTCGTTGAGAAGGAAATCCGAATCTGGTCTGAGGACACAGACGCTATGCTACAATCCTGCTTCTACCAGACTGACTGGGGGATGTTTAAGAACGCCGCTGGGAATAACATCAACGAACTCTCAGACTCAGTCACTGGCTTTATCAGCAAGTGCATAGATGACATAGTCCCAAAAAAGACAGTTCGGATCTATCCCAATCAGAAACCATGGATGGACAGCGGAGTACGTGCACATCTGCATGAACGGGACGCTGGTTTCAAATCTGGCGACGTGGAAACGCGCAACACGACGCGCGCGGCCCTAAACAGCGCCATCAGGAAGGCGAAAAAGGCCTACACAAAAAAGATGCAAGACAAACTCAGCAGTGGCGACATCAGGAGCACATGGCAGGCAGTACACACCTTGACAGACTGCAAAACAAGAACCAGAAGCGAGGTGAACCCGCCTGCCTCCCTCCCCAACGAACTGAACACTTTCTACGGCCGGTTTGAGATCAGCTCCAACCGCGGCAGCCAAGCGGGGCCATCAGCAGCACCAGCAGAGGAGAACCCTCCTCTAACCATCTCGGAGAGAGAAGTGCGTACAGCCTTCACACGGGTCAACATCCACAAGGCAGCCGGACCTGATGGGATTCCAGGCCGGGTCCTTAAGACATGTGCAGACCAGCTGGCGGGTGTCTTCGCTGACATCTTTAACCTCTCCCTCTCCCTGGCTGTGGTCCCTGCAGGGTTCAAAATGTCAACCATTGTGCCCATTCCCAAAAAGGCCAAAGTGACATGCCTGAACGACTGGAGACCTGTTGCTCTCACCCCGATCGTCAGCAAGTGTTTCGAGAAACTGGTGAGGGAATACATCAGCTCCACGCTACCTGCCTCGCTGGATCCGTGGCAGTATGCATACCGCAAAAACAGATCCACCGACGACGCTATTGCCATGGCTCTCCACACCGTCCTCTCGCACATGGACAACAAGCTGCTGAAGGACAAATATGTACGTATGCTGTTCGTGGACTACAGCTCAGCATTCAACACCATTGTCCCAGCAATACTTGACAAAAAGCTCAGACACCTAGGGCTACACCCAAGCATGTGCGACTGGATACAGGACTTCTTGTCCAACCGACATCAGGTGGTGAGAATGGGCAGCATCACATCCGACCCCCTGACCCTCAACACCGGAGCACCCCAGGGATGCGTGCTGAGCCCTCTCCTCTACTCCCTGTACACGTATGACTGCATAGCCACACATGTCTCCAACACCATCATAAAGTACGCGGACGACACGACAGTGATAGGCCGAATCGTCAACAACGACGAGTCTGACTACAGAGAGGAGATCAAATCACTGGCACACTGGTGCCGTGAGAACAACCTCTCTCTCAACGTCGACAAGACCAAAGAACTGATCGTGGACTTCAGGAGGCCGCGGAGAGACCATGCGCCCATCCTCATCGACGGTGCTGCAGTGGAAAGGGTCAGCGAGTTCAAGTTCCTCGGAGTACACATCGAGGAGGACCTCAAATGGGAGACGCACTCCACACACGTGAGGAAAAAGGCTCAGCAGCGACTGTACTGGCTCCGCCGCCTGAAGAAGCTCGGAGTAGGACGTCGCATCCTCAGGCTGTACTACAACAGTTCTGTTGAAGGCATCCTAACAGGCTGTGTCACGGCCTGGTACGGGAACTGCACTGCCCGAGAAAAGGTCAGCCTACAACGAGTAGTGCGATCGGCAGAGCGGATAATGGGAATCGAGCTCCCAGCGCTCCAGGAACTGTACAAAAAGCGGTGCGTGGTCAAAGCCAAGCGCATCATCAAGGACAAGCACCACCCAAGTCACAGACTGTTCAACCCCCTACAACGACCGCGACCGGGCAAGGGGCTCTACCGCAGTATCAAGAGTTCCACCACCAGATTTTGGTGTAGTTTCAATCCAGCCGCTGTCAGAATGCTGAATGGGGCATAAGCCTGGATGAGTTCAGCAGCCTGACAGCAGGCGGCGCAGACTTTTCTGGCTCTTCCTGAACACACCTGTGGATTATACCAGGGACAATTACTTGGACTTTAGCCCCCCCTCGGACACACCTGTGGACTACACCAGGTACAAATGACTTTTTGTTGCACTCCCTCATGGAGCTACATGCGGATTATACTAGGGTCAGTCCACTCTAGGTGGACACGCACTGACCTTTTGCACCTTAATCCCTTGTATAACGCACTGACTTTTTTTGGGTCTTTTTATTGTGCTCCTTTTCCTCTAAGCACCTTAACGTCCTTTGTCTATCATGCACAGTATAAGTATAACATGCACAGTATACAATACATTGCTGCTATGCTCAGGCACCTTAGTCTAGTTTTTTAGTTTTTTTATTATCTCAGGTAATTTGTAAATATGTAGATAACTTGTCTGGCCTTCTGTTGCTCTCTTGTTTTTGATCTCCTTCCCACCTGCCCCCCACCCTCTTCTTCTCCCCCCCCCCCCCTCTTCTTTCTATGGAAACTAACGTTGCGATGGGAACGATGTACAAAAAAGAATTTCACCCACTTTTTTACCTTGTAAACCTGTGATGTGACAATAAAACTGATTCTGATTCTGATTCTGAACCCATTATAACTTCAAACTCCATTTTTAACCTGTTAGATTCATCAAAAACACCCGTCCTTGGTTCTGCTGACTCACCCTGCCCTCCTAATACGTGAGGGGGGCGTGTTTTTTCAATTTTTATATTTTATTTAATTTTTTATTGTATTTTTTTTTTTCATTTTCCCAAAAGAATATTAAAAATGAAAAAAGTTATCAAAAAAACACGGCCCCCTCGCGTATTAGGAGGGCAGGGTGAGTCACCAGAACCAAGGACGGTGTTTTTGATGAATCTAACATGTTAAAAATGGAGTTTGAAGCTATAATGGGTTTGTATAGGAAGGGGGCGTGTCTGATAAAATGAATATCAAATATCTAAATACTGAATCAAACAACTTAAAAACGGTCTGGGGGGCCCACAAAAGCCTGAGTAGACCATAAAATGACCAAAAGTTTTTTTGAAAGTGAAATATCCCTTTAAATGGGCCGCTGCCTGTTGCTCGACATACTAAAAATGCTCCTAGAGCCAGCTATGACAGCTCACAAATACTGAGATTATTGATATTGGTGGGATGATTTAGTGCTCTCACTTTCACAGAATGGGATTTTTGAAATATACTCATCAGTAATGCCTATATAATAACTATGTGGTTAAGGCAAATAATAGAACAGCTAACAGTCCAACACACAGGCATAAAGGGTGTTCAATGGCCCTGATTTATGGAAAAAAAATGCAAAAGCGTCAAAATGGAGTTAGCTGGTTTCTGCCGGACAGCAACGATATCATTTAAAACCAACAAAGCCAACTCACAACATTACAATATCAAAAATCCCATTAGATTTCAAGTCTCATCACAGCAGATATAATATTGATATATGGATATATTGCCCATGCAGCCCTCATTGAGACCAACCTGCCATTGTTGAGGTGAGAGTTATCAGGATCCATGCCTTCCAGCATAAAGGGCCGTTCACATAGAGCACGATAACTATGGCGATAACTATTATGTTGTTTTAGGTTGCAGACTTCCCACTCTTTTAGTGATTTGATTGATTATGGTCTTTTATTGATTAAGATTATTCTATTCTCTCCCTCTGCCTCTGGGTGGGCTCTGACACAGCTGCACTGTGCAGTGCGTGTTTGGTGCCACTGCTTACAGAATATTATGGTTAATAGTTATCGTGCTTGGTGTGTGAACGGCCCTTAAGTCTTCGTCTTGAATCCTTCAACCAATGTGGAATATGACCTGCAGTTTTCGCACACGCACACGCGCACACACACACACACACACACACACACACACACACACACACACACACACACACACACACACATTAGTCCACTGAGCTATGCCATTTAGATGTGAGGGTTAACAAATTGTCCACCAGGCTAATCAATGTGATTAAAACAAAAGGTGCCTTTCTGAATGCATCAGTTTACTGTTTTCTCAATAGTGAAGTAGCCTAGGCCTAAATACAACAAGTCAAGTATACTTTAAATGTTTTTAGAACATTTTCCAAAGCATTCTTTTATTTACTTTTTCACTTTCAATTTCACATTGAGGTGCCCAGACTTTTTAGTCATCATCATCTGAGGTGAGGTCACCATTACTACATAATTATTACAAAATCCCCATTCATATATATAGGTGAAGGTAGCTTGGTAAAAAGTTTATATATATATATATAGCTATCTTTCACTTTTCTTCCTGCTGGGATCCCAGGAAAAATGAATAAACAGCTTAAAATTTAGGAAATTGAAATATCAGCTCTATTCCCTGCTTATGCCAACGTTTCATTCCCATGTGCAACTGCACTGTGCAGAACATTACTCTATGAAAAAGTGTCTCTTTTTAGCTATTGGCAAAAAAACACCCAGTGTGAGCGGTGCCTACTCTGTTTGATTATTGTGTACTGTCATTCACTTTTAAGTATTTTGACTGTTTTTATCATCTGTTAAGTAATTTTACTCATTTTAACTACCTTTAAGTATTTTTACTCAATTTATTTACTTTTAAGGATAAGTAAGGCCGGGGCCTTGTCGTCGTTTGGTTTGACGCATTTCCTGTTGTTCCAAACAGATGTCATAATGTTTTAAAAACAGTTATACTTTTACAACATTAGAATGTTGTGGTTCTGTAGTCACAACGTTTAAGAAATTTACTCTCAGAAATCGGCAGATAAATAGAATATCAATGTTCTGCCCGTGGTGGCGCATGCATCATTGTTTGCCCAAAATGGCTGCTGTGATATGCTAGCAATATTGTCCACTGTCTAGAATGTCTACTGTACGTATCCAAAATTTATTCTACTGCTCACTTTTCCAAAAGGGAGCGGTGTCTTTTGCAAGAGTTTGGCAGCACAAGTCAGTTCATGAGACAGAGACACTGCCATAAAAGTTAAGTTAAAAGCAAACAAGTTGCACTAGAATAAAACTTACCGTCGTCGTATGCCGACACAAAGTTTATCGTACAGGAAGTACGATAGGAAGTCAGTTCAGTTGTTGATTGAGGGCAGAGAGCACAGCACACCCCCAGTGGGCGGGGTTGCCAGATTTTGCGATACAAATAAGCAACCGGGTCTATGAAAACAAGCCCAAAAGAAGCGCTTGAAACCTACGCTGCATAGGCTATAGCCCATTGGATATTTGAAAATAGCCAATTTACAAGCTCACAACGATGCGACGCGTTGAGAGCTTTTAGATCTGCTATTTTCAAAAAACATTTTGGAAAAAAAGTGAAACATTTTGAATATATATTAGGCTATTTGAAACATTTTAACAACACAAATCTGGTACGGGGGTCTCTGGCGCAAAATATTTTCAGATGGGGGTCCGAGGCAAGGACAAATACATTCGTTTGGGGGTCATTGACATGAGAATATTTGAGAATCACACTGGTTTAAACAACATTAGGAAACAAGCCCAAATAAGCAACTACACTTAGAAACAAGACCCTCACCTATAGATATATGAATGGGGATTATGTAATGTTTTGGTGACCTCACATCACAGGCTTGAAAAGCCTGATACAAATTGATACATAGCCTACATGATGATGACTAAAAAGTCTGGGCACCTCAATGTGAAATTGGCATTTATGTTCCACAAATGTGGAAAATGTTCTAAAATAATGTAAAGTATACTTGACTAGTTGCATTTAGACCTCAGCTACTTTACTATATTAGAGAAAACAGTAAACTGATGTATTCACATCGATTAGCATAGTGGACAAGTTGTTAAGTCGCTTATAATAAGCAGACATGGCAACGCGGGGTTGCTCCTCCGACGCCATGTGATGTGTGCGTGTGCGTGTGCGTGTGCGTGTGCGTGTGCGTGCGTGCGTGCGTGCGTGCGTGCGTGCGTGTGTGCGTGTGTGTGTGTGCGTGTGTGTGTGTGTGTGTGTGTGTGTGTGTGTGTGTGTGCGTCCAGCTAGCAACCGAGCGTAGACGCCTCCTTCCTTCAGCTCTGAAGCGTTCGTCTGCATCTCGGGCGCGCTTCCTTGTTCCGCACAAGGTATATGTAAAGAAGGTAGGGCCATCTACGTCATTTTCGTGCAATTCCAGCCGGCAGATTCGTCGCACTATGGGAGCCAGACTGCAGCCGTGAGTTCAGTGGAATGCATTGGGAGTTAATGAGAGCCCAGTGGATCAGCTCATGAACAAAATATATTTCTGAATGACTGAGACCTTTGTAAAGTAATTGCTTCTGGAAAATAAAAGAAGACATATCACACATTGTTTCACTGTATAAGTTTATTGAGCTATCTAAAGAGCACAAAGTACGCAATACTGCCGAACCAGAAACCAGTGTTGCCATGTGTCCACTTATTATAAGCGACTTTGGGCTTATTTTTCTGTGAAGTTGCTTGTAAATATTGGTAGTTGCGGGTTGCGGTTTTATGGGCTTTTTTCTAAAGTGTAGTTGATTATTTGGACTTGGGCTTCACAATTTTAAAATTATATTTTAACCAGTGGTTCTTAATTATGTTTATGTCATGGACCCTCAAATTAATATGTATTTGTCCCTAACCCCCATCTGAAAATGTTTTGTGCCAGGGAGCCCCGTAGCAGATTTGTGTTGTTAGTGTTTAAATACTCAATGTTTCACATTTTACTTCAAGATTTCTTTTTTAAATAGCGGTTATTTTCAATGTATACAGTAAAGGTTTAAAGTGTTCATAATGGCCTAGTAGTGCAAGTCTTCAACAGGGGTCTGCAACCCCTAGGGGGTCCACGAGGTACTGCAGGGGGTCCGCAAAATTGTTGCTTGATTAGACAATACAAAAATGTAATAATAATAATATTATATATATATATATATATATATATATATATATATATATATATATATATATATATATATATATATATATATATATATATATATATATAATGTCCATTTGTCTTCATATATTTTTTAAACATTTTCCACATTTATGTATTAAATAAATGATGATATCTATAAATGATTCTGTCCATTTTGAATAGCTTGTATATAGCTGTAGAATACAACTCTCGTAGACGTATTTATGATTCTGACGTTTTCAATTTACGAGAGTTGTAGGGTTCACCCCCCATGGACACAGGGACTTTCAGCACTATACTCCGTAGACACTCCAAACATGTACAAATTGAAAATAAAGGTGCTTACCCCGACGCCACAAATGTTAACTCTCGCTACGGGGTAGTAGTTTAATGTAATAATCCATATCTTTCAATAAAGAAGTGTTTTAATGCCGTCTGTGGCCAATTCTGTCGGAAGTTCCCAATGGGCTGTAGTGACGTGCTCATCTGGTGAAACCCGGAATTACACTCAATTTAAACAGGAAGTAAACGAGGGTGAAAAAATGGCGTTCGGCCACAGACGGCATTAAAACACTTCTTTATTGGAGAAACATTCTCCTTGCGTTCATATAAAACCTCTTAACTTGTCGTCCTGCTGTCTGGCCCGCCACTTGCCTGCAGAGGAATAGCTGCTTGACCTTGCATGAGCCGGCTGCTTGCTTACAGAGGAATAACTTCACAGAGGGTCTACTACAGGGGTCTTCAACGTTTTCAGGCCAAGGACCCCCTAGCTGAGAGAGAGATGAAGCAGGGACCCCCCTATATAAAATTGTGTTTCAGATTCAACTTTTTTGTTTTACTTGGTCTGCTCTGTTTCCCCTCTACAGCTATATCTCTTTGCCAAAAATAGCTGATCTACAAGCTCACAACGCCTCGCAGCGCGAGGCGTTGTGAGCTTGTAGATCTGCTATTTTTGGCTAAAGTTCTCCTCAGGAAAAGGGATGCTAGGGTTCAAGTGGTTAATTAAAAAAAAAATCATATCACACAAAGATTTGGCGGACCCCCTGTAGTAACTCTGAGGACCCCCTAGGGGTCCCGGACCCCCTGTTGAAGACCCCTTATGTAGACACCAGAGTCTCTTAATTGGCCAAGCTCCAACACTGGACTCTGTAAAAGGCTGCCTTGAAAAGACATTATATTCTCTCAGGCTTATGGCATATAGTTGTTTGTTGTTTTGTTTGTTAGTTTGTCTGTTAGTTGTTCATTGTTTTTGATGTAAAGCGTCCTTGGGTTTATGAAAGGCGCTATATAAATTCAAGCTATTATTTATCATTATTCTTATTATTATGCAGACACCAGTCTTTTGTTCAGATTCTGAATTCTTAACTCCCCTGAGTCCCCATCTTTAAACCAATCCAGTGACTTTGATTGGTGCAGCAGGGCTGATCATGGATCAGATTGTAAATACCATA
This sequence comes from Gymnoscopelus braueri, assembly GCF_963280865.1. NCBI lineage: Eukaryota > Metazoa > Chordata > Actinopteri > Myctophiformes > Myctophidae > Gymnoscopelus > Gymnoscopelus braueri. The sequence goes on along the minus strand of NC_137619.1, from coordinate 1,578,807 downwards.
GTTTATTTATTTCACTGCATATAGTCTACATATTAAATCTAAAATCATGCTCAACCCTTTAATTCAATTAATTATTTCAATGGACTCAAATCTTGTTTTATTTGATGGCCTTCCTGCCCTGGCATTTGGCCTTCCTGCCCTAGCAAAAACAGAGCTTGCAGCTCTCCTCTCCAATTTGCCCTCCCTGGCACCCCCTGGTGGCCCCCACTTTGAAAAGCTGTGGTCTACAGCTTAGAAAGGTCCCTGTTTTTAGGTTGGCATGTCAAAATGAAAACAAAAACAATAAATACACGGTGAGGAATGGTAATGAAGACCAAAATATACCAAATATAACAGTCCTTGTGCCCCTCAATCTATTACAGGAGAATGTGTGATAGATGCAGCAGTGTTCTGATCAGTCTGCAAATGAAAACTTGCAACATTTGCAACTCCAAAGAGAATACATGACTACAAAAAAAAGCTACCATTAGACCATGTTTCCACAAATAACACAGGAGAAGGCGGGTAGATTTGGCCACAGGGGTTTTTTACACTTAAATCCCCATATTCTTCAAGTCAAAGTAAAGTCTGAAAATATCCCATCTACAAAGCACATTGTGACATACTTGTCATCATAGATATGTTATACTACACAGTTTCGTTTAGAACTAAGCCCAACCATTGTAACGTAGCTGTTTTTTTTAGATACATCTGACAAATAAGCCATAAAATAGAATACAATTAAAATGCTTAATAAAATACCCCTACTATTCTACGTCATAAAATACCAAATATTATATTGCCATCAAAAGTTACCATACTATAATGTTGGGAAAAACACCAAATCTATTAGGCCTATGTCGGTGGTCCTTGAGAGCCTATATCACACTGTTGAGTGATTCTGTAAGATATTGTGTCATTATTTAGTCCTAATAAAATAGGTGACAGGTTGTTGAATCAATGGGTTGTTATTGGTCTGACTTGAATCACGTGGTGTTGGTGGTGACACGTCAGTCAGCAGTAGGCGGGCCTAGTAGTAAAATCACCTGCCTGGGAATTTATGAATGAAAAGAAGAGGGGGAGGGGGTGAGCGGGAAAGTCAAATGTTTGCCGACCGCTTCGCTTTTTTTTTAAATAATAATAATAACGCCTTCGAATGTTTAGAGACGGAATGTTGGCCGTACTTGAGCATTAGCAGCAGCATAGTTAATCAAGACAGTGACACAGGTTTGCCCAGACAAGAAGAGGACCATCCATCATCATCATCATCATCGATCAACATCATTAGGCTAAAGTAGCTAAACCGTGAGTAGGCTAACTTATAAACAACAACAATAGAACAATCAGGTGAGCACATAGTGTGTCCTATATGGCATAAAAAGCCATAATATAAGGTGCTTATTCGCTTGCCCCAAATGTTAACTAGGTGTCCGGAGTATTTGTGCAATGTATTATCAATTTATTTAAATAAAGAAAGTGTTTTAATCCCGTCTGTGGCCATTCCCCCCTCGTTTACTTCCTGTTTACATTGAGTGTAATTCCGGCTTTCACCGGATGCGCCCCGTCACTACCACCCATTGGGAACTTCTAACTTCTCAGAATCGGCCACAGACGGGATTAAAACGTTCTGTATTGAAAAAGATGGACTAATACATTACACAAACACTCCGGACAACTAGTTAACATTTGGGGCAAGCGGGTAAGAACCTTATATTTAGCATTGGTAGATGTTGGGAGAAATACGGGCTTTACTGGTGAAAGTCCAGGGTAAACTGGGGGGGTGGAGCTAAGACTCGTAGATATAAAAATGTCAAAATCGATCAAATACATCTATAGTTGATCTAAGGTTAGAAAAGTGTCCGTCTTCATTGCTTCAATAGCGTAGGAATGGAGTATAAGTGAAATGTGTTGGCAATCAGACCCTACCTCATACACAAATGTGTATTTTATGTAGGCCTAGCTGTAGTTTTTCTTTATTTGTATTTTTTTAAGCTATCAATTGAGAAAAGCAGACTGAAACATCAGAAAATAAGTCAGATGGGATTACACTAAACTAACTTGAGTTTAAAGGCTACAACCAGTATGACTTGATATAAATTAGTTGTTGGTGACTTACATTGTCATCCAATAGGGCTAAAACACATAAAGAACAATTATTCCATGTTCTATAACCACTCATTATCTAATTAAGCTATTATAGTGAACTTTGCTCTGACTTTAATAGCCAACTCTTTGGGAGAAGGCAGGCTGTGGTTTAGTTTTTTTTTGCTGTTCATAGAATTCAGTGATCATTTAAAAAAAAAAAGTATCAACTTAAAACAATAGCAGTTGATCATCATCAAATGAGATGAACTTAAGTACATGTCTCTACAGTCAATATGACTTTATATACATTTGTTTTTGGTGACTCATACGCATTGAGCTACTCAATAGCTAAATACAAAGTAAGTTGGTAGCTATAGCAAACTAACTTTATTTCATATTGACGTCCAGTATCGCTGAGTAGAATTATTCCATATTTATCATAACCACATGATGACTGAATGCCCTGGTAGTTGTATGTATTTATTATATTATATAGTACATATTTATCATAACCACATGATGACTGAATGCTCTGGTAGTTGTATGTATTTATTATATTATATAGTACATATTTATCATAACCACATGATGACTGAATGCCCTGGTAGTTGTATGTATTTATTATATTATATAGTACATATTTATCATAACCACATGATGACTGAATGCTCTGGTAGTTGTATGTATTTATTATATTATATAGTACATATTTATCATAACCACATGATGACTGAATGCTCTGGTAGTTGTATGTATTTACCAGCTCGTACTGCAAGTCCTATTTTACTCGCTAGATGGCGGAAGAGGCTTTGTTTATGTTATTAAGTCAACAGGATAATATGAGGACAAGGCAAGCGCAGGCAGTGGTGTACAGTAACTACGTACATTTACTCAAGTACTGAGGTATTTTTTACTTTACTGGAGTATTTCCAATTTTCAGTACTTTTACTTCTACTCCACTACATCTCGGAGGCAAATATTGTGCTTTTACTCCACTACAATTATTTGAAAACTTTAGTTACTAGTTACTTTGTAGATTTTGATTATTATTACAAAACATACATTAACCACTTCAGCCCTATATACATTTCGGCCATTTGAAAATAGCAGATCTACAAGCTCACAATGCGTCACGATGCGACACATTGTGAGCTTGTAGATCTGCTATTTTCAAAATATTATTTATACATTTTGAACTTGTGAATTCTGCACAATGAGTAGTCTACTTTTACTTTTGGTACTTTAAGTACATTTTGATGCCAATACTTTTGTGCTTTTACTCAAGTAGGCTACATTGAATTCGGAACTTTTACACGTAACAGGGTATTTCTACATTGCAGTATTGATACTTTTACTTAAGTAAAACATCTAAGTACCACCGCTGGTATTGACCAGCTCGTATTAAAGTCCTATTTTTCTCGCTAGATGGCGGAAGAGGTTTAGTTATGTTACTGAGTGTCGAGTCAACAGGACAAGTAGACTACTTACCTACCTACTATTGTTAATGAATTTAACTGTTATTGATTAACATAACTATGTATTACTGTGTAGGCTACTTGGGCCACCTTAGCCCATAGCACTTGACCTACTGTAGCCTTGACGACCATGCAGTATATGGTTAAAATGTCATTTAGATAGCATGTTATCTCAAGACGGGTGCCAGGTTCATTTGTTGACCTGTAATTTCACTGTACAGATGTTTTTTTTTACATTTATTTTCATATTATTGTGAGTGATGCTATAAGTTTTTGGTTCAGGCCTACCTGTATGATCCTAGAAGATTACTGAGGCACACTATGTATTTGATGTATGTGTTTACCTTGCTTACTGTTATTGCTCAGGTTAAAACGTCAAAACTTTTGATTAAATGTGATTTTACTTTAATTAAACTTTATCTCGTCCAGTCGGCAGCCAATGTGGTATAGCCTGCACAGTAAAATCTGGAACTTAATTATTTTAATGAATAAAATATGATTATGACCAATGCCAGGTGGGAGAACAGGGTTCAAATCCCAGAAAGGCCATAAAGGTTATGGATAGTGTCCCTGTCCACATGTCCCATGGTGTGATTTGAATAAGAAAAAACGTTTTCACTAATTGTACATAATAATAATAATAACTTTATTTATAAAGCACCTTTCAAAACACGAGTTACAAATAGCTGAACAGCAGTTGGAGCATAAAAGTAAGTAAGTAAGGTAAAATAAAACTTTTCAAAAAGCCTAAGGGAATAACATAGTTAACAAGTAAGTTAGTTCTGACAAGCAATAAAACACATTTAAGCAAACTAAAAGGAGACCAAAATAACTTGGGTCTCGTTGCCCACATCAACAGATACAAACATACGCTGCACAATGATGGTAAATGAGGTGATCTAGGGGAAGGCTTTCCTGAACAGATGCGTTTCAGAAGTGATTTAAAAGATGAAACAGAATTGGCTTTTTGTGAAAAAACATTCCTAAAGGAGCTTCATAGCCTCTCTATCTTTGCCCTCATTTAGTATTCCATATCCTATGAACAGCAGACATTTCATTATCCAGACTTTGGGCAATCTGTGAGTCCACAGGGAGCATGAATGTACATTTAGCTTTTTTCTTTTCAATCCTTTACTGGACAGTGACAGTGGAGAGAGACAGGAAATGGCTGGATGGACAGATGGGGACGGACCATAGAGTTGGGACGGACATGCAGCAAAGGGCCCTGGGCCGAACCCGAGCCTGTGTCAGCTGTGTTAAGGACCGCGCCTCAGTGGAACACACCGACTCCACCAGGTGAGCCACCAGGTGCCCCCCCCCCCCCCCCCAGCAAACGCACCTTGATGAAAACAAACGAGCCACCAAGCCAGCCAGTTCCTCACTGGCGGGACCCACGGTGGTTTGGGGTTTTTGGGGAGTTTGCATGTTTTGTTTTGATTGATTTAACACTTTATTAGCAGTTTGCAAAAGAAAGCACAGGAAAGTACGGTTCAATACAAGGTCTGCGAAGAGGATTTTAAACTAAAGAAAGCCTATGGCTTGTTTCCATTAGGGTACGTTGTACTCAATTCATTCAGACATTTAATGACAGACAAATATACAATACTATGCAAAACATCATATACACCAGGGGTCTTCAACTGGGGGTCCGGGACCCCTAGGGGGTCCTCAGAGTTACTACCAGACATGCAAAAGTGTGACTTTTCAGCTACAGTCACCTTTTTGAACCCAAATAGGGCAATTGTGTGACACCTGACCCGAAAGAAAACAACATGTTGTCACCTTCTTCACCTCGGGGCTGTTTGCATGCCTGGGGTCCGCCAAATCTTTGTGTGATATGATTTTATTATTTTACCTTAACCACTTGAACCCTAGCATCCCTTTTTCTGAGAAGAACTTTAGCCAAAAATAGCAGATCTACAAGCTTGTTACAAACTTGTAGATCTGCTATTTTTGGCAAAGAGGTATATAGGTGTAGAGGGAAAAAAGAGCAGACCAAGTAAACAAAAAAAGTTTAATCTGAAACACAATTTTATACAGTATATATATAAAGGGGGGTCCCTGCTTCATCTCTCTCTCAGCTAGGGGGTCCTTGGCCTGAAAACGTTGAAGAGCCCTGATATACACAGTTAGATCAAAAAGAAAAATATGTAGGGGGGGGGGGGGGGGCATTGACTTTATACAGGGGCCAGTTGCTGCAGCCACCTGTAAAAGTGCTCTTTTAGGGCGTTCCACATTTTTGTGGCATATAGCTGGAGAACAAATTTGACCCCTTGTTGTTTGAGCCAAATCTGGGTTGAGCGAGATCGGTGGGTCTACCTCTCTGGTGTTGTGACTGTGGGACGTCATTGACGTTTCGTATGACTCAACCTCCTCCCTGCACACTCTTCCTCATTGACCAATGCATGCATTTAGTGAGGCTCTGAGGTGGCATCACACCCTGTCCGGGTTGCATGCTCTGCGTCAGACCTGCTTGTTTTCAGTGCATGTATGTATATGTTACAGGGTGAATGGAGAACCAGGGTGATTGAAGAAGGCTCGCTCGTTTTTACCCACCCAGCAATTCTGTAGAAGAAACACTAGAGGGAGCCACAAGCCAGGCTTGTGCACAAGCACATATGGCCGCGACCACCCACACACACAGTCACACACACACACACACACATGCGCGCGCACGCACACGCGCTCATGCTTTCAATGGACTGTTAAGATACTTTTATTGTGTTCTGCTGGCTTTTGTTTTAGTTTCTCCCTGACACACACACACACACACACACACACACACACACACGCACACAGTGATCCATGAAAAGAACTATTCTGTCCCTATCGGTTTACAACTCAAACGGCGCTGAGTCGACAAGTGGAGCATCGGCCGGTCAGCGCGGGCACTTGCGCCGTGAGGCGCGAGGGCGCGCTTCCTCGGCCTCAAGCTCCACTTGTCGGCGCGCCTCCGTCGTGGACATGCGTGTGCGTGTGTCTTTTCTCTCTCCTCCCGTGCTCTCCTCCCCTTCCTCGTCCGTGTCTCTCTCTCTCTCTCTCTCCTCCCGTGCTCTCCTCCCCTTCCTCGTCCCTCCCAAGGAGGACGGTTTATTTCGCGAGGAGGAGCTCCTCCTCGCCTCACGTAATAAACCCCCGCCTCGCAGTGCCGCGTCCTCCTTCTCCTCCTCCTCCTCGCGAGCCTCGCTAATAAACCCTATCTCGAAAAGCCCCGCCTCGCCCCGAAGCCCCGTGCCTAAAAACGAGTCTTCAATCACCCTGGATCTCCATTCACCCTGTGACATATGTATGCATTGAGTGCATGCATGCACTTGCCAGATTTTAGTTGTAAAACTCTATATCAAGGGTCTTCAACGTTTTCAGGCCAAGGACCCCCTAGCTGAGAGAGAGATGAAGCAGGGACCCCCTCTATATCGTATAAACGTGTGTTTCAGATAAACTTTTGCTGCTCTTTTTCCCACTACACCTATAACTCTTTGCCAAAAATAGCAGATCTACAAGCTCACAACGCCTCGCAGCACAAGGCGTTGTGAGCTTGTAGATCTGCTAGTTTTGGCTAAAGTTCTCCTCAGAAAAGAGATGCTAGGGTTCAAGTGGTTAATGTAAAAAAAAAATCTGTAGTTACCTGTAGTAACTCTGAAGAGCCCCTAGAGGTCCCGGACCCCCTGTTGAAGACCCCTGCTCTATATTATTACTTTGGAGATATGCAGAGCACGATACACTACCAGGATTTTCACAGTTAAAGTTAAAAAAAATTATGAAACTCCAAGAGTATAGTGGTATTAACGGGTGCATTTGGTTCCATGTATAGCCTATACTATACTATACTATAAGGGGCGGCCATAGCTGAGTGGTTAGTGAGCCCGCCTAGGGAGCCAGAGGCCCTGGTTGCCCCAGGTACGATTCCAGGCCACGCCAGCATATGTGTCGATGAAATGAAATTTGTCCCTGAGCAAGACTCTTAACCCCTAATTGCTCACAGGCCCTCATTGGAAACAAGCCCGCAAGGACTTTCATGAACGACCTGTTAAAAGGAATTATCCTTATCCTTATCCTTATACTCTCTTTGAGTTAAATTAACACATTTTGACTGTGCGTGTCAGTAGGAAATAAGTCTCATTACTCTCAAGTGGTAAACATCACCCTCCTTGAACCCAAGCAAGGGCAAACCCATAGAAGTATAGATGATCTATTTGACCCAGATCACTTTCCTACAGGGTTGCATTATCAGTTTGAAGCTTTGCCATGCAGACCTCGGTCCGTTCAGGTTCTGGGCAGAACCAGGGTTTGATTAGAAATTACTGGAGTGGAAAAATGTGTCATTGAAAGATTGCATGATTTATGGCGAGCGTCCCGTCCCGTCCCGTCCCACACCCCCGTCCCGTCCCACACCCCCGTCCCGTCCCACACCCCAAACTATCTTGGATCTCTCACTATTTCGCCTCGGTCCACAGTAGAGCCATAAATAGCCGGCGTAGGCCCAAGCCTTCACTTTATGGGATCTCCCTTAATCCATTAAGACCGGGAACGCATCTCTGTCATTTTATGGATTTCTTTGGCTATTCAAAATAGCAGATCTACAAGCTCATACCGAGTGCTGCGCTACGAGCTTGTAGATCTGCTATTTTTGAAAAATCTTCAACATTTGTGCAAATCTTTGAATATATATATTTTAAAAAAAAAATTAAACTCAAATCTTTGCTTCTGGGGGTCCCTGGAACAACATATTTCGAGGTGGTGGTCCGCGGCCAAATACACATCATTTTGGGGGTCCTTGACATGAAAATGTTTAAGAACCACTGATATTATAGCAACATGTTTTTTTCAAAAAACTGTTAGGATTTAGAAGACATTCGTAGAATCCCCCCAGAAGCAAAGATTTGAGTTACAAATGTTCACTTTAATAAAAAATATATATATATTAAAAGTTTGCACAAATTTAAATGATTTTTCAAAAAGTAGCAGATCTACAAGCTCATAGCGCGGCACTCGGTGCCGCGCTATGAGCTTGTAGATCTGCTATTTTTGAATAGCAGATCTACAAGACAGAGAATAAGATAATGGTTAAAGTGGTTAAAATCTAAAATGTCAGATGCTTTCCCGGACTTAATGGGTTAAAATAAATGGCGACGGACCATAAAGTTTGCATCTACTTTGCATGCTGATTAAATCCCTTTTCCACAGGGATTCTGAATGATTTCTACCTCAGCCACTTGACTCCTATAAATCAGTGAACTAACTGTCACTTTGGCGAGAGAACCATATTTTATGATGTTCTATTATCAACCTGGTATCACACTATTTTGGGCACTCAAAAATCCTGTTTCAGAAAGCACGGCTTTTAGATCGGCACAGCTTTCAGAGCTTGTAGATCGGCTATTTTTGCACGACACCATTGTACTATCAAATAATCAAATCAAAATACAATATTGTTTTTGGACAGGTGTTGATTTTGACAGCAACATTTGATTTAGTTTTAGTCATAGTCTTTTGAATAAAATTCAAGTGGTTAATGTAAAAAAAACTAAATCATATCACACAAAGATTTGGCGGACCCCCTGTAGTAACTCTGAGGACCCCCTGTCTGTCTGTCTGCTGTGTAGAGCCTGTCTGTCTGTCTGCTGTGTAGAGCCTGTCTGTCTGTCTGCTGTGTAGAGCCTGTCTCTCTGCTGTGTAGAGCCTGTCTCTCTGCTGCGTAGAGCCTGTCTGTCTGCTGCGTAGAGCCTGTCTGTCTGCTGCGTAGAGCCTGTCTGTCTGCTGCGTAGAGCCTGTCTCTCTGCTGTGTAGAGCCTGTCTGTCTGCTGTGTAGAGCCTGTCTGTCTGCTGTGTAGAGCCTGTCTGTCTGCTGCGTAGAGCCTGTCTGTCTGCTGTGTAGAGCCTGTCTGTCTGCTGTGTAGAGCCTGTCTGTCTGCTGCGTAGAGCCTGTCGGTCTGCTGTGTAGAGCCTGTCTGTCTGGGGTTGCTATGATGATCATTTACCATATTAGGGACATCAACAGGCATCGACTTCCTTGATTGGCCAGCCCGACCCATAAGCGGATTGGTCAAACTTTGCATGACACTTGTGCCAATGAACCAATATAAGTGGTGGAGCACACTTTAGGACTCCATTCTGTTACACAACGAGACTTGAAGAATCTAAGTTGATCCCTGGAGGAGCTGTTGTGAGAAATGTTCTACTGGACGCTACATCTGAACAGAGGACCAGTGTTAGGCGGTCAAGCTGCTGCTGTTGCCGTGGGAGACCAAGTCTACTCATTTGGAGGGTACCATAACATCAACAAGGATCGGATTGATGTTCACATCCTCAACACAGTGTCTTTACGCTGGAGGAAGTTGACCCCAGTGACAACTGGAAGTGGAGAATTAAACATTGAGGTTCCATCCAATCGCAGCAGCCACACAGCTGTGCTGATAGAAGACATAATCTACATCTGGGGGGGTTATAAATATGACACAAGGAAATACTGCAACGTGCTTTATGCATTTGATGTCGACGCCCACAGATGGTTCAAGCCCAAGGTTTCTGGAACTGTTCCAGAGGAGAGGAGGAACCACACAGCCTGTGTCTTGGGGAAGGTCATGTATATTCATGGAGGATCCAATGGGACTGGATACTATGATGACATGTACAAGTTGGACACCACCACATTGGTCTGGGCTTTAATTAACACCAGAGACACTCCACCTCCTGCTTCATCACTTCACTCTGCCACCATCATCGGGACAAAGATGTTTGTATTTGGGTGCGGAGCCTTCTTTAGCAACAACATCATCACAGTGTTTGACACAGAGAGCAACTGCTGGCTGAACACACCTTCTGCACAGCTTCTTCCAGAACGCTGGGGTCATTCAGCCTTTACCTACAGTGGAGAGCTGTACATATTTGGTGGAAGAAACGGTAATCATACTACTACCCTCAATGATCTGTGGAAATTCAGTCCAAAGACCTTCTCCTGGAAGAGGGCTGAGCCCAAAGGGAAAAGACCGTGTGAGATGTATTGGATGTGCTGTTGCATTGTGGGAGATCGTATCATCGTCTCTGGAGGATACAACAGACCTGCTGACCTGTACATGTTAGACTTAAGTCCTAGTCTGAAGACATTATGCAAACTAGCAGTTATTCAGTACGATCTGGACCAATCAGAACTCCCACACAACGTCAGGTGGGAACTGGAAGCCTTGACTAACAACAGCAACACATAAATAATATAAATAAGACGGGGTCCAATAAGGGGCGTGGCCTCATGTGGATGTCAGACTTCATGTGACCAATCTATGATGTCAGTCAGCTATGACATAATGACTCCATATTTGGGCAAGGTTTCAGCCCGATCTGACTGCCATTGACTTCCATTATAACATTGAAGTTAAATATATCAAATATAAAAGGAAAAAAGGCAAGGCTCCAGCCTCATCCAAATTCCATGTGAGAATTTAAAAAATAAACCAGACTTTGTTTATGTTTTTAAAAACAATTTGTCACGAAAAAATTACCCAAAAATTATCTCCATAATCTTATAGGTTACGGGTGCTGTATGCGCATGCATGCACGTGCAAAAAGTTGCGGTTTCTGGGGTTATTTTGTCAATCTAATTCGGTTAATTCGGTTCCAGAAAACTTATTGCACTAAATCCCCCCCAAATAATGACCAACAACAACAGGCACATTATGCAAAAATGTTTAGATTTTTCTTTTATATATTTATATATTTTTTATATAATTTTTTAATTTTTTATACTTTATTTTCAGGTGGTGCTGCAGCCCCCCCCCCCTCAGCACCCCCACTTCCCACGGCTATGGTTGATTTAGTCGACTAAAAAATATTTTGGCGGTGCCTTGATGGCGTCGCAATGGCTGGTTTTACACTTGTTTGCATATTGAAAATAGCTGATCTACAAGCTCACAACGCGTCGCAGCGCATGTGCTATTTTCAGAGCGCCACACCGAGCACAACCAAACATAAAATGACTTGTCTTTTAGTTAGATTTTCTACTGGATCTCTTCTCCACTAGATCCCTCACTAACATTTTAGTCTAGTTTTTATTTGTTGAGGAAATTGTCAATATATTTAGTCTTAGTTTTAGTCATCATAGCTTAGTTTATATTTAGTTTTCGTCAGTGAAAAAAAGTAGTCGACCAACGTTTTTCATCATAGTTTTAGTCAACAAAATCAACACTGGGACAGACAGGAGATATGAGGTGTTGGGGGGGGGGGTCAAGGCACAGAGGAAAGACAAGTTCATGATTGATTGATTGATATTTTTATTAGGCAAAAGAATGTAAAACAACACAGTTACATTTATAATACTTTTGTCTAAAAGGTCAGACCAAAAAAGTCCTTGCGGACTTGTTTCCGTTGGGGTCCTTGAATTAATTTCATAGACATATATAATAGCAACCAAACAGTTCAAATCAACATAAAAAACAGAGAAAAAATACCACTATGTACAAAAAAAGCATCATGAAAAATAAAATAAAAGTATATACAAAACTAGAAAAAGTGCTCCTCGGAGCACAGGTCTCCGCCAGGTCAGGTACGTTATTGTGGCCTCCTGGTGGCGCTATAATAGGCCAATGTGAAAAGGTTGCCATTTATTCTTAGGTCTTTCACGGCAATCGGACACTGCATTCATGATTTGAGGCATTTTGTTCCAAAAATGTGTTTTGCTAAATTAGACCTGCTGGTGGCGCTATAACAGGCCAATGTGAAAAGGGTGGCATTTCTTCCTCGGCCTAGTGGGAATGTGCGTGTGAAAATTCACGGAAATCGCAAGCTGCGTGCATAGTTTGAGGCTTTTTGTTTAAAACGGACCAATCCTGCAAACTTTGGAAGCCAACCATAGGCAATGAGGATGGAATATGGAAATCGGACAGATTTGTGTTGATCACATGACTATAGAGATACTGTGTACCGATTTGCATGACGTTTGGATAAAATCTGTAGGAGTAATGTAAAAAAAAGGGTTTTGCACAAATCGGCCTCCTGGTGGCGCTATAACAGGCCCATGTGAAAAAATTGGGGCAGAGGTTCTGAATTGGCATCCAGGGAGTGTGTGTGCACAGTTTCGGAGCGACCAGGCCAACGGTGCCAGAGATTAGCTGCTAACACACAGACAGGACACACGGACGGACGGACGGACGGACGGACGGACGGACGGACGGACGGACGGACGGACGGACGGACGGACGGACGGACAGACAGGGGCGAAAACATACTCTCTCGCCATGCCTTTCGGCCTGGCGGAGACAAAAAAAGGGAAACTGGTACTACCTCCTCTTATGGCCTCCAGAAATATGAGTTTTTAGGGCTGCATTTTTTGAGGGATGGGGTTAGGCTATTCCATACCTCGGTGGCCGTGCTGTAGAAGGAGAATTTGCCCATGTTTGTTTTATGGGTGGGTGGTACCAGATTGTTGTTTACGCTCCCTCTAGTTTCATGACTGTGGGTGTCACTAACGTTTTGGAGGTATTTTGACAGATAAGCGGGTATAGGGGGCATTTCGGGCAAATCTGCATTTATAATTTTGAAGACCAGTCCCATTTTTAGTTGTTTAACCCTGTCTTCCACCCTGAGCCAGCCTAGGCTGGCAAAGTGAGTGGGAGAGAGGTGGGTCATGGGCCCCAGTCCGAGAAGTAGTCGAATCAGTTTGTTTTGGGAGGTTTGAAGCTTAGTCTTCAGTGACACTGAGGTGTTGGAGTACCAAGAGGAGCAAGCATAGTGAAAAAGGGGCTGAATCAGGGCCACTGAGAGGGTCCTGAGGGCCTGAGGGTTGACAAAAGAGGAAACTCTGCCCATAAATCTGGTTCTCTGGTTTACTCCTTTGACCACCTTTGTTGCCATGCTTTCTCCTGTGAGGTATTTGTCAAGAATACATCCCAAATAGGTAATCTCTTCTTTGCTAGAGATGATTGTGTCATCGACTTTGACCTTGAAGTCATTAACCTTCATCTTACTGAGGGAATGTTTGGTCCCAAAGAGAATGGATTCAGTTTTCCCAAGGTGTAGTGACAGTTTGTTATCGGTAAGCCAGGTACGGATTTTGGAAATTTCGGAGCTGAGAGCTTCCTCAACTTGCAACTTGTCCTCACCCGAGATCAGGAGTGCCGAGTCATCAGCGAACAGGAACAGTTTGCAGTTACAGGCAGCATTCATGTCGTTCTTGTATAGTAGGAACAGTAACGGCCCTAGAATGCTGCCTTGAGGAACCCTGCAGCTCACCGGGAGGGATGAGGACATGGTCCCGTTGATGTCAACCACTTGCTCTCTTCCCTCCAAGTAAGATCTCATCCAATTTAGTGATGTGCAATCAAAACCAATCGCCCTCAGCTTATCAAGTAGAATTCAGTGGTTTACAGTGTCAAACGCCTTTTGGAGGTCCAGCATGACCATGCCGCAGTATTTGCCCGAGTCTACCTCACGTTTGAATGTAGTCGGTCAAATACAGTAGGCATGTGTCAGTGGAGTGAGATGTTCTGAAGCCCGATTGGAATTCAAACAACAGTTTACGCTCACGGAGGTAGTTGTTGATTTGTTCTTGGATTGATCGCTCTATAACCTTTGAGATGGAACAAAGGATGGAAACAGGCCTATAGTTGCCAGGATCTAGTTTGCTTCCTTTTTTAAATAGAGGGATTACTCTTGCCAACTTGAATTCTTGTGGGACGTGACACTGACTGATGGATACATTTGTAACGTGGGCTACCATGGGAGCAATGGAGACCGCTGCGTCTCTGAGGAATCTGGTGGGGATGTTGTCGAGGCCGGTGGCCTTGTTTGGCTGTAGGGCGAGGAGTTTGATTTGCACATCATCAATCATTACAGGTTTGAATGAGAAGGAATCTTTTTTAGCCCCTAGTTTCTCATAGTGAGCTTGAATTTGGTTTGGGCCATACAGACCTGAATGCTGGGGGACTTTGTTTACCAACTCGGTTGCAACTGTGGTGAAGAAACTGTTAAAACAGTCCGCTACCAATTGCTTGTCGATAATGAGCGAGCCACTTGAGATAATGCAAATGTTTGTAGATTTTGTCTGAATATTTCCGTTGCAGCCTAATTGTTTTAGTGCCTCCCACAGTTTTTGTGGGTGGCTTTTGCCTCTATGTTCTCATTTAAGAAATTCTTTTTGGCATTTCTGATCAAATTAGTAACTACATCGCGTAGTTTTCTGCATTTTTCAAGTAGCTGCTCACTTTTTTTTTTCCTGAACTCGGAGTAGCTTTTGTTCCTGAGTTTGATGGCATTCAAAATGTCACCCTTCATCCAAGGTTCTGTGCTTGCTTTGACCCTCACCACCTTTGTGGGTGCGATGTTATCCAGTACACACAAAAAAGCTTTTTTGAAACCGGACCAGGACTCCTCCACAGAGGTGCAATTTAGGACATGGGACCAGTCCATTTTTTCAAGAGCTGTTGTTAGAAGATCACTTGAGTAGTGTTTCATAGACCTGCAGCTAATCGTCCTGTGACGATAAGCTCCAGGTCTGTGAATCTTCCGAGTGCAGAAAATGATATTGTGATCACTTAAGCTGCACTCAATCACCCCACATGAGAGTGAAAGACTGAATCATTGAGGATTATCCAGGGACAGGAATCAGATTGAGTATTCTCCAGGGTAAAGATGGAGGGAGGAGAAGAAAGGATGGAGAAAGGATGGAGCTTGTTTCATTCCTCCTCTGTGTGATTGACAATAGGAAGCAGGAAGGAGATGAGTGAGTCCCTGCTGAATTCTAATTAGAGCACGGAACAGTAATTAGTCAAATGATATATACAGTACATGCTCCCATGTGCTCTGTAATCCCCCACACACACATGCACACGCACACGCACGCACGCGTGCGCACACACACCCTACAGTGCGCGCACACACGCACACACATGCACACGCACACACATGCACACGCACACACATGCACACACACGCACACGCACACACACACCCACACACACACATGCATGCACAACCTCTGAGCTAGTCTGAAGGTCTTCGTACATTTTGCGTATCATCAGTGGCGGAAAGTAACTAATTATATTTACTCAAGTACTGTACTTAAGAACAATTTTGAGGTACTTTACTTTACTGGAGTATTTCCAATTTTCAATACTTTTACTTCTACTCCACTACATCTCTTAGGCAAATATTGTACTTTTACTCCACTTATTTGAAAACTTTGGTTAGTAGTTACTTTGCAGATATACATTATAAAGCATACATTAACCACTTGTGTGCTATTTTATACCTAGGCTATTTGAACATGGCAGAACTTCAAGCTCACAACGCGTTGTGAGCTTGTAGATCTGCTATTTTTCAAATATATTAGTACTTTTACTTTTGGTACTTTAAATACATTTTGATATCAATACTTTTGTACTTTTACTCAAGTACATTTTTAATTCCGGACTTCTACTTGTTGTAACAGAGTAATTGTACATTGCAGTATTGATACTTTTACTTAAGTAAAACATTGGAGTACTTTTTCCACCACTGCGTATCATGCAACGTTGCAGCAAAACCTTCCATTGTTACTGTATGCCTTTGTTCTTTAGTCGGGGCGTGCCAACCCCCTGCCATTTCTTTATAGGTGAACACAGAACATCAAAGGGTAAAACAGCAAGGCTGTCCTGCTGAGCAAAGGCCACGTGTCTCTGTTTGCTTTCAATTCAATAAGGAGCAGTTACACATGTTTCAATTCAAAGAGGAGCAGTTACACATGTTTCACTTCAATTCAAAGAGGAGCAGTTACACATGTTTCAATTCAAAGAGGAGCAGTTACACATGTTTCACTTCAATTCAAAGAGGAGCAGTTACACATGTTTCACTTCAATTCAAAGAGGAGCAGTTACACATGTTTCAATTCAAAGAGGAGCAGTTACACATGTTTCACTTCAATTTAAAGAGGAGCAGTTACACATGTTTCACTTCAATTTAAAGAGGAGCAGTTACACATGTTTCACTTCAATTCAAAGAGGAGCAGTTACACATGTTTCACTTCAATTCAAAGAGGAGCAGTTACACATGTTTCACTTCAATTCAAAGAGGAGCAGTTACACATGTTTCACTTCAATTCAAAGAGGAGCAGTTACACATGTTTCACTTCAAAGAGGAGCAGTTACACATGTTTCACTTCAATTCAAAGAGGAGCAGTTACACATGTTTCACTTCAATTCAAAGAGGAGCAGTTACACATGTTTCACTTCAATTCAAAGAGGAGCAGTTACACATGTTTCACTTCAATTCAAAGAGGAGCAGGTACACATGTTTCACTTCAATTTAAAGAGGAGCAGTTACACATGTTTCACTTCAATTCAAAGAGGAGCAGTTACACATGTTTCACTTCAATTCAAAGAGGAGCAGTTACACATGTTTCACTTCAATTCAAAGAGGAGCAGTTACACATGTTTCACTTCAATTCAAAGAGGAGCAGGTACACATGTTTCACTTCAATTTAAAGAGGAGCAGTTACACATGTTTCACTTCAATTCAAAGAGGAGCAGTTACACATGTCTCACTTCAATTCAAAGAGGAGCAGGTACACATGTTTCACTTCAATTCAAAGAGGAGCAGTTACACATGTTTCACTTCAATTCAAAGAGGAGCAGGTACACATGTTTCACTTCAATTCAAAGAGGAGCAGGTACACATGTTTCACTTCAATTCAGAGAGGAGCAGTTACACATGTTTCACTTCAAGTGGCAAAAAAATAAAGGAATCATTTAAAACAAAAGTCATGTCCTTGCAGTGGTGGAAAAAGTGCTTCATTTTTTTTTACTTAAGTAAAAGTATCAATACTGCAGTGTAGAAATACTCTGTTACAAGTAAAAGTCCGGTAACCAAAATTTACTGAGTAAAAGTACAAAAGTATTGGCATCAAAATGTACTCATTATGCAGGATGTCCCATTTCACAAGTTCAACATATATAAAGATCTTTTGAAAATAGCAGATCTACAAGCTCACAATGCGTCGCATGCTGACGCATTGTGAGCTTGTAGATCTGCTATTTTCGAATGCCGAAATGTATATAGGACTGAAGTGGTTTATGTATGTTTTGTAATAATAATCTAAATCTACAAAGTAACTAAAGTTTTCAATATTTGCCTCTGTGATGTAGTGGAGTAGAAGTAAAATAATTAATACATTAATAAAATACTCAAGTAAAGTAAAAATGACTCCAAATCGTACTTAAGTACAGTACTTGAGTAAATGTACTTAGTTACCTTTACACCACTGTGAGCAGGCCACGTGTCTCTTTTTGTTTGCTCAATTCAAAGAGCAGCAGTTACACCAGTTTCAGTTCAAGTGGCACAAAAAAAATGAATCTTTGAAAACAAAAGTCATGTCCTTGGTTTGGCAGAAAGAGTCAATGAAGTGTTCTAGCGGTCTGTCTGACAGTCAACAGGGGACAGACAGTCTGGGCCAGGTTCCTTCAAGCCTTTGAGTGCAAGATCAGATTGCTTTCTTAAGCCATTCTATCTGGGAACGCATATAACAAATGTCTTCTAAAACAGTTTTCTGAAAACCCTATGTTGCTATATCAGTGGTTCAATGTTTTCATGTCAAGGACCACCAAAATTATATGTATTTGGCCGCGGACCCCCCATCTGAAAACATGTTGTTCCAGGGACCCCCAGAAGCAAAGATTTGAGTCAAAAACTTTCCCTTTAAATTTTTTCAAAAATAGCAGCTATACAAGCTCATAGCGCTATGAGCTTGTATATCTACTATTTTTGAGTATCCAAAGTATAAAATAATAGCTATAGCTCAAGTCTAAAATGACACAGATGTGTTCCCGGTCTTAATGGGTTAATCTGTCAGATAAAAACAACACAAATCCTTGCGTCCATGGTGTCTCTTTATGGGAGCTGTGTAGAAGAAGTGCTTCATGTTTATGTAGCTTCACATTGCATCACATTAACGTCCCGTCTGCCCCACAACATCATCCTTCAGCCGTTCACCCATAATGCCATCAGACACTTGATTGGTTTTCAATGCAGTAGGCGTGGCTTTGTTAATCCCATCAGACACATGATTGGTTTTCAACGCAGTAGGCGTGGCTTGTTAATTCCATCAGACACATGATTGGTTTTCAACGCAGTAGGCGTGGGTTTGTTAGCGGCCGTTCACGGTGCCGTTCTACCAACTACTTGCGGTTTAGAAGTCCCCAGACGTTAACTTTTTAACTGCCAGAGATTTTCAGAAAAGTTGTCAAGCCACTGCCAGCGATTCCGAGCGTTTGTAATAACCTTTGTAATAATCAAGGTTCAAGGTTCAAGTTTATTAATATCCCAGAAGGGCAATAGGGTTTACAGCCAGAGGTTTAAAACATACAGACAGTACAGGACAACAGCAGACATGAAACACCATAGCATAAAAACATAGGTCTGGGCGCATCTAGTGCAAGAGATAAAATAGGAATTATAAAGTGCCGGCA
This sequence comes from Gymnoscopelus braueri, assembly GCF_963280865.1. NCBI lineage: Eukaryota > Metazoa > Chordata > Actinopteri > Myctophiformes > Myctophidae > Gymnoscopelus > Gymnoscopelus braueri. The sequence continues at coordinate 1,559,840 of NC_137619.1, read as the reverse complement.
TAAAGTGCTTGTTTCATCATCATCATCATCATCACAGTAAAGTGCAAGAGATGAGGGATAAAGGGCTACATTCAGAGATATAAGGGATAAGGGATAAAGGGCTACATTCAGAAATATAAGGTGCCTGCATAAAGTGCTTGTTTCATCATCACCATCACCATCAGTAACATTATCCTCTATCGGTCCCTGGCAACATTGATTGCCCGAATTGAGGCAGGAACAAATGAGTGCTTGTATCTGTTGTTTTTGACACCAGGGGCACTCAGACGACGGACAGATGGCAGCAGCCTGTACTCTGGCTCGAGTGGGTGTGCACTATCTTGTCGAATGGACCTGGTCTTCAAGAGCAGTTGTCTGCTATAGAAGGGGTCGAGGCTCTCCAGTTGGATGCCAGTGATTTTGGAGGCAGTTTTCACTATCCTTCCTAAATAATTTTTATCCTTAATGGCGAGGTTACCATACCAACAGATGATAGAGAAGGAGATAACAGAGTGTACATAGGCACTGTAAAACAGTTTAATCAAGTCTCTGTCAACATTAAATCTGGCTAATTTCCTTAGGCAGAAAAGGCGTTGCTGTCCCTTCTTACACAGCATGTCAGTGTTTACATCAAATTTCAGTTTGCTGTCAATAATCGTGCCCAGGTATTTGTAACTGGGTACGATTTCCACCGGCTGGCCACAGATATCAGTGTTCTGGGTGGGATGGGGACCACGTCTGAAGTCAATACAGAGCTCTTTTGTTTTTGAGATGTTCAATTCAAGGAACGCGTCAATACAGCAGGACAAGGAGTCCTCTGTGACCTGACCATGTCCGACCTCGTCATTGTCTAGAAGGCTGACAATGACTGAGTCATCCGCGTATTTTATGATAAAACGGTTGTCGTGATTACTGCGTAATCCCCGTACGTGTCATAATCATTACACGTACGGGGGTCTCGGAGAATCGGGGGGGGGGGGGGGGGGCAAGCGTGCCGTCGGGATGATCCATTCGAAAACCGGCGAAAGTGGCCGTTTTCAAGATGTTTTGGCCATTATCTCTGGAACAGAAGGTCCAATCTGCAGTTCGAAGCTTGTTGGATGCGTGACTTTGAGGACATTAAGCACACAATGACACATCTTCGGGTTATTTAGGTTATCTAGGGGAGGCGAGATCTTAGCTGGGCAGGCGACCGCCTGTCCTGCCTCTACAGTGGGTGCGCCTCTGATGGATAGGATAAGTAGTTTTACAGGAAATTGGGAGAGAGATGGGGAGTGACACGAAGCAAAGGCCGTTGGGATCGGGACTCGAGCCCGCGACGCGCTGTCAGGCTACTTTGGAGCCTAGGTACCCAGACCGCTACGGCAGCGATCCGGGCCCCTGAAAACCATTTTGACATGGGCCTAATTTCTTTCATTTAGTGGTGCTCTGGAGGTAGAGTTTGGCATCGCAACGAAGTGTCCTTGAGCAAGACACTGTACCCCTAACTGCTCTGGACGAGCAGGTTGGTGCCTTGCATTGGTTTTGATGGAATGTTGTGCCACACATATGTAAAGCATTGGTTCTCTAAGTGGGGTCCGGGGACCCCCAGGGGTCCTTAAGAGGGAGTTCCAGGGGGTCCCCAGCTAAATGATAGGTAGTTAGGAACCAAATGGACCCTTATGGGTCTGTAACTCTGAGAGTGTACAAATGAACCCTAACGGCTCCATTTGTACACTCTCAGAGTTAAATTAACATTGATTTTACAATATGAATTGGGGTCCCAGAGATAGAAATGCCATTAAATGGGGGTCCGTGGCCTAATGTATGTCAAACTGGGGGGTTCTTGACATTAAAATGGTTGAGAATCACTGCTAGAGCCATAAAAATCGTCTCTTATGGGGGTCCTTGGCATATCTTTTCAAATGGGGGTCCGCGGGGCTAATAAGTGTCAATTCGGGGGTCCTCGACATGAATAAGTTTGAGAACCACTGATATAAAGCACTTTGAGTGGTCCGACGACTAGAACAGCCCTATATACTGTAAATGCAAGACAATTTACGGTTTACCACTTCAATCGATAATAGCCTATTGGAAATTAGCACTGCACAGTTTATGTACTGCCGTAACTCACCATAGAGTAGTAGTAGTCGTGTGGATGAGGGAAACTCGCATCGCTATTTAGCAGAACGACAGCTGCTTCTTGATTGTGTAAGTAAGACAATAGTTAATCCGTTAAGATCGGGAACGCATAATGTGTCATTTTTTATGTTTTTGCTATAACCATTATTTAATACTTTGGCTATTCAAAAATAGCAGATCTACAAGCTCGTAGCGCGGCACCGAGTGCCGCGCTACGAGCTTGTAGATCTGCTATTTTTGAAAAATCTTGAAAAGTTGTGCACATTTTTTAATACATATATTTTTACAAAAGCAAACAGTTTTTTGAAAAAACTTATGTTGCTATAATATCAGTGGTTCTCAAACTTTTTTCGGACGCCCCAAAATGATATGTATTCCGCGGACCCCCATCTGAAAATATGTTGTTCGCTTTAAAAAATATATATATATTCAAAGATTTGCCCCAAAAAATCACGATTTAAAAAATAATAATAGCAGATCTACAAGATCATAGCGCGAACTTGTATATCTGCTATTTTTGAATAGCCAATTAAATCTGAAAATGACACAGATGCGTTCCCGGTCTTAATGCGTTAATCCACTCCAGTGCATGTACAAACAATATTGCCAGGGTATTGTATCACCGCCACACTAGTCATTAAGATCTTATGACGACAATAAACAATATTCATACTGGATATATTGGGAATGTCACTCTTAACACAGGTTGACACAACACGTTCTTGATTTATTCAGAGATCTGTTTCTCAGAGTTTTTTTCTTTTTAGTGTGACGTGCGGCTGGAACGGCAACGGCATCGTGCACATACAATGATCAGCAGCACGCTAAAAAGTGAGACTAATTTCACATTAACATGTGCCAGTGGGCTGGAACTAAGCTAGGCAAAAGAACATCTGAATAATTAAGTTGAATGCAGGCCTTACGAAGCAGGTCACAGATACGCTGGAAAACCCTGGGTTAATGAAGAAAGTTGCACGCATGCATGCATGCACACGCTTATGCACACGCATGCTAAGCTCATCATGTTCTGAGTGGAGAATTACATGTGAGAGTCTCCCTCTAAGAAGATACTCCTGTGTTTTTTTGCAGTCCATGACACCCACAGCGGAGGACAGTGTTATTGTGACCCTTTTTTCACTTACATTTTATTGCAAATATATATTTTTTTCAAGTTGTTTGGTGACGTCTCTGCTTCCGGGTTGCAACTTCACCGACTAATAGCGCTGTTTTCGCGGCTCATATGCACAGCTTTTCGGGTTTTCTAGCCGTCTATTTACGGAACTTTAATTCCGTGCTATTCCACCGTGTTCTGTGAGATCAGCCTGACAATACACTTAGCCTGCTATGGTAGACATTCTCTACCATACAGATTACAGGTTATAATGTTTTATTCATTAAGATATGTGGGATATCAACAGAGTAACTTATAGGGATATAGAGCGATAGCCAGTGAGCTGAAAGGTTTCCCCTGCCTGTATATAGAGTCCCATTACTGTTAGATCACATTATATATACCTGTATAGAGTCCCATTACTGTTACATCACATTATGCACCGGTTGGTGAACGTGTTTTCAGACGACAAACACAGTTAGGATCTCACAGGATGCATGTGGATGAGAAAGTCAAGCTTTTTCTACATGTTTCTCTGCAGTGGTGTAAAGTAACTATAAGTACTATTTACTCAAGTACTGTACTTAAGTACAATTTTTTAATTAGTTATTTCTTACTTTACTGGAGTATTTCCAATTTTCAGAGGCATTTCCTACTCCAGAGGCAAATATCGTACTTTTATTCCACTATAATTATTTGAAAACTTTAGTTGTTTTTCAGATATAAATCATTATATTATAAAACATACATTAACCACTTCAGCCCTATTTTATACATGGGCTATTTGAAAATAGCAGATCTACAAGCTCACAACGTATCGCGATGCGACGCGTTGTGAGCTTGTAGATCAGCTATTTTCAAACATTTTAGTGATTTTACTTTTGGTACTTTAAGTATATTTTGATGCCAATACTTTTGTACTTTTACTCAAGTAACATTTTGAACACAGGCCTTTTACGTGTAACGGAGTGTTTTTATATTGCGGTATTGGTACTTTTACTTAAAGTAAAATATCTGAGTAATTCTTCCACCACTGTATCTGTGTGTGTGAGTTACTGTGTGTCAGTGCCTGATTTATACTTGGTTGCGCGCCTTGGTGTCACGTACCAAAAATAGCCGATTTACAAATGTGTTCGATGTAAATGTGCTATTTTTCAAGTGCGACAACTAAGTATAAATCACCCTTTAGGCAGTGGAGAGTGAGAATTACTCCAATAAAGTGTGTGCGTGCGTGTGTGCGTGCGCGTGCGTGTGTGCGTGCGCGTGCGTGCGTGCGTGCGTGCGTGCGTGCGCGTGCGCGCGTGTGCGTGCGTGCGTGCGTGCGCGCATTGTTAACACCGTTTCCACTAACACCTTTGAAGTCAGGCTGAGGCTGTGCCCGGGAGGAGAGGATGTGTTGGATTGAGATCCCTAATGGAAAAAAAGACCCCCGAAGCCCCTAGTATAACCCCCCCCCCCCCCCCAACTCTCCTGGAAGGAAGAACACAAAATAAACGTGTGGGCTAGATACTGTAAAAGAAAAACATTAACCCATTATGGCCCGGAACGCATATGTGTCATTTTAAGATTTATTTGGGCTATTCAGATTAGCAGATATACAAGCTCATAGCGCGGCACCGAGTGCACTGCTATGAGCTTGTAGATCTGCTATTTTTGGGGGGGGGAAAAAATCTTGAAAATGTGTTAAAATCTTTGAATACGTATATACATTTTTAACTCAAGTATTTGGGGGTCCCTTGAACAAAATATTTTCAGATGGGGATCCGCGGACAAATACATATAATTTTGGGGGTCCTTGAAATGAAAAAACACTGATAAATAGCAACACAAGTAAAAAAAATTATATATATAAACTTTTAGGATTTAGAAGACATTTGTAGAATCCTCAGAATCTATAAGATTTGAGTTACAAACGTTCGCTTTAAAAATACATATATTCAAAGATTTGCACACATTTTCAAGATTTTTCAAAAATAGCAGATCTACAAGCTCGTAGCGCGGCACTCGGTGCCGCGCTACGAGCTTGTAGATCTGCTATTTTTGAATAGCCAAAAGGAATGTAAAAATGACAAACATGGATGCGTTTCCGGTCTTAACGTGTTAACAACCCAAACCTTCACAGTGCTCTCTCTCTCTCTCTCTCTCTCTCTCTCTCTCTCTCTCTCTCTCTCCACCGTGTCACTTTGCATTCCCATAGCCCTCCTTCAAAGGCCATGGTTCCAGTGGCACTAAATGCAAATGTGTCTGAACACGATTCCCCCGAGGCGGGCGTCGTCAACCCCGAGACGAGCGAACAAACTTGAGACGAGGAGGAGTGAGTGAGCGGCACGCCGGCTAAGCTCCCGTGACGGGCGGCTAAAAATGGCGTTTTCACAGCGTTAAAGGCAAACGTTTTGCACTTTGTCACACAGACTATTTGGTTGTGTTGTGTCGTCTGCCTCGGCGTGATGCATAATGAGAGGGCGTGGTGTGCATAATGAGAGGGCGTGGTGTGCATAATGAGAGGGCGTGGTGTGCATAATGAGCAACACGTCCATTCTCAAGTACCAATGACGTTTTTCCCCAAACCTATGAGTGATCCTATGACTTCTGGAGAAGAGTAGATCCGGAAATAACGTGTCCGACTCCGATCTAATGTTAAAGGATTTACAAAAGTATTCTTCTATGCTTTCTTGTTTTTTTTCCGTGTGTTTTGGTGAGAACAAGCTACATTCAACAGCCAATAACTAAAGAACGGAGGGTCGCGGTGACATACTTTATTCCCCCGATGGAAGCAGAGACACTCCTCCGTCTTTTGCGACACTCGGTGTGTCGATCGTCCTGGAACAAAGTATTCTGTGGCTCTTCTCCGTTCTCTACACTGGCTCCCTGTAGCGGCTCGCATCCAGTTTAAAACTCTGGTGCTAGCCTATAGGGCAGTGAAAGGAACAGCTCCTTCTTACCTCCGGGCTATGGTCGATGCTTACACCCCTGCCCGACCACTTCGGTCTGCCACCTCGGGGCAACTGATTGCCTCGTCGCTCAAGGGTCCTTCTGGCCGATCCACACGGTCACGACTTTTTTTCTGTTCTGGCCCCACAGTGGTGGAATGAACTCCCCACTGATGTCAGGACAGCAGAGTCACTGATGTCAGCACCTCTTCAACACTACCCTTCCTCTTTGCCTTGTCTGCTTGTTGTTAACTAGTTGTACGAACTCTTGTTTTATTTTTGTATTGTTTTATTGGATCTTGTTTAGTCGATACACTTATTTGTTTTAGCTCTTGCTCATTTGATTTTGCTATTTGTCTCATCAGTTTAAGAAAGTAGGTCGCTGATATATTGCATTTTTACCTTAGCGCTAGGTATACTCTTAGTTGCCTGTTTTAGCTGAACATGCACTTCAGACTTCTGGTGATTAGTAGTTTCGTTCCCTACCTATGTTGAATGCACTTATTGTAAGTCTCTTTGGATAAAAGCGTCTGCTAAATGACTGTAATGTAATATAAATGTAATGTTAGTAAAAATGTCAATCAAAAACACCGGCTGACTTAATTAATAAATGAACTCTGGCACTCAATGACATTAATGACACGCCCAGAATAAGGACGGTTGAAAGTGGTTGACATATATCTTTTTTTAGCGCACAGAATTTGCCTTTTGTATTGGGAAATGAGCGCTCACAAAATACTGTTCTAGTAAATTAGAAAATGTATTTACTTTGTGTACTGTTGAACAAACCTCAAGGCACACCTGGAACACCCGCTGGCACACCCTGTGTGAACCTCTGGCCTGGGGGAGCATAGGGTCTCCATTCCGCCTGCCTCCAACTGTTCTGGCACGTTTAGACGGCACGTTTAGACAGGCCCTAATGGATGCATGCATTAATTATGACTATTACTACTTATCATTCTGTAGCTCTTTGCTTCATCAATATTACACGGATGAGGATTTGTGTGAGAGAGACAGACAGACAGACAGACATACTCTCACAGTTCTTTCTAGGTCAGCTGTTGTTGTTGTTGTTGAGTATACTTTCTTTAACTCCAGAATATTGAGGAAAACTTTCAGAATATTGATTTTCTATTTTTATTATAACTATGATTCATTTGCATTGAAACGGGGCACGTTCTTTGTTCTTTGTTTGCCTCATTCTCTCCCATCCACCTTTAACCCATTAACACCGGGAAAGTCGTGTCATTTTAAGATTTCTCTGGCTATTCAAAAATAGCAGACCTACAAGCTATGAGCTTGTAGATCTGCATTTTCTTTTTTAAATCATGACATTTTTAGCAAATCCTTGAATATATATTTATATATATATATTTTTTTTTAAAACCGATTATTTTTACTCTAATCTTTGCTTCTGGGGGTCCCTGGAACAACATATTTTGAGATGGGGGTCCCTGGAACAACATATTTTGAGATGGGGGTCCCTGGAACAACATATTTTGAGATGGGGGTCCGCGGCCAAATACATATCATTTTGGGGGTCCTTGACATGAAAAAAGTTTGAGAACCACTGATATTATAGCAAACAATATATCTTCAAAGATTTGCACAAATTTTCACGATTTCCCCCAAAAACAGCAGATATACAAGCTCATAGCTATGAGCTTGTATATCTGCTATTTTTAAATAGCTAAAGAAATATAAAATGACACAGACGCGTTCCCGGTCTTAAAGGGTTAAGAAGTATTCATCTCTTTTCAGGTCGCACAAAAACAGGATGCAGACTTTCACGAAAAAGACCCAATAAAATCCAGTCATGTTCCATTCCGCCGGTCAAGCTTTAGGACAGAAAAAAGAAAGAAGCTCCTTTTGTGTTTCTTTGTTGAATAGTTCTGAATTGCTCCGTGCGACACAATGGAGTTGAATCACGACGGCTCAGAGCCAGATTGATGGGTTGCATTCATGGAATCAAAAGGAGGTGGACGTCTGGTCGATATAAACAAAACACACGCTCAACCGTCTGCCGCAATTATGCTCTGATTGGATCATTTGGATGCGGGCGGGTGACTCAGTGGAGATGTTCATCCCTTTCACTGCAATAACAAATTATGACTGTCGATAGACAAGAATATTAATGGTACGATGCAAAATAATAAAGCGTTGACTCTTGACTGCGGTATGTGAAGATGATGGGGGGAGGATTAAAATGACATTTACAAAACGGAAAACCTTTCTGCTGCCATCTCTTCAGAGCCTTCGTTAGACGGATGAGCAATTATACACATTGTTAGTCAGTTTATTTATTTCGGTCATGATTAGAAAAACAGTTGAACAATAACTTTTGGCCCAAAAGGTTTGGGCTGAAGCTTATTATGCCCACCTTATTAATATTTAAATGAATTGTCACAAAAGAAAAAGGAAACAAAAGAGCAAAGAAATATAAAAGAGAACCAGGTGTCACCGATGCTACAAGTCTTACATATCAGAACAAACGAAACAAACGTTTTTGGCTTTGCATCAACTACACAGAAAAAGGAAACAAAACAAAACAAAAACATTGTGGTTTCATAGTTGGAGGCTACATTTGTCCTGTTGTCAAAACCACATGTATACCCTGTGTCACGGAAGTGTTTCTCCTATTCAAAATCCCATAGGTTTTTATTTGCCTCTCAACGGACAGAGCAACATACAGTGGCGTAACGGAGGGGTAGCAAGTGATGCGGTGCGGGGGGACCACCAGCAGGGGGGGCCCCGCCTGCGCTGATACAAATATTTTTACAGCAAAAAAAAGAAAAAAGTTGATTTATATTGGTCAAATAGAACCGAATTAGACCAGAATTAGACCCGAATTTTTTCGCGCACGCATGGGAGGCCCCGCGCATGGGAGGCCCCACGATTCTGCGTTACGCCACTGGCAACATACCACGTTCCAACCTAAACGGGTCTTTCTCAGCGTTTGTATGATGAAACGACTCAGAACTGAACACTGACTGTACAGAGAGAATGAGTCCAATGCAAAACCATATGACGCTGATTAAAGTACCAAAAGTAAAAGCAGTCATTGTGCAGAATGTCCCGTTTCACAAGTTCAAAATGTTTTAAAAATCTTTTGAAAATAGCCGATCTACAAGCTTGTAGATCTGCTATCTTAAAATGGCCGAATTATATAGGGCTGAAGTGGTTAGTGTGTTTTGTAATAATAATCAAAATCTACAAAGTAACTAGTGATATTACAATAGCTAGATAGACACAGTATGTGTCGGACGGCCGGCGTAGCCGTCCGGGCACCTAGCCACTGTCAGGCTTGGTGCCGTGCCGCGTCGTGGGTTCGACTCCCGATCCCGATGACCTTTGCTGCGTGTCACTCCCCATCTCTCTCTCCTCATTTCCTGTCAGTCTACTCTATCTATCAAAGGCAGAAAGAAAGCCAAACAAATCACTAAGCTTTTCCTCAGGGCATCCAGACTGCTGCCAGCGATGGAGGCTATGAGCACCAACCCCCCCCGGTCCACAGTATTGACCCCTGATGAACCAAGTGATCTCTTTTACCACTTTTCATCCCTATAACACATGTCATATTAGAATCCTCAAGGCGTCCGGTGTTTATCCTCGAGGCACTTGGGGCTATGAGGGTACGGAGGTGGGGTTTGGTGGGTCATGCATTGGTGGAAAACGTACTCAACGTACTTCTTTATTTAAGTAAAAGTATCAATACTGCAATATAGAAATACTCTGTTACAAGTAAAAGTCCAGACTTCAAAGTACAAAAGTATTGGCATAAAAATGTACTTACATTTCGGGGAAATAATTATGGGAAATACTCCAGTAAAGTACAAATACCTCAAAATTTTACTTAATTAAGTACAGTACTTAAGTAAATGTACTTAGTTACTTTCCACCACTGGTCATGGGTTGTGGTGGGTATGGAGGTGGGTGAGTTGGAGGGTACAGGGCCTGGGCCAGCCTTCACATAGGCTGGGGCCATGTTTCTTGTTTTTAAAAAAGATCATGAAATAGCAGATCTTCAAGCTTGCAGATATGCTATTTTTGTGATTGTTCTGTGACTCCATTATATGACAAGGTACAACATAGGGCATACGTGGTTAAGTGTCATTGTAGGCACGCAGGGAGAACACTCACTCTTCATCGTCATCATCGTTGTGCTCAGCAGATGGACAAGTCAAAGTGCTGCACAAAACATTAAGCACTAAGACACAGAGAACATTAAGACGGAGCTAAAGAAACAAATTATAAAGGGCCATTTGAATACAATTAAAAATAACAAGTTAAAATAACACTAGATAAGAGAATAAAATTACAGTGCAGAAGAAATCGTAAAGTAAAAGCTCAGGAAAAGGCAGCGACCAACAGAAAGGTCTTCAGCTTTGATTTAAATGAATTAGCAGAGCTAAGCAGTCCTGCAGTTTTCTAGAAGTCTGTTCCAGATATGTGGTGCATATAAAAACTGAACCATGCTCCAACGCATTTAGTTCTGGCTCTGGGTTCAGAGCCAGAACTTATTCCACTTATTCCAGATGACAGGAGGAGGAATAGGGGTTTTCTTTAAGAATCAAGGTGTCTCTACCTCCTCCTGAAGGTGGAGACTTCACCACTTGAAGCCCCATAAATCTCAGGGCACTTACCTCGTGTTTACACCTATTAAAATGTCTGGCAATCCATCACTTCTGATCACGCAGCGGCTGAGTCAGCAGATTTTCAGAACCGGGTGTTATGACTTTACGTCTTCTGCTGCCTGGTACGGTAACTTAAACTGTAGATCTCTGTATAAACTCTCAAGGATTGTGTCGATGGCAAAGTAAAAGAGTTGGCAAAAACCCTAAATGCTCATGACTCACCGTTTTTACAGAAAGGATGAGGAAGAGAGTGAGGAGCGTCCTGGCGGATAGCTCCTATCCTCTCTTCAGTCAGTTTGAACATTTGAACTAGCAGGGGTCTTCAACGAGAGAGAGACACAGCAGGGACCCCCACTGAATATTGATAACATAGATAGCTTCATAGACCTGTTTGACAGCACTATCAGTGTTGTTTACAAATTATATTTTCTATTAATATGTCATATCCAAGTTTCAGACATTTAACCACTTCTTCACCAAATATCTTTGCCGAAGATTCCAGATCTACATGCTTACGTCATGTCGCGTTGTGAGCTTGTAGATCTGATAAATTAGTCGAATATTCGCCACAGAACAGCGACGCTATAGGGTGCATGTAGTTCAGCTCCATAGTGTGATTTCCATGGTTGGTGTAAAGAGAAACGTCCCGTTTAAGATTTTCATCTGGAGAAAACTCTGAATGACTCGGAGCAAAGACTCTCAACCTTTTTTCAATTACAAGGACCCCCAGTTTGATATGCATGCATTAGTCCAGGGACCCCCATGTGGTTCCATTTGTACACTGTCTGAGTTTCATTTGGTACTATCCAAACTTTCATTTAGCTGGGGACCCTCTGGAACCCCCTCAAGGACACATGGTGGGGTCCCCGGTCCCCATGTTGAGAAACAGTGCTTCAGAGCACTGGTTCTCAAACTTTTCCATGTCAGGGACCCCCAAAATGATATGTATTTGGCCACGGACCCCCATCTCAAAATATTATGTTCCAGGGACCCCCCAGAAGCAAATATTTGAGTACAAATGTTCGCTTTAAAATATGTACATTAAAAGATTTGCAAAAATGTTATGAGCTTGTAGATCTGCAATTTTGTAATAGCCAAAGTATGAAATACTTGATAAAGGGGTTAAAATGATTGTGATGCTTTATTAACACATTTTGCTGGGGACCCCCTGGACCCCTGGGTGGTCCCTGGTCCCAACGTTTGAGAACCAATGCTTCAGAGGGTCCGTAGCCGGGGAGGAGGCCTCCAACATGCTGGAGATAGCAGGTCTAAAACATTTACCTACATTTACTTGCTTGAGTGCCTCCCTTTCAGCCTGTACTTTGTGTCCAAAATGTTTTTTTTGGGAGTGATGTGGGAGTATTGCACCGTGTTTCATTTTGCTGCTTGTAAAAAAAAACACAACTTGCAAAGAACTGTGTTTACAAGTCACATTGTTCCCATAATCCGAAGTTACGGCTGCAGGTTGCTAAGCAACACTATTCCCTTGACCCAGGGGGAAGACTGTGCTGTGTATCTAAAGCGATACACTTTCCCATAACCTGGAGGGACACGTAGAGAGAGGCACGTTGTAATTGGCTGTTTGGTTGTTAAACAACTGCTCTGATCCCGCTAGGATCAGGGTTAGGCAATACATTTAAAATAAAATGCAATTTAAAAAAAACTTTATATTTATTAGTAGTAGTAGCAGTTTTTTCCCCCTTTTTTTTGGTGGGGGGGGTAGCTATATTGTTGGAATACTAAAGTATTGAGCACCGAAGTCTGACGTGATTTACGCATCCTACCTGGGTTGCGTTTTTCCCCATTCTGAATTACCATTGACGTGTTTAATAACGTGTCAAATAAGAACTGTGTTCCAAAAATAAACAAATGATCCCGGCGGTTTGACTCTTATGGATATGAAGCATCAACTCTATGGCAGTGAATGCTGGACCCTGAAGCCAACCCTGCAGAAGTCTCTAGATGGGTGCTACACCAGAATGTTGCGTGCAGTACTTAACATCAGCAAGAGTACAAATGTTACCAACAAGATCCTGTGTGAAGGAATGCCAAGGGTGAGCGAGAAAATAGCAGCCAGGAGAATGAGACTAGCGGGACACTGCCAAAGACATCGAGAACTGCCAGCCAGCAAATTGGTGCTGTGGGAACCAACGCACGGTCATCGGTCACGAGGACATCCCACAATGACATACGTGGATGTACTCAAGAATGATGCAGGAGCGCAAAGTACCAACGAACTGGCCAGATGTATGGAGAACCGGGATGACTGGAAGCAACGATGGAGGGCTCGTCTGAGGACGACGTAGAGAGAGAAAACGCTAATGTTACTTCCGGCAAATTAATTTTCGTATCAAATATGAGTGACTGACTATCATAAACGATACAGAACCTCCTCCCTGACAATATCGCCGAGACAGTTTGTTTATTTTTGGACCACAATTCTTATATGAGACGATTCTTAAGATGACCCAATGTTATTCTCCATAGAGAAATGACTTTACGAACCAGGGGATGGACGAGTGACGTCAGGACTTCAGTACTCTATAGATATCCTTCAGGCTGGTTGTGTTGTGTGAGCCCTTTGGCTTTGATCCACCTTGATGATGGCTGGTGGCCTGGTGGTGGTGAGCCTCCTTTATGTGTTGGAACTGTGACATGTGTAAAGAACTGTGACATGTGTAAAGAACTGTGACATGTGTAAAGGGCATGAGGGGTAAAAATGCCAGGGGTAGAGGCTCGCTCTGTGCTGCCAGGTCAACACTACACACATGTGTAGTACAGTAAGGGTCAGTACTTGTGTGGGCGTGTGCATTTTGGTGTGTGTGTGTGTGTGTGTGCATGTGTGTACTTGGATTACTATACTTGTGAGGGCTAAATGACCCCACCACTATAGTAAAATTTGAGAAATATACATACACAATTAATTTTTCTGACCATTTTTCTGGTTCTCACGAGAGAAATTAGTTTTATGGTAAAAAAAACATTAATAGGATTAGAGCAATTTTTGCTTCATTAGAGAGTTGCAGAAACTAAGACCGGAAACAGAGAAGTGAGACATGACGGGAGTCTGATTCAAACTCGGTAGTCCATGAGCCAGAGCCCTAGAATTGAGCAATGATTATCGAAAGAGTGGGCAAAACCATACCTATATTAAATTGTTTATAGGGTCAATATAAGTAGAGGGAATGGGGAAAATAACAATGTGTGATAAATATGAAAAAGCTACTCCTGTGGAAAGGTTATCATGTATTTATTTACTTATATTGACCCTATAAACAATTTAATATAGGTATGGTTTTGCCCACTCTTTCGATAATGAAATCTTGTCTGGCTCATGGACTACGGGTCCCAGTGAGCGATGTAGTCCGTACATTGACTGTCTGAGTCACCAGGCACCACCAGCGCACGCCTCATTTTGTCTGTCGTTTGTGTCAGTTTAACTCATATTATTAGGAGGCCCAGAAGCCACTGCAAACACAAAAGGCTTGTTTCCATTGTGGTATTTGTACTAAATTCATCAGTAAGACAAACCATACAATATATTGGTAAAAGCTCCAGTAGTCCTTTTGGGACTATTTAGTTTTGTTTGTAATCATTCCTTTACGATGAAGAATCCCAAAACTAAGAAAATACTTGATGAATTGAAGTAAATTGAGGCCAAGTTTAACGGCAGCAAAACAATATTAACGGTAATCCAAATGTCTTCTATCTAGTAGTATATCGCTACTTTCAAAACATCGCTTTATGTTTAAAGTTTACTTTTTAATTCACTTCTGCTTCAAACCGTGACATGCTGGAGTGAAGAATACGTCCAGGCGTGCCTGTGGGGTTCAACAGGAGCCTGTTCACACACAAGCGAGCGCCCAGGCGAGCGCGTCATTCGTGCACGTGACGATTTAGCCCGGAAGTTGTTTCAAAAGTAAATTTTCTTCTTTCTTCTTCTAATGGTTATGTTTTGGAAAGGTCGAGAAACCTTGAGATGAGAGGCTTTGGATTACACAGATGATTCATTTTAATATGGTTTTGCTGTTGTTAATCTTGGCCTCTGTTCTTCTTAAATTCATCAAGTATTTTCTCATTTTCTGGATTCTTCATTCACCGTAAAGCAGTGGTTCTCAAACTTTTTCATGTCAAGGACCCCCAAATTGACACTTGTTAGCCCCGCGGACCCCCATTTGAAAAGCTATGCCATGGACCCCCATAAGAGAAGATTTTTACGTCTCTAGCAGTGATTCTCAACCATTTTAATTTCAAGGACCAGTTTGACATGCATTAGGGCTACGGACCCCCATTTAATGGCATTTCTATCTCTGGGACCCTGATTTGTATAGTAAAATCAATGTTAATTTAACTCTGAGTTACGGATCCATAAGGGTCCATTTGGTTCCTAACTATCATTTAGCTGGGGACCCCCTGGAGCTCCCTCAAGGACCCCTGGGGGTCCCCGGACCCCACTTTGAGAACCGACGCCTTAGTGGAATGTTATACAAACGGGAATTCTCCTATTCCAGACATCACAGGGTGACTAAATGATAGAAATGAAGTTATTCTTTGCGTAAACTTCTCCTGAAAGCCTGCGGCTCAAAACAATAACAATGGTACCCCCCCCCCCCCCCCCGCTAACTGTTCACACAGCCATTTAAAATGCAGAACTCTAGTTCATGCAGTTAACTTTCTCTCTCTCTCTCTCTCGCCCCTCTCAGTGGACAGTGGTGAGACCAGACTCACTACATATGGATGAGTTTGTTGCGTTTGCTGCACTTCTGGAGCTGTATGGTGGAGGTTTGTGTTGTGTTGAGGACGGGGGACGGGGGACGGGGGGGGGGACGGGGGGGCCCGGAGCGTTTCTACCAGCCAAGCTTTTCATGAATCTTCTTGCTCTGTGTTCAATTATTCAGGCCTTTTTCTACACTAGAGACAGACAGCAGCGACAGGCTGTGAGGACGACACGGAGACGGATGCAGAGAGACAACCCACCCATCTACCAGTGTACCACAGGTGATACGTCTTCACACACACACGCACACACACACACACACACACACACACACACACACACACACACACACACACACACACACACACACACACACACACACACCAATCTACCAGTGTACCGCAGGTGATATGTCTACACGCACACACACACACACACACACACCACACACACACACCAATCTACCAGTGTACCGCAGGTGATATGTCTACACACACACACACACACACACACACACACACACACACACACACACACACACACACACACACACACACACACACCTCTCTCTCTTTTTCTCCCTCTCTCCCCTACCTTGCAGTTTTGCTACTATTCCCTTCATTGATGTGGTTGGACAAGGAACCAGTGAGTCCTCCCTCCATGCATATTAATGTTCCGTACGGTTAGGCCCTTCAAGGTTCAATATGAATACAGTGATGCCTGCCAGGCACACAGCCCAGGGCTCTATTTCAACTCTTACAATGGTGGCATTGATGCTATCAACTTTGTGCATACCCGCCCTGACGTGGATATGCAGTGATTGACAGTGACACGCCATAAATATGCAAAGTAATTTATGTTGAGTTCAATATAACTCTTCTTTACTGACAGCTCACCTGACATGACCTGGTGGACTTGAATAAATACAACTAAAATAAATGCACCTAACCGAAGTAAGCTATGTGTTACACTTAATTAATTCAAGATAATTGGTCAAAACACAATAATATAAATAATGCAGAGCTGTTCTATAACAGTAGAGTAGAAAACTGTTGAGTGACAGGGACTTCAGCAGAAATGAGCAGATGGCACAGCTGTACAATTATGTGCAGCTCAACGTTATGATGAGCAGAACATTAGTAATGTATTGTCAAGGACATTACAGGAAAGATTTTTGCTGTACGAGTGAGTGTGTGCGCTGTATTGTCAAGGACACACACACACACACACACACACACACACACACACACACACACACACACACACACACACACACTCTCTCACGTGGTCACACACTAATACTCAAAGTCAATCAAGAAGAGAAGTTCTTACTCAGCAAGTTGTTCATTTTTGAGTTGAAATACAAATGAGTTGAGAGGAGAGAGAGGGGGAGAGGGAGAGAGAGGGAGAGAGAGAGTGGGAGAGGGAGAGTGTGTGAGAGAGGGAGAGAGAGCGCTCGCTGGGGCAACAGAGCCGAACCCAGCAGGAGTGAAATGAAGATTAATTAAATCTCCAGGGCTTCTAGGAAGTTCTTTGGGGGAAAGCAGGAATCCCTGGATGTGGAGCCATCTGTCTGCTGGCTCTGATGTCATCAGTGATGGACGAGGGACGCGTGTCACCACGGGTCATTCATCAAACATGACTGCTTTCATTTTTTTTGGTGTTTTATCTCTTTTGGAGCTGTATATGTTCCATGTGTTATCCAATGCAATTCAGTTCTCATTCCAAGTGATAATGACCATGGCTGCTATGTTCTCCAAGTCCCACTGGGCTGCTTTCTGCTGATCTATGTAGTTATTTCATCCTCCCCAATGCTTGTGATGTGTAACCCCACTGGCCTACCAGCAGGGCTTTCTGTGGGATTTAAGCTTAATTTATAGGCTACTCCATCGCGCGAGAAAAAGAACGGATCCACGAGCAAACTAGATAAGAGATCTACAAGCTAACAGTGCGTTGCGATGCGACATGTTGTTAGCTTGTAGATCTAGAATAATAAACAAAGCCGGTTACCTTGAATGGACTAATCCATTATTCATAAAGTCTACACATGGAGATGTGTAGATAATGGTGTACATAAAAACCTTGGAAATAATCTTTAGAGCTAAGAAGCCTTCCGATGTGTATCCAACGTCTTCTAAACCAAGAGAAGGAAAGAATAGTTTAAGAGGGTTATAAATGCATTTTCAAAACACGTAAAAAAAGTCAGAACTAATGTGAAAGCTTTCAATTTTGTGAGTTAAACTATGGAATAGCCTTAGTGATGGGTTGAAGTTTTGCACATCTCAAAGGAGATTTTAAAAAGCCTTAAAAAGTAAAATAATTCAGGAGTACAGTTTTGAATAAAACATTTTCTTTCTTTTTTCTTTTTATCTTGCAGCATATTTTAAGGTTTTTTAATGTTAAAATATATATTTGAAGGATTGTAAAGGATAGGCAAAGAATAAGCATTGTTCTTCAGCCTGTTCCTTTTTTTCATTGAATTTGGATTTTGTGTGTGAGTTGGATATGTACATTAGTGATGGTGATTTTTTGTTCAACACACAAGTGTGTTTTGATTTGTTGTAAACAAAGACTGAAAAAAACATTCATTCATCTGTTCTTTTTTGGCACGTGACAACTACTTGAGAGCTCCTAAATACGACCAAAATGAGCTCCAAGCACATCAGTGGGGCTCAGGGTTGCCAGATCTGCTTATTGTAATTTCCCCGCAAGATTTTTTTTTTAAATAGCCGATCTACAAGCTCACAACGCGTCGCATCGCGACGCGTTGTGAGCTTGTAGATCTGTTATTTTCAAATAGCTGATGTATATGTTACAGTGCTCATGTGGCCCATAGTCACTTCTTTTGGGCTGGTTTTCCTAGACCTGGTTGCTTGTTTCTCTCACAGGATCTGGCAACACTGGTGGGGCTACGTCTTGTCACAGCAGAACGAGAATCCTATCGTAATTTCTCATTTTGTGATTATTAGAGTGGATTGGCAAAGAGAATCGTACCATAATGCAACACTGCAGTTGAGATTGAACGGAATCAGAGTGAGAATTTATTTCATTGCAGTTATGCACACATGGGAATTGTGTATATAATTGCAGTTGTTTGCAAATGTACACTGGAGTTAATGGTGGCAAAACAGGAAGGTGATATTGGCTGGATATGGTAATGCAAAAGTTGGAGTGGATGTACCAAACAAAAGTGTGTGTGTGTGCGACTGTGTGTGCGTGCGCATTGTTGGAATACTAAAGTATAGATACGAGGACGCAGAGGGCATTTTGCGCGCGTGCATGCAAATGCCCTCTGCATAAATTAATTAAAATTAATTGTACCGTTAATTCGGTACAAAAAATGTACTCCATGAAGTGTAGATGTCAGAGGTTTTTTCTTTGACTTTTTTCTTCATCCCAAAAGTGGGGGGGGGGGATATCCATCCCCCAATGGAACTGAGTATGTCCAACCCCCCCCTCCTGCGTCCCTGTATAGATATCCTTCAGAGTGGTTGTGTTGTGTGAGCCCTTTGGCTTTGATCCACCTTGGTGATGTCTGGTGGCCTGGTGGTGGTGAGCCTCCTTTATGTGTTAGAACTGTGACATGTGAAAAGGGCATGAGGGATAAAAATGCCAGGGGTCAACACTACACACATGTGTAGTACTGTAAGTGATGTCACTACTTGTGTGTGTGCGTGTGTGTGGGAAGAATACAAAAATGGAAAAAATAATGTGTCTTATGAAGAATAAGAAAATAAATATGAAACATATGTCTTGTAGCCTACGACTGTAATAACCATTAATAATAATTGTAATTTGTAAAATGATAGACACTGTAGTTATAGCATAGACTGAAGTTGGAAAGGCTGCGCCCAGTGCCTGTGTCGGCACCGATCGTGCTGGCGGTGGCACGTGCACCGAACGCACGCGCACGTTCACTCGCTGGCCGCTCGAATGCACCCGATATTGTCCGGTTTATGTTGAGGGGGGCCTTTGATTTGGTGTAGTTCCACGGCCCTGAGGGGCCTTAACCCGGGCCAGGGTAAAAAAATTTAATAAATGCCATTTATAAAATCTTACAATTTTGATGTCCTCTCAAATAGTAATACAAATGTATGTTTTTGTGCAAACACACACACACACGTGCAAGGCTAGGCGTGATGACAGTAAGCGTAATGCCGTTGGATTGAACCATTGTCCTCGGGCCCTTGATGGCCATAACACCAGCCCGGCCCGGCCAGCCGCCCAGCAGTTTGCTCTCACTGTGTGTGTGATTGCATTACATCAGGGCCTGTTGCCTCATTTCAAAACTTTCACTGTGTTATCACTCACCACTGTAATACTGTCTGACGCGTCAGCACAGCCTTCGTTCTCTCTCTTCTCCCCCCCTGCCCTTCTCACTCTTCCTCCCTTCCGTTTTGCTGATCGTTGACTCTCCACGTCTCCATCTCTCTCCGTTTCTCTCTACCTCTCTATTTGTCTTTTTTTCCCCTCTTCCTCAGACTGTCACGGTTGTAAGGAGATTGACGACAACCGCAAGCTTTCACGGAGTTGCGTCACGATTTCTCCACCGTTGCGTTTATTTTTTCGTTGCTCATTTTTCTATTTCTGAGTGGTTTGTTTAACTCTGTGTGTGTTAATCAGGCCAAGCGTCAGCATCAGATGTCATGAATCTGCTGTTATGCCACCTACGGTTGAATGTCATGTATATCAGTGGATCTCAAACATTTTCATGTCAAGGACCCCCAGATTGATATACATTTGTCTGCAGACCCCCCATTTGAAAATATTTTGTGCAGGGACCCCCATAAGAGATTTGTGGTGTTGAACATGTACAAAATTATTTCACATTTTTCACAATTTTAAAGATTTTTCCTAATCTGTTGAATATTCTGATTTCACAAACATGTTGCTCACACGAATCTGCACATCACTGTATTTTCTCTCTCTCTCTCTCTCTCTCTCTCTCTCTCTCTCTCTCGCGCGCGCGCGCATGCACACGCATTTACAGTGTGTTTTCTGAGTCAAGAACTCAGAAAACAGTCAACTCAACAAAAGTCAAGAACAACATTCAATCTATTAAGCAATCTAAAATGACTTGCGGCCCTCCTCTCTCTCAACTCTGTCTAAGCAAATACATGCACATTCACCCACAGTCTAGTAATGCGTGGGTCTTTGCCTGTTAGTGAGAGAGAGGGAGAGAAAAAAAGAGGCAGAGGGAACTAGGGAAAAAATTGAGACTATTTAATATTTTCATATGAGAGTATATAATATAATCGGTTGAGATGCTATGGAAATGGTAAACGATCTCCACTCGTTGCCTGGATGTTGTACGTTACGGTTTAGAGTGTTGCAAACCACATTCTGTTGCAAGTGGTTGCAAGTTTAAACT
Source organism: Gymnoscopelus braueri (assembly GCF_963280865.1). Lineage (NCBI taxonomy): Eukaryota > Metazoa > Chordata > Actinopteri > Myctophiformes > Myctophidae > Gymnoscopelus > Gymnoscopelus braueri. The sequence continues at coordinate 1,538,977 of NC_137619.1, read as the reverse complement.
CTGCTCGTCACAATAAACGAGCGGCGGTTTCATCGTTCAGCGTTGAATCATCACTCTGAGCCAGGCTTCAGTTCTTTGACTCCATTGATGTTTTGCATTTTGTGTTGTACTACAGCACCGTTTCTCAAGGGTCTGATCTACCCCCAAAAGTAAAAGACTAAACTAAAACATGTCACAAACCATATTAACTCTTTAAGACCGGAAACGCATCTGTGTGTCATTTTTAGATTTCGTTGGGCTATTCAAAAATAGCAGATATACAAGCTCATAGCGCGGCACTCGGTGCCGCGCTATGAGCTTGTATATTTGCTATTTTAATGGGTTAACCACTCAAGCCCCATTATATAGTTTCAAACATTTTCCAAAATAGTAGAAATAGCTGTAAATCTACAAGCTCACATTGTGTCACGACACATTGTGAGCTTGTACATGTGTAATTTGTTTTGGAGGAGGCAGAACACCCTCGGCTCACATTCATGTAACTATGTTACAAACTGTAGCAAAAAGAACAGCTATGTCGTGCGATGCCATCTTTGTCTGCCTAAATGTGTACGTGTCAGCCATCTTTGTCTGCCTAAATGTGTACGTGTCAGCCATCTTTGTCTGCCTAAATGTGTACGTGTCAGCCATCTTTGTCTGCCTAAATGTGTACGTGTCAGCCATCTTTGTCTGCCTAAATGTGTACGTGTCAGCCATCTTTGTCTGCCTAAATGTGTACGTGTCAGCCATCTGTGTCTGCCTAAATGTGTACGTGTCAGCCTCTACAACCCATGCAGAGTAGACTCCCTCGGGCCGTTGGCAACAACATGCACGCCAAGTTTGAAGTCGGACGGACAGACGGCTCTCGAGATACGTTGAGCTACAGTCACGCACCAAGGGGCCAGCTTGAGATTTTTACATTGACTCCAATACGGAAGAGACAGTTCATAGGAATGGTCTGTAGTTTCGCTGTTTTACCCCTGCTGGTGTCAGAAAGAATTTCTTAACGCAAGCGGATGGATTTTTGACAAACTTCAGACTAGATTTTCTTACCTTAATAAAAATTGTCATGAATTCTACATGCTTCCAGTCGCTAGTTTAAAGTCTCCTTTCAATCATCATGATATGTGTTTTGCTAAATTATGGTCCCATTTATTCTAAAATTGACGATAAAGTATGTTATTCTCTAGGAGGGGCGGGATGATTTGATTGACAAGCTACACAACCAATAGCATTCATTCCCCGCCCCCGCTCTTGATTGACAAGATACCCAACCAATAGCATTCTTTGGGGATTGTTTTCCTGTTCCCGACGTGCTTTGGGCTTATATTAGAGATGACGGATTTCAAATTCCTGAACAAATCGGCTTCATTTTCGGTCTGTAGAAACCAGTGGTCTGGCTTTGTCCATCTCTTTTATACAGTCTATGTCACGCACGCACAGATGGACGGACAGAGATTTTGTGCATTTATTTATGGTAGGATTTGGACCAACATGCCTGCATGGAGGCAATGGCTGTACCGAAGCAGGAACCATCGAGAATGAATGATTCATTCAATGCAGTGGTTCTCAACTAGTGGTCCGGGGACCACCAGTGGTCCTTGAAGGGGTTCCAGGTGGTCCCCAGCTGAACGATGTAGAGTTGGTAACCAAAATTGGACCCTTATAGATCTTCAACTCTTGAGAGCGTAAAATCTCAAGAGTTAAATTATTGTTAAACATCTGCTTGTTGTGCAAAAGTAGAATTTCTGAAAATGATCTCCTAAAATGACAATTATGGATGCCAGTTTTAAAGTTGTCAAGTCTAAAGGTCCTTACACACCGGGGCGATTTTTTCGTGCGAATAATACGCTTTTTTTTAAAACCTTATAAAGTCAATGCAAGCGTACATGGCGCGAAAAAGCGGAAAAGCGAAGCGAAAAAGCGTCTTTTAATTATTCGGAACGAGTCCGAATTTTGCATATATTCGCACATTCGCCGGTGTGTAAGGACCTTTAGTATTTAACAAATGAAAAGTATATAAACAATTACTTGAGACAAAAAATTACCAGTGGACCCATTGGTACACCGCTTCTTTTTGACCATTTATTGAAAAGTTGGACAGCGACGATATGTATAATATATACACTATGTCTCTGCCTTTTTCCATTTCACTTTGCAAAATGGTTTTAGAATAAAATGGAAATAAAAAGCGAGCTGTATTTTTCAGTTTTGCTGTCACTAGGAATTTTGGGATCCAGCAGCAGCCATCCAATTTGGTATTGGGGTGTGCATCTGTTTTTTATTGCTTTATTAGATCAAACAGAAATGCCATAAACAAAATCAGAAAAATAAAAAAGAAACATGCCCATTAGGCACATCCTTATCTTATTTTCTTCTGTACTTTTTGAACTATGCTTATTTCATTTCTCCAAAAGTAGGTCAGTAAGCAGGGGTACTGTAGGTGAAATATTGAAACGCATTAACCCATTAAAACCGGGAACGCGTTTGTGTGTAACCATTTTAACCATTATTTTATACTTTGGCTATATTAAAAAATAGCAGATCTACAAGCTCATAGCGCGGCACCGAGTGTTTTTTTATATCATTTTTGTATTTTGAGATGGGGGGGTCCTGGCCAAATACATATCATTTTGGGGGTCCTTGACATGAAAACCATTGAGTATAGCTATTAGCAACATAGTTTTTTGTTTAGCAAAACACTTTTTTTTATTTAGAAGGCATTTGTAGAATCCCCCCAGAAACAAAGATTTGAGTTACAAATGTTTGCTTTAAAAATATATATATTCAAAGATTTGCACACATTTTCACGATCTTTCAAAAATAGCAGATCTACAAGCTCATCAGAATCAGAATCAGAATCAGTTTTATTGTCACATCACAGGTTTACAAGGTAAAAAAGTGGGTGAAATTCTTTTTTGTACATCGTTCCCATCGCAACGTTAGTTTCCATAGAAAGAAGAGGGGGGGGGGGGAGAAGAAGAGGGTGGGGGGCAGGTGGGAAGGAGATCAAAAACAAGAGAGCAACAGAAGGCCAGACAAGTTATCTACATATTTACAAATTACCTGAGATAATAAAAAAACTAAAAAACTAAACTAAGGTGCCTGAGCATAGCAGCAATGTATTGTATACTGTGCATGTTATACTTATACTGTGCATGATAGACAAAGGACCGCGCTATGAGCTTGTAGATCTGCTATTTTTGAATAGCCAAAGTATAGATAATGGTTAAAGTGGTTCAAATGTAAAATGATGACAGATGCTTTCCCTGTATTAAGGGGTTAAAGCATTGTATAGCCTAGAGGTGGTGAGGTACGGTCCACAGTTACAGGAAATTACTGTGTGTGTGTGTGTGTGTGTGTGTGTGTGTGTGTGTGTGTGTGTGTGTGTGTGTGTGTGTGTGTGTGTGTGTGTGTGTGTGTGTGTGTGTGTGTGTGTGTGTGTGTGTGTGTGTGTGTGTGTGTGTGTGTGTGTGTGTGTGTGTGTGTGTGTGTGTGTGTTATAAACATGGCCTCTTCTTTAATAAGTTAGGTCCACTGGAGCCCAGGGTTTAATTAAGAGTTAGAGACATGATTTAGGCCTCTGTACCATGTCGGTCTTCTCTCCACACACACACACACACACACACACACACACACACACACACTCTCTGCAGGGAACGTCCTTGGATGTTTTATGGATCCGTTTCCTCAGCGTACCTCAGTCTGAAATCAGGCTAGTCGTCTCAAATAAGAGGGAAGTAAGACGTAGTCCTGGAGATAAAAAAGACAGAATGAAAGGAAACGGAAAGAAGAGGGGGAGGAGGGCGGGGGAGGAGGGACCCAGGGGGAGGAGGAGGAGAGGGTTCGGAGGAGGAAAGAAGAAGAAAGCAGAGAATATGAGAGAAGAAGAGATGGCAAAGAAGTGTTGAGAGTGAATGAAGGGCGACGGAGCGGAGAGGCAGTGACAAAGGCAAGATGTGAAATCCTTTTCAGTAATCTGCTCCGTTCAGAAGAAGTGTACAGCTGTCCTCTCTCCGCTGAGGGCCTTCTGAAAAGGTAATGAGCAGAGAGGAGAAGGGCTGCCACACACACATCAGGAATGATAAGGACTCCCAGGAGATTTATCTTTTCTTCTCAGCCACAGGTATACTGGAGTGGCTTGAGAGCTGCAAATGTGCAAATTGCAAATGAAACCACTTACTGCCCATTAAAGCCGGGAACGCATCTGTGTGTCATTTTAAGATTCCTTTGGCCATTCTTTATTGAAATCGTGAAAATGTGTGCAAATCTTTGAATATATATATTTTTAAAGCGAAAATTTTTAACTCAAATCTTTGCTTCTGGGGGGATTCTACAAATGTCTTCTAACCGTTTTCTGAAACAAACTTATGTTGCTATAATATCAGTGGTTCTCAAACTTTTTTCATGTCAAGGACCCCCCAAATTCTATTTGGCCGCGGACCCCCATCTCAAAATGTTTTGTTCCAGGGACCCCCCAGAAGCAAAGATTTGACTTAAAAATGTTCGCTTTAAAAAAATATATATTCAATGTTTTGCACAAATAATAATAAATAAATAAAAATCTGATCTACAAGCTCATAGCGCGGCTATGAGCTTGTAGATCTGCTATTTTTGAATAGCCAAATAAATCAAAAAAGGACACGGATACTTTCCCAGTCTTAATGAGTTAAATTCTATTTGATCGGGTTCCCCGGTACTTGGTCACTTCCTTTTATCCCTCTACACCAAATCTCTTCCCAATTGTTTGAGGGAAATAGCTGTGAAAATAGCAGGTCTGTAATCTCACAACGTGTCACAATGCAATGGTTTCTTTCTCCAGCAGAGCGTAAATAATACACAGCACTCTCTGTCCACCAGACCCTGAGGGGTTGTGTTACACCAAGGTGTTTTAACCCCCTGAGGGGTTGTTACACCAAGGTGTTTTCACCCCCTGAGGGGTTGTGTTACACCAAGGTGTTTTCACCCCCTGAGGGGTTGTGTTACACCAAGGTGTTTTCACCCCCTGAGGGGTTGTGTTACACCAAGGTGTTTTCACCCCCTGAGGGGTTGTTACACCAAGGTGTTTTCACCCCCTGAGGGGTTGTGTTACACCAAGGTGTTTTAACCCCCTGAGGGGTTGTTACACCAAGGTGTTTTCAGAGTCCAGCGTGTCTTTTGAATGGTTCGTAATGGGAGCATCACCCAGGAGAGTGCCGAGGCGCTGAGCGTCTATTCTGCGCTGCAGTGTTGATTTTGACAGCAAATTTTGATTTAGTTTTAGTCATAGTCTTTTGAATCAAATTCCATTTAGTTTTAGTCATATTTTAGTCATCTGAAAGGTTTTAGTTTTTGTCTAGTTTTAGTCGACTAAATGTCATAAGATTATAGTCGACTAAAACTACAGTCGACTAAAATGTATTTTGATGATACGAATGTGACTTGATGGCGTCGTAATGGCTGATTTTACACTTGGTTGCTTGCTGAAAATAGCCGATCTACAAGCTCACAACGCGTCGCAGCGCGACACGTTGTGAGCTTGTAGATCGGCTATTTTCAGAACGCAACACCCGAGCACAACCAAACATAAAATGACTTGTCTTTTAGTTCTACTGGATCTCTTCTCCACTAGATCCCTCACTAACATTTTAGTCTAGTTTTTATTTGTCAATATATTTAGTCTTAGTTTTAGTTATCGTAGCTTAGTTTTTAGTTCGTCATAGTTTTAGTTGACGAAATCATCACTGCTGCGCTGCAACAAACAAAAACAAAAAAAACGCTTCCAAACCCAAGATGTGATCTTGGGTTTGGAAGTGTTCTTTTTTGGGAGAGCGCCTCTCATTTTCAGCTAGTAAAAACAAAATGCTTTGGGACATACACAGCCTTACAGCGGTAGCTGCAACGACCCCTGAATATACATCTCTTACAGAGATGTAAATCATCTCTTTACATCTCTTAAAGAGATGTAAACGGTGAATATCATTATCATCATCATCATCATCATCATATCATTATCCAAGCCAGTATTAGCTGGCAGTCGTGATGCCTGCGTCAGCGTAGCTTGTCTTTCAAATGCCTCTTCTGGCTTTACTCAGAAAGCAACCACTCTCTCAGTGCCAATTTACATGCCTAGCTTCACAACCCAACGGAGCGAGCTAATCCCTTGGTCACCGTGCGTTCACCGTGTTGGTTGGTTAAACATTCTAATCTCTTCATAAGAGTTTTAGACTTTGAGTGAGCTTATAGCTACCGCGATAATAGCCTTTCGCTTCTAGCTACCAAGCTACCTGCGTCGCTGCTAGCCTCCGTGAGATAAGACCTTTGTTGATCCCGCTGGGGAAATTCAGGCGCCAAAGACGAGCTTTAGGGAAGTTCGGCAAAATTCACTCCCCTTCACCTCAGTGAAGACGGCTACACAGACAGGAAAAGACCCCTGCTACTGAGTTATAGGAAGAACTGTGCCTCATCACATATCACCAGATCAACAGTCAAGGCTACAGACAGGGCCCTCCTTACAATCATTACCCAGGAATGGGTGAGATCTGAGATGGGCTGTCAGACGTCTGAGAGAACATTGCCTTCTTTGGCACCGTTGTTGCCACCATGCAACGACAGTTTCAATAGAAAAACAAAAGGGGAAGCCATGCAGTCGTGCCTCCCAAGCAAGGCACAGCCTGTGAGATTAGATCTGCCAGAAAAGAATTCACATGAGATTGTTCAGAATGCTGACAATCAACTTTTATTACGGTTAGTGCGCAGAGGCAATTGGTTCACATCGATAGTCCTGAAGGATGCATATTCTTTATTTTTCATATTCCGATCTACACCCTCACAGGAAGTTTGCGTTCCAAGGGGTGAAATATACAAACACACGGTCCTGCCGTTTGTTCTTTCCCTGAGCTCCAAGTTGTCAAAGTGTACAGAAGCAGCCACTAGCTGCCCCGTTGAGACAAGTGAGCATTCACATCGCAAACTGCACACTGTAAGTGATTGACTCGAGAATGCAAGTTCGGCAGCAATGGCAACAAAGCCGCACCTCGTTGACAATAAATCACCTGTCTGTCCACTCTGGGGTTTTCCTATGAATTACAAACAATAGTGTCCCGAAGCCCACTCGGGTCGTTTGTTACATAGAGATTTCCTTGAATTCTGTGTCATTCAGACAGTGCCCGCATCTCTGTACCAGTGGTGTAAAGTAACTAAGTACATGTACTCAATTACTGTACTTATAAGTACAATTTTGAGGTACTTTTACTTTACTGGAGTATTTCCAATTTTCTGTACTTTTACTTCTACTCCACTACATCTCGAGGCAAATATTGTACTTTTAATTCAGTACAATTATTTGAAAACTTTAGTTACTAGTTATTTTACAGATATAAATTATTATATCATAAAACATACATTAACCACTTTAGACCTATTTTATACATAGGCTATTTGAAAATAGCCGATCTACAAGCTGCGACGCGTTGTGAGCTGCTATTTTCTGCTATTTTCAAACATTTTAGTACTTTTACTTTTGGTACTCCAAGTATATTTTGATGCCATTACTTTTGTACTTTTACTTGTAACAGAGTATTTCTACATTGCAGTATTGATACTTTTACTTAAGTATAAAATGTGTGTACTTTTTCCATCACTGCTCTGTACAGATAGAATGAATAGAGACATTCCTGTGATATTTGGCCCAGTGTGGCATTATGGGGAGATGTGTTCCATGCAGACTGTGCCTCCATCTGTTGGGTCTCATGAGGTCTTGTGTCGGGCCGATCCCACCAGGCAGACGTGTGGCGTAACACTGAAAGAGACAAGCACACCATGGTCATCTTGTGACTGTCACTGCAGAGGTGGAAAGTAACTTAAGTGCTTTTACTCAAGTACATGAGTACATTGAGCATTGTATTTATTTCCAATTTTAAATACTTCTACTCCACTACGTCTCAGAGGCAATTATTGTATTTTACTCCACTAAGTTACAAGTTACTTTCTAGATTTTGATTATTATTACAAAAGTAACAAAACATTAACCACTTCAGCCCCATATATACTTTGGCTATTTTCAAAGGGTTTTTATACATTTATTTTTGAAAACTTGTGAAATTCTGCATATTGAGTACTTTTACTTTTGTTACTTTAAGCAACAAAATATTATTATTAAAATAGAAGTTTGAGAGCGTTTTGAAGTTTAAAATAATAGAAAACACTGCGGTCGGTCAAAAAAGATGTCTGCCGTTCGTTTTTGGTCGGCTGCACTCCGCTCCATTCGGGATCACTCGAACTCGCCACCTTTCGCTGTCAATCACAGAACGATGAGCGACGACGCTGATAGGCTCGTCCATTTGGTGAACGGGCTAGAAACGCCCAGACAAGCCTTCAGGCCAGACTCCTTCCTGAAATCAAATGGAATTGAGATTTTCCGGAGGGAGGGGCTTTACCAGACTAGAACTTTTGTACTTTTACACAATTACATTTTGAATACCAGACTTTTACTTGTAATAGAGTATTTCTACATTGCGGTATTGACAATGAGAGTTGGCCTCTACTTCTTCCACTACTGGACTGCAGAATGTGTTCCAGCATTGGAAGGATCCCCAATTCCTTCCCCAAGGAGTGACGAGGACCTATATTTACATCCAGGAAGGTGCAGAGAGCACCCCCCAAAGTGAGACACCTCATTAGTTTTTATGTTCAAATGACAATTATGTACATTTTAAGATCAGTATTTCCCTTTGCAACTCAACCGTTTAAAACTTTTCTTATTCGTCCCTCAAAAAACCTACACTACCAATCAGTGTTGATTTCGTCGACTAAAACTATGTCGACTACCTTTTTCACTGACGAAAACTAAACAAAAACTAAATAAAACTAAAAGACTAAATATATTGACAAGTTTGTCAACAAATAAAATCTAGACTAAAATGTTAGTGAGGATCTAGTAGAGAAGAGATCCAGTAGAACTAAAAGACAAGACATTTAATGTTTGGTTGCGCTCAGGTGTTGCGCTCTGAAAATAGCAGATCTACAAGCTCACAGCGCGACACGTTGTGAGCTTATAGATCGGCTATTTTCAGCATGCAACCAAGTGTAAAATAATCCATTAAGTCGCCATCAAGGCACCGCCAACACACATTTTAGTCGACTAAATCAACTGTAGATTTAGTCGACTATAACATATGATATTTAGTTGACTAAAACTAGACAAAAACTAAAACATTTCAGATGACTAAAATATGACTAAATGGGTTTTTATTCTCAAAAGACTGACTAAAACTAAATAAAAATGTGCTGTCAAAATCAACACTGATACCAATAAACGGAGGAGACACTGCAGATCATGTTCTGCTGCATCATCCACCATGACCTTTATTCACACACAACTCCATTTGGCAAAAACAAGTCCATACATCCATCTTTTCTTTCTCTATCTCACTCGCTTTGCACACGCACATGCACGCGTACACACACACACACGCACACGCACAAAGTGATAAAGTAGACAAGTCAATACATTAGTTGTTGGTAAATCAACAGAGAGTTGTCCGGGGGGGCCTCATCCATAAAGCAGAGACGTTTCTGTTGTGTCAGTAATAGTTGAAAACGGGATGCAGCGTGAGGCAGTAAAAACACGTCTAACACAGTCAGTCATCGTAAACAAGAGGACGTTCTGCTGAGCTAAGAGGATATCTGAGGTCTTCTCCCACCTGTGAGGTCACCAACAAATACCACTTATTAACCCATTAAGACCGGGGACGCATCTCTGTGTCATTTTGAGATTTATTTTGCTATTCAAAAAATAGCAACATTGTGCAAATCTTTGAATATATACAGTATATATATATATATATCTTTTTTTTTTAAGCGAACATTTTTAACTAAATTCTTTGCTTCTGGGGGTCCCTGGAACAACATATTTTGAGATGGGGGTCCGCGGCCAAATACATATATTTTTAGGGGTCCTTGACATGAAAAAAGTTTGAGAACCACTGATATTATAGCAAATTTTTTTGCTATTCTTTTTAAAGAAAAAGTAGGATTTAGAAGACATTTGTAGAATCCCCCCAGAAGCAAAGATTTGAGTTACAAATGTTCGCTTTAAAAAAATACATATATTCAAATATTTGCACACATTTTCACGATTTTTCAGAAACAGAAGATCTACAAGTTGAAAAAGTTGGACCACCACATACATACTGTTACTGAAAGAAATTTTGATTATGTATTTGGCCGCGGACCCCCATCTCAAAATATGTTGTTCTAGGGACCCCAAAGATTTGAGTTACAAATGTTCGGTTTAAAAAATATATATACAAAGATTTGCACACATTTTCCACGATTTTTCAAAAAACAGCAGATCTACAAGCTCATATAGCGCAGCACTCGTTGCCGTGCTATGAGCTTGTAGATCTTGTAGAAATCTTAGAATGACACAGATGCGTTCCTGGTCGTAATGGATTAAGCTCATTTTATGTGCACGCTCTTCCACAGTTAACTTCATGCTGGCCCTGAGTTTTGACCTGTTCATGGCCATTTTTTTATTTTATTGATGATGGTTTTATGCAAATAATAAACACACAGCCCTGGTCTGGAGATACAGAGTAAAGGCTGTGATAAAGCCTGGTTTCCCTCTGAGTTGGCACAGACTCTATTCATGATCATAATGCACGATTTATACTTGCGTTGCGTGCTATGTTAACCCATTAAGACCAGGAACGCATCTGTGTCTTTTTCTGGTTTATTTGGCTATTAAAAAAAATGCAGATATACAAGCTCATAGCGCGGCACCGAGTGCCGCGATATGGGCTTGTATATCTGCAATTTTTGAATTGCTTAAATCTTTGGGGTCCCTGAAACAACATTTTGAGATGGGGGTCCGAGGCCAAATACATGTATCCAAAATGATATGTATTTGGCCGCGGACCCCCACCTAAAAAAATATGTTGTTCCAGGGACCCCCCAGAAGCACAGATCGGAGTTAAAAATGTTCACTTTAAAACATAAATATGAGATTTGCACACATTTTCCAAGATTTTTCAAAAACAATAGCAGATCTACAAGCTCATAGCACGGCACCCTGTGCCGCGCTATGAGGGGGTGTGGCTGACTTTGTTCCATACATCACCCTGTACAGCCCTGTTAACACATTTAGAACGGGAATGAATCAGTGTCATTTTTAGATTTATTTGGCTGTTCAAAAATAGCAGATCTACAAGCTCATAGCGCGGCACCGAGTGCCGCGCTATGAGCTTGTAGATCTGCTATTTTTGAAAAATCGTGAAAATGTGTGCAAATATTTGAATATATATATTTTTAAAGCTAACATTTGTTACTCAAATCTTTGGTTCTGGGGGGATTCTACAAATGTCTTTTTAAATCTCTAACTGTTTAAAAAAAAATTATGTTGCTATAATATCAGTGGTTCTTAAAATCTTTTTCATGACAAGGACCACCCAAAATTATACGTATTTGGCAGCGGACCCACATCTCAAAATAAAAAATATATCTATTCAAAGATTTGCACATATTTTCACGATTGAAAAAAAACCCAGCAGATCTACAAGCTCATAGTGCGGCATGAGCTTGTAGATCTGATATTTTTGAATAGCCAAAGAAATCAAAAAATGACACCGGTCCCGGTCTTAATGGGTTAATAAAAAGCTCATTATACGGGCATATCCTGACAGTAGATAATCAGGAGCCAGGTGTAATCTTTTCAGGAGAACCATAATTGTCCTTTGTTGTTGTTATCACTATTATCTCTATTATCATGTATCTCACAGTGTGTTTACCCCTCAGGCAGCTCTCTGGGTAAACACAGCTGAAGGTACTGACACCTTAATTGTGCGCGTGTTTCATTGAAGGTGTTTCTGTGTACCGACGGGGAATGCTCCTCTACAGTTAAAGTAAGTTGACAAAGTACTCGACCACAGTACTTGAGTTAAAGTATACGTAGATACTCATGGTCAAATACTTAACTCGTGAGTTAAGAGGATATCTGAGGTTTCACGTGTTTTACAGCAATGGCGCAACGTGCCAATGACGTGTTTGACGTGTTTTAGATTATTTATTTTTGTACTCAGAACCCAAGATATCATTATCTGAAGATTTGCTGCTCCATTCACTCCTTGTTTAACTTATTACTGAAAAAGGCTGTATCTCGGCTCCTAAGCACTTTTTTTTAACTATGAATGTTTGGCCCAGACATGCTATTTTCAACATCAAACAATTAATGTCAACAAGGTCGCGATGACCTCGTTGACATTTGTGAAACCACACAGTGCAACCCTCAGTGATTAGCACCCATCAGGGGATCCATTATACTGGAGATAAATATAAGTCTGGCACTGAATGAGTTAAGTATTCAAAAGTACGAATTAACACATTCATTGCCAGGTATTAATTCATTAATTAATCCGCCACTGCCAGCGGTTTTACCTTATTGTCTCCGCCAGGCCGAAAGGCATGGCGAGAGAGTATGTTTTACCCTCCGTCCGTCCTTCTGTGTGTCCGTCCGTCCGTCCTGTCCGTGTGTTACCAGCTAATCTCTGGCACCGTTGGCCCGGTCGCTGCGAAACTGTGCACACACACACTCCCTGGATGCCAATTCAGAACCTCTGCCTCAAATTTTTCACATGGGCCTGTTATAGCGCCACCTGGAGGCCGATTTGTGCAAAACCCATTTTTTTTACATTACTCCAGATTTTATCCAAACGTCATGCAAATCGGTATACAGTATCTCTATAGTCATGTGATCAACACGGATCTGTCCGATTTCCCATATTCCATCCTCATTGGTTAAGGTTTGCTTCCAAAATTTGCAGGATTGGTCCGTTTTGAACAAAATGCCTCAAATCATGAACGCAGCTTGCGATTTCCGTGAAATTTCACAAACACATCCCCACTAGGCCAAGGAAGAAATGCTACCCTTTTTCACATTGGCCTGTTATAGCGCCACCAGCAGGTCTAATATAGCAAAACACATTTTTGGAACAAAATGCCTCAAATCATGAATGCAGTGTCCGATTGCCGTGAACGATCTAAGAATAAATGGCACCCTTTTCACATTGGCCTATTATAGCGCCACCAGGAGGCCACAATAACGTACCTGACCTGGCGGAGACCTGTGCTCTTTTTCTAGTTTTGAGTCTTTTTGACGATCCACAGAATGTTTTTTCCAACACGCATGTAAACAAACGATGTCTCGGTGGAAAGACGAGTATTTCCACCGAAAAAAAAAACATTATAACCGCGATCGTCCGTTCTGTAGTTATCGGAAAGTGAATATCAAAAACACAATCTGGGAAAAGGAATCCAAGATAAATGTGTTTTTATAAATGTGATAACATTGTAGCGGACGTGGTGAAAATAGTGAGTCAGGAGGTAGAGCGTCCGCTTGGGAAACGGAATGTTACTGGTTCGATCCCCGGCTAGTGTCGAGGTGTCCTTGAGCAAGACACTGAACCCCTATACTAACTGCTCCTGATGATGGTGTCTTGCATGGTTTCCTCCGCTGTTGGTGTGTGAATGTGTGTGTGAATGTAATGCACATTGTAAAGCACTTTGGATAAAGGTGTTATATAAATGCACCATTTACCATTTCTTAAAATGTAGAAATGTTTTTAAAAATATTTTCAGAATTGTACGCAATGCGACACGTTGTGAGCTTATAGATCGGCTGTTTGAACTATTTCAGAAATAGTTAATACATACTGTAATGTGTTTTTGTAAGTTTGGGTCTTGAAATGCAGTGCAAAAAAAAAGGTAATACTCAAGTAAATGTACTTGGTTCCTGTCTACCACTGCAGTCTAACTTCATGCTGACAGACCGAAACACGCCCACATATATAACGTTATACCTTCCACTGCGTTTACCTGTCAAAATGGCTGCTGAAAAAGGTCCATTGTGTGGGGAAGGTAAAATAAATTCAACCTGTTTATTTTTTCCAATGCATATACAGTACAGTATAGTGAGATAAAGATGTATTGAGTGAAAGAGTCAATAGAAATGCTGTATATATCACAAGTGAAAGCTGGCTCATCTTGGTCCAGCCCAGCGGTTAGCGGCACAATGCTCTGCAGGGACACAGGCAGGAAGGCAGCCATCGGCCACCAAGCAGCGCTGCCAACAGTGCTGGAAAAAGTACTCAAATGTTTTACTTAAGTAAAAGTATCAGTATTGCAATATAGAAATACTCTGTTACAAGTTGAAAGTCTGGAATTCAAAATGTTCTTGAGTTAAAGTACAAAGGTATTGGCATCAAAATATACTTAAAGTACCGAAAGTAAAAGTACTCATTATGCAGAATGTCCCATTTCAAGTTTTTAAATGTATACATGTCTTTTCAAAATAGCAGATCTACAAGCTCACAATGCGACACATTGTGAGCTTGTAGATCTGCTATTTTCAAATGGCCGAAATGTATATAGGGCTGAAGTGGTTAATGTATGTTTTGTAATAATAATCCAAATCTTCAAAGTAACTAAAGTTTTCAAATAATTGTAGTGGAGTAAAAGTACAATATTTGCTTCTGAAATGTAGTGGAATAGAAATAAAAGTATTAGAAATTGGAAATACTCAAGTAAAGTACAAATACCTCAACATTGTATTTAATTGTATTTTTACAGTACTTAAGTAAATGTACTTAGTTACTTTCCACCACTGGCTGCCAACCTCAATCTCCTAATATAAGCCCCTCTGCATACTTGTCTATACGGGAGAAACTAAGCCTTCTTGCTGTTACCATAAAATATCAGTATTATCTAAGAAAACCATCCTATATTCAAATTGGCTAATGGGAGGGCGGTCGGACCACGGCCATGTCACTCTGACTCATGCATAGCCATAAACAAACCCGATATGCCCATATATAGGCAGGACCACGGCCATGTCACTCTGACTCAGACATAACCATAAACAAACCCGATATGCCCATATATAGGCAGGACCACGGCCAAGTCACTCTGACTCAGACATAACCATAAACAAACCCGATATGCCCATATATAGGCAGGACCACGGCCAAGTCACTCTGACTCAGACATAACCATAAACAAACCTGATATGCCCATATATAGGCAGGAGTCCTGCCTGAAGAATCACCCATCAGGAGACCACAAGGGGAGATCAATGCTATGTTGCTGTTACCATAACCAGTGATTTACACACATTGTGGTGGCAGAGTAGTAGAATGAGAATGTTCCCATGTTTGTTCTATGTTCGGGTGGTTCTGTACCAGATAAATGATCAGGTGCATATATGGGAGTCTGGGACCAACCAACTTAAAATCCGGCGCATGCTTCAGCAAGGACTCATGGGGGAGTGTGGTGCCCGCCGCAGAGTAGCTCGGAAAAGTGGTCGTCGAGAACCCCCGATCCGACCGATATAGGCCAATATATGGGCATATACTGATGACATCAGTGGGACCAGCGGACCGGTAGGCAGCGGTTCCGGTAGGAGACACAAAGGAGACTCTTTGTGTCTCCTACCGGAACCGCTGCCGGTCATCAAATTGTTGGTTTAGGAATGAGACAAAAACTAAAAAATATCCATGAATTCAAGTCTTCGTGGGGTGACTAATCCATAGGAAAAAAAGTCATTTTGGGGGTGAACTATCCCTTTAAACTGATTGCCAACGACAATCTCTCTGTGTAATGCAAGCTGGTCTCTTTGGTGCTCTGTTTCAGCTAAACAATGGTGTCTACACTCTCCAATATATTACTGATGGACATCTGCAACACACTGGCCCACAAGTACAGACGGCCCGGAGATTAGATCGACCCGCACGTTGAAAAGGATAATGAAAGCTTTCACCTTTCATTTGCCACGCAGGTTACTGTTTACTCTTTGTACTTTATGTACAAAGTAGCAGTTAAAAAGTGTTGGGGCAATACAGTACAATCTGAACTTCATGTACTTCTGTCGGAATCGATCAGCGAGCAGTTCTCTGATTCTGATAGGGAAATAATTGCTAAGGGCCTCTGTATACAGTAACTGTTGTTGGGTGTTATATTCCTCCATCTACCTTAAGGTGCATTGCAGTCTTTGATGGACCTTTTATACAGTCTAAATTATAATTAAATTGTTTCAGCTGGTGATCTTAACTGGGATTGGCTTAAAGTTTAAAGTAAACCAATAACTGGTGATTTTAAGTCACAGCCACTTTACCCCTGCACCAGCCAAACGCCCAATGCAGCTTGGACTTTTTTTTTAATGATGGATTTACAGCAATAATAAATACACACCGCTTTCCGGAGATGGCAAATCAGTTGGCCTGTTTTGAGACCAATTTACATAAAACCCCAGATATGCTGTGAAAGCCTGAGTGCTCAAACTTGGGTATTTTTGGGGGATAGAAAAGAGGTAGGGGGGGGACCAAAAACACACAAAAAAGAAGGAAAATACAAATTCATGGTGTAGCTCCTTTAATAGATATCTTGAACTGTACGGACGTAAAAGCTCTTTCAAATAAGAAGGATAATTAAAGTAAATGCATTTAAAAACAAAAAGCAACCAATGAAAATGTCTCCTATCATGAGGAGATTGAGCGTATCATACAGAACACAGTGATGTGTACTGTAAGGACACCTGAGTACATTTAATGAATGAAGATGTGTCTCAGAGGTGTTCTGATACGTCACCATAATCAATGACAGGAAGTAGAAGCTGCTGAACAATGCTTTTTCTTATTTGAAAAGTAAAACACAGTTATACTTGGTTGCTTGCCATATGTCACGCAATGAAAATAGAAGATTTACAAGCTGGACTGAGGATAAATCGGGCTAGATAATAACTTGGCTAGGGTTAAGGCGAGGACAACAAGTTCTACCAGTGATTGAATTATTCTCACACAACTAAAGGAGCTCACACTGCTCTTTTTTATCAGGAAAGCCAAATCAGAATATTATTTTGTCTGTAACCGCTAAAAATCTAAAATGACCCTAGGAGATTTTGAAGAATCATAAAATCCCTTTCTGTGAGCAAAAACACAAGTTTGTACTGTTGCTGTTCATGAGAAAATAGGGATATCGAATTGTTTTGACCAGCGTTTTTTTCCCGGCTGTGTGTTTGACTTTTGGTTCATTCTGCATCTGTGAAGCTCCTCTGTGCTGATGTTGCAGTGCAAATTGGTCAAGTCTTTTAATTTCATACCATTCTAGGATGTTCATATAAAGCCCTAAAAAGAAAACCTTTGATCCTATAAAACCCTCATGGACCTGATCTTATTGATCTTTACTTCTTGAAGTTGAGTTGAAAATAAGGAAATTGCTAAGATCTGCTTAAATCTGCTTTTGTTCTCCCTGTAGTACCTATGTTCCCCAGGTTCTATGTTCCCCGCTTTCCTAGGAGAGCGGGGAATATAGGACCTAACCTAAACCTAACCATAACCTTAGTGGGGGAACATAGGTCCGGGAACATAGGTATGACCCCGTAAAAAGGGGTGACCCAGCTATTTTAAGCCCTTAAACCTTATATACATTACGTAGTTGACCAGGGTCACCTAGGGCTCTGTACTGGGTCCTTTTCCCCCTCGATATCATATCTCTTCTTCACCTACAATAGCCGATCTACATGCTAATAACGCGTCGCAATGTGGCACGTTGTGAACTTGTCAAGAATCAAGGAGGTTTTATGTGTCACCACTCAAGGTACAAGAAGCTAAATGCAATGTTGTGAAGTCCTCAAAGTATTGTGCTAACAACAATACAATAGTCATAATAAAAAGAAAGACTAAGATAAGAATTAAAAAATCACACCCTGTGTGAAGTGGGCGGTGTCTTGCTAGCTAATCACAATACTGAATGGAGTCAACCAATCATGTACAAAAAATAAATACATTTATTGAAACACTCTTTATGATGGAAGAAACCATAACTTAAAAAAAACCAATTTATGGTTTTTTTTAAGTTATGGTTTCTTATATAGGGCTATGCACATGTGTCATGTGACACTGGCCAATCACAGTCCTGAATAGACTGTGATTGGCCAATCACGGTGCAGGGTTTGTTGTACAAATATCCAAACCTCACTTGTACATTTTTGGCCAATCACAGCGCAGGATTTGTTGTACAAATATCCAAACCTCACTTATAGGGGCGGTTTCACCGCCCAAAAACAAGAATCCACATCAGCATAACATAATGAGGGCAGAGAGAAAAGAAATAAGGCACAGGCATTTCGCTGTAGAATAGCAGAAAACACACATACAGTATACTATAGCAGCCATAGTGCAGTAAAAGTAGATCTGCTATTTGTGCTGAATGTTTGCCTCAGAATAGGGATGCCAGGGTTCATGTGGTCAGTAGGCCAATGTCAAATATATGTTTTATTTTAATGTAAAAAGGTTACATGGTCCCACAACTTGTTTTTGTCAATCTGTTCTGGACTATGGTCCCCCCCCCGGCATTGGTGTGTTTGATGAAGGCTCATGGGTTAAAGTTCTCAGTCACCACGAGTGATTTCAGTCATTTAGATTCCATAGAAGCCATCATGTCTTCTGTGGAAGCATGTTGCGCAGCGAAAATAGCCGATCTACAAGCTCTCAATGCGTCGCAGACGCATTGAGAGCTTGTAGATAGGCTATTTTCTGTTATTATTTTAAGATTAGAGCATTTGAAGTGGTCAAACTAGCAATGTGTTCAGAAGCATCTTCCATAAAATCTTAATAGTCAGTCTCTTGGATATTTCATATAAAAGCAAAGGTTAAAGCCTCTATCTGTGATTATTTTTTCACCTGGTTGGCAGTATGGAGAACAGGAGGAACAATATTACTAAAATAAATTTGACACATTGTGTTAATTGTTTAGGAATCGGCGCTAGGGGGGGTCTCCTTTCATAATGTTTCACAAATCACACTTTAGGACTTCGTCATACAAACATTTTCAGTCGTGAGATTTTATTTAGCTTTAATCGATGTGAAGGACCTGTCCTTGACGGTGACACTGCTGAAGCATAGCAGCTAATAGCTTTCATCCTTTTGTGTTCAGTCCATTTAGATGATGATTCACTAATGGGTTATTGTTTGTTTTTTTACCCCAAATCAGTCATTGTGCCAATTGCCCTTGAACAATGATCTATATTACAACACAACCCTCAGAGCAGTGGTTCCCAAATGGTGAGCGTGAGAGAAATTCTAAATCCTAAATAACAGTGAGACGATGCAATGATGTCATAGGCCATAATCAATGCAAGATTTTGATGCTACCAAAATAAATAAATAGGGAAGGTCATTGAAAGAGTTAACAACTTTTAAGCTGATGTCCCTATTGTGGGCATACAGTAGGTGAAGTTTACACTTTACACTTACAACTTTACATTTTCTTTTAAATATCCACAAACTTCCAAAAATGGCAGAACTACTAGCTCACAACGCATTGCATGAATACAGGTGTGCCTTGAGATTTGGACCTGCCCGTCGGCATGCCGTGGGCCCAAACAGTTTGAAAACCAACTTGGCTGGAGTGACGAGTTTCACCTGGAGAGTATGCAGAGGATAAAAATACATTAATGACTAAAAACGACAAAAATGCACGGACACACATATATTGTTCAAAGTTTGAGTCATGAGTGCTATCAAATTTCAAAAGTATACAAATCTTTTGAAAATTGCAGATCTACAAGCTCACAATGCGTCGCATCGTGACACATTGTGAGCTTGTAGATCTGCTATTTTCAATGTAGAAGTGGTTAATGTTTTGTGATAATCAAAATCTACAAAGTAACTAGTAAAGTTTTCAAATAATTAGAGTGGAGTAACAGTACAATATTTGCCTCTTAGGTGTAGTGGAGTAGAAGTAAAAGTATTGGAAATTGGAAATACTCAAGTAAAGTGAAAATACCTCAAAATTGTATTTAAGTACAGTACTTAAAGTTGTACAATGCAAATTCACAACTAACGATTTTTAGCAACCTCTGCTGGTCACTACCGTCACTGCATACAATTTCCGTATTCCTCGATTACCCAGAATTCCATTCGTTTTCACCGGAAGCCGGAAGCGTTTCAAAAAGCGATCTTTTAATTGTTTTATACTATCTACGGATCGTTTCTCTTAGCCAGTGGAGCATTAGTTACCATGAGCTGTGCTTTCTTTTTCTGTTCTTTTTCGATCTTCCAATCCTACATTCTCTTAAAATCAGCGTGAGGTTCCTTTTTGTTATTAGCGCGTTAGTTCCTGGCCAAACAGGAAACCGTTGCGGTAGATCCTGGCCAAACAGGAAACCAGTGCATTTCCACCTCCGTTTTCCGGCCAGATGACGTAATTTTCCCGGGAAAGTCCCCCCCTTCACCGTTCAATAGTAAATATATAAATAAAAGGCTTCCGGGGGTGAAATTCATGGAGTGGGTGTTGTGAAACTTTTGCCACTCACAAAAGATATACAATTTAACTTTAGTTTTGTTGAAAACGTTACCTAGTATGCCTTTAAGTAAATGCACTCGGTTACTTTCCACCACTGCCGTAAAGTTACTATAAAGTGTGCTCCAAAGTTGTTGAATCAGGGCCTGTGGAGTTGATGTGATATCTCACCGATGACACACACACACACACACACACACACACACACACACACACACACACACACACACATACCCTCGTACCCTCGCCCCCTTCATCCTCATCAAATCCGTTCACTTCACAAGATGATGTTTTCCCAAAAAGGGGGGAGAGGTTCTAGTTAGTATGCAGAGCGGCAGAAGTACAAACGGCACACTTCTCTTTTTCAGAAGTCGGAAAATGAAATATTCATGACTACAGAGCGCCGTCTCTGGAGGAGAGAGAGAGGGAGAGAGAGAGAGGGAGGGAGTATGAGAAGGAGGAGAAGAAGAACATCTTCTCATCTCCACACCAGTTTGGAAAAACTGACATGGAGGATGACATTGTCTCCCCGCCTCCGTAGCGTTGCTCTCTCTCCTCCGTTCATCCCTCTATCTTCATCCTGCATCCGTTGCATTCCCCCTCCTCCTCCTCCCCCTCCTCCTCCTCACCTGTTGTTGACGTCTCTGAACGCAAAGACTAGCCAGTGGGGGGGAAAAGGTCCTTGTTCATTTGCATAATAATATTAACCCATTCAAT
This sequence comes from Gymnoscopelus braueri, assembly GCF_963280865.1. NCBI lineage: Eukaryota > Metazoa > Chordata > Actinopteri > Myctophiformes > Myctophidae > Gymnoscopelus > Gymnoscopelus braueri. The sequence continues at coordinate 1,517,950 of NC_137619.1, read as the reverse complement.
CCGGGAACATATCTGTCATTTTAGATTTCTATGGGCTATTCAAAAATAGCAGATCTACAAGCTCATAGCGCGGCACCGCGTACCGCGCTATGAGCTTGTAGATCTGCTATTTTTGAAAAATCGAGACAATTTTTGCAAATCTTTGAATACATATATTTTTTTTAAACTGTTTTTTTAACTCAAATCTTTGCTTCTGGGGGGTCCCTGGAACAACATATTTTGAGATGGGGGGTCGGCATCCAAAAACATAATTTTAAACGTTTTTTTCAAAAAACTGTTAGGATTTTCAAGACATTATGTAGAATCAAAATATGTTGTTCCAGGGACCCCCAGAATCAAAGACTTGAGTTAAAGATGTTCGCTTTTCGTAAAGACACATCGTCTGACTGACATAGGAATGGAAACGTACAGCTGTAAACAGTGTGTCAAGACTTTCAGTGACTTACGTCACCTGAAAACATACATGGCAGCATATCCATACCTTTCTGTTGTAAACAGTGTGGTAAGAGTTTCAATGTGTTATGTAACCTGAAGAAACACTACCTTATCTAGCTGGCATTGCCAGACTGATCACAAGATCGCTGAGCGATCCCACGTGATCAGTCTGGCAATGCCAGATCCACACTGGAGAAAAACCTGATCGAAACTGAGATGCAATCAGTTCACCCAAAGAGACACACCAGCATAAACCTTATCACCTTATCCCAGTGTGACAAGACTTCCAATTAGTTGGGTATTCTGACTCTGAAGACACTGGAGAGAAACCAATGTAAACAGATTTGACTCAGCACCCTACAACTCTGATCACCAGAGGATGCTAAAACCACCAAAACAAACATGGTCTGCACTGTAAGTAAATAAATAAATAAATAAAAATAGTAATAGTATTAGTAATAATAATTTAAAAGAGTTATTGGCAAAAGACCACTTGCCAATCACTTACAGTCAAATTAAAGGAAAAGAAAATAAACTTTTAAAATACCGATATTTACTATTTATGTAAATCTCTACGCGTGTGTGTGTGTGTGTGTGTGATCTGGTGGATATATTTGTCAAAAACATTTTATTGGGGACTCATACAGAAGGATACAAGTCCAGTGGGCACCTAGGTTTTGGAGCAATTTGAAATATTGGGCCTTAAATGTACTGGCCCCATTTGTAAAATAAATGTAGATATAAAATCAAATAGGGACTAAATAAATATATTTTTGAAATGGTGGCCAGTGTTCTCACGGCCCCACTGTTGGGGTATCCCATCCATGAGTCCCGGGTCTCATTACATCGAAAACCTGGCAACATCACTGCGTGTTGTGAGCCTGTAGATCGGTTCTTGTCGGCGAGTGGCATAGGAAGGACGACACCGTCGAACGCGTCCTCATAGCGTGGCACAGAGAGCCGCGTTATGAGCTTGTAGATCTGCTATTTAAAAAAATGTTGATATATATTTAGTGATTGTGCAGAAGGTCCCATTTCAGAGATCCGTAGATCCGCTATTTTTGGCAAACGTTCCCCCCAGAATAGGGATACGGCGGGTTCAAGTGGTTAACAAAAGTGTCATTCTAAGTTTTAAGCATATGTGACCAAATTTGACTGGGAGACAGTCATCTAGTATTTTTTAATTTTAATTTTTTTCATGTCATATGAAAGCGGGGAATCATAGCAAAATAATGATATATTGGTTAATAATCATTCAAAGATAGTAAACAGGGCTATCAATCCCATCATGCATGGCGGGATTTACATATCCTTTGTTTACAGGGTTAGGGTTAGGCTCTCTTTGTTATGTATGCTCTCTGAGACCAAGTGTTTGCCACTGCCCCCTGCTGGAACCGGCTGGTTCCAGTGACTGCAGGAGGACTTAACACATTGGCTGCCAGAATTTTATAATAACAGATTACGTTCGTTCGGTGCCAGAAATCTCACCTTTAAGCTGCGCGGCGCTGTATTTAAGCTGTAGACTCCAAGACGAGAAATCCACGTGAAACAAAGCATGCGTTCATTTTGCACGATGTTCCTGGCTAACACCTGGAACGATAACATCTCTCACGCGAGTAACAATGGCGGAGCGATCGTGCATACAAAACGAGTCGTTTTCCCCAGCGTAAAAAGTTTCAGAGTTATAGGGGTTTTAGAGAAGGAGATAGAACGGAAGTGGATGGGAGCCATGTTTTTTGACAGAGTGATCCATCTGTCCTTTCCTTCTCAGAATCACCACGGGTGATTCCAGAGCTGCTCCAGCCCCTCCCGTGTGGAAAAAAAACGAAAAAGACTGAAAACACGGTTCAGACCGTGTTCGGCACCAAAGTGCTATTCTGTGAAAACACGGTCAGACCGTGTTTGGCACCCGATGTGTTAACAAAGACACCTTTTCACAACAGTTTTAACAAAATATGACTGTTTATACATCTTTATTTGACATTTACATTAGACACAAGCCAACAGACTAGTGATACCTTTCAAAACGATCGGGTAGAAATAGAGGATTTTACCGCGATTTCGCGATGTTTGGATATAAACTGAGGATTTGGTTAGCAATGCTAGCAAATGCTAGCTCTAACCTTATATTTTAATACATGTTTATGCATTTATTTCATATTTACATGTCGATTTAAGCTCTGAAATGTTCTCCTTCCTGAACAATGGGCACCAGCAAGATCACTGTCTTCCAGTCAAAAATGGTCACATATTTTGATTATCGCGATAATATCGCTAATCGCAATTATTTTTTCCACAAATCGTAACATGTAATTTTCATATGGTCCCATCCCTAGCCAGGATCTAATTGGAGCCTGAACCTACGTGCCTCCATGTAGCCTAACAAGTTGCCTTCTTACACCCATAGACGGATGTATTCCTCCTCCATTCTTTACAGATTTCCACAGGAAATGTGGGGGCGGCTCTTGCGGAGGCTCTCACTTCGAATGGTTTGTTTTGATAGGTCGCCATAGTTACCTGCTAAGTTTGAGTGAATCCTGGTTATCACGGCTGCGTAATATTGTTGTACAGAGACATTTGACCAAACCCCGCCCTGCCGCCCTGCGATTGGCTGAATACAAAAACGAGAAAACAAGGACTCCGCCCCCAGAGGGGACGGTGGGGGCATTTACAGTCTAATACAGAACAAAACCCTAGCACTCCATCTGGTCTCGTGGCGTGCCTCACTAGGCGTTAGACTGCCGACCTTAAGGCTCGAGATCGAATCCCGCTGGAGGCACTCTTTTTCCGACAACTGCAGACAACTTTTTTTTGGCTAATAAAGTACAGTCTTGGACCGGACCGCGACGGAGGGCCGCAGTCTCAAGCGAACTTGAGCCACGAGAGGCACCACCTCGCGCGCTTTGCCGTGCCGAACGTTGCGAAATGGATGGAGGATATGACTTTATAGCTTGGAGAGCTGCAACAGGCTTTATGCGTTTGATGTGGACACCCACGAATGGGTTTCTGGGTCTGTTCCAGAGCCGAGGAGCGGCCACTCAGCCTGTGTCTTGGGGAAGGTCATGTATATCTATGGAGGAAGGACACAGGTGACTGGACTCACTAATGACATCTACAAGTTGGACACCACCACAATGGTCTGGTCTTTCATTAACACCAGGGGCCCTCCACCACCTGCTTCGGCAATGCACCATACCACCATCATCGGGACAAAAATGTTTGTATCTGGAGACCTAGGGGCCCACAACAACAATATCTCAGTGTTTGACACAGAGACCAACCTCTGGTTAAACACACCTCCACCGCGTCTTGGTGCAGGTCACGGTGCCTTTGCTTACAACGGAGAGCTGTACATAATTGGTGACAACTACACCATAGGCCTGGAATTAGTCGGTAACGGTAACTACCGCTTTACCGAGAACTTATTTGATCTTTGGAAATGTATTCCAGGGACTTTCTCCCGGAAGAAGGTTGAGGCCAAGGGGAAACGCCCATCATGCCCGATGTTTGAAATGTGCTGTTGCATGATGGGAGATCTTATCATCCTCTTTGGAAGAGGACACGCCCACATGATGACCTGTACATCTTGGACCTTAGTCCTAGTCTTAAGACGTTATGCAAACTAGCAGTTATTCAGCACGGTCTGGAGCCGTCTGAACTCCCACACAACCTCAGGTGGGAACTGGCAGCCATGACTACCAACAGCAGTGGTGGAAAGTAACAAAGTACATTTACTTAAGTCCTGTACAATTTTGAGGTATTTGTACTTCGGACTGACATAGGAATGGAAACGTACAGCTGTAAACAGTGTATCAAGAGTTTCAGTGACTTACTTCACCTGAAAACATACATAGCAGCATATCCATACCTATATTATATTTCCAATACTTTTACTTCTACTCCACTACATCTCAGAGGCAAATATTGTACTCTTACTCCAATACAATTATTTAAAAACCTTAGTTACTAGTTACTTTGCAGACATAAATTATTACATTATAAAACATACATTAACCACTTTAGCCCTATTTTATACCTAGGCTATTTGAAAATAGCCGATCTACAAGCTCACAACGCGTCGCATCGCGACGCGTTGTGAGCTTGTAGATATGCTATTTTCAAACATTTGAGTACTTTTACTTTTGGTACTTTAAGTACATTTTGATACCAATACTTTTGTCCTTATTCCGGACTTTTAGTACTACATTGCAGTATTGATACTTTTACTTAAGTAAAACATATGAGTACTTTTTCCACCACGGACCAACAGCGAGAGAAGACGAACAAATGTTTTCTCAAGGTTTTTTCTTTACAAATTAGCTAAACTAAACAAAGAACAAATTCCTGACAATAGAAGAGGACAAAGAGAGGAAAAGGACTACAAAGGATCCGGAATCTAGAGGGTTTAATTATAAGTAGTGACATGTTAGTGTGGCAAGATCCTCAAGCCTGTAATATCATCAGTAATCAACACACTGGAATAAGATAACAATTATGGTAAATATAAATGTTTGTATTTGGGTACGGAGACGAATACGACAACAACATCATCAGAGTGTTTGACACAGAGACCAACTGCTGGCTGAACACACCTTCTGCACAGCTTCTTCCAGGAGGACGCTTTGGTCATTCAGCCTTTACCTACAATGGAGAGCTGTACATATGTTTGTGGCAAAGACATATTTATATATAATATGTATAATACTACCCTCAATGATCTGTGGAGATTAAAGGAGAATTTTGGACTAAAGTTTTCTTACCTTTTCTATGACGTTATGATATCTTAGGATGAATGGTACAGTAGAAAAAAATCATAACTCCACCCCTGAACCGCCACAGTTTAAAAGGTGCGCGGATAGGCCTTAGGTTAGATCACATATTTTAATAGCTTTTTTTTTTTTTTTTTTTGTGAGACCTGACGTTCATAGTGACAGAAAACTATGCAACCAAAAAAAAAAAAAAAAAAAAAAAAAACAGAAGTCTCACTAGACGAGATTGAAATCTCAAGATTCAAAAACTTTAGTCCAAAATTCTCCTTTAAGTCCAGAGACCTTCTCCTGGAAGAAGGTTGAGCCCAAAAGGAAAAGACTGTGTGGGCTGTATTGGATGTGCTGTTGCATTGTGGGAGATCGTATCATCCTCTCTGGACGAGAAAACAGACCTGATGACCTGTAGTGGATAGACAGGACTCTACCTCACCACACGGACACTTTTTTTTCTTTTTACATTTGTGTACACAACGTGGCTTCCACAGCTTTTCAAAGATCGTCTATTTAAGGTAATAAACGCTGGCAAGGGGATAAAAAAACTATGTTTTAATAACAGGCGGTCAATGTGTTAATTAAAAACAAATGAAAAGAATTCCAGAATTACAAAAGATAAATCTATTTATAGATTTATATTGCTATTGAACACCCTTTACGTCTGAGTGTGGGTTTTCCAAACATTGAACCAATGAAAAGCATTAAAAAGCGCTCTTGACTAAACCTCCTTAACTCTTACCCTGCCTGAGTTTTTTCAGAACAGTCTGTAGCCTCTGCCAGGGTTTTGACCGATTTTGGTACCTTTTCGCATAGCCACAAAATATTTTTCTCAAGTATGATTGATCCCCAGAAAAATTCTAATCACAGATGAGATTCAGGTGTGGTTTCACAAATGTCAACGAGGTCAATTTGACCTTGTTGTCATGTGTTGTTTGATGTTTGAAAATAGCTCAAAACCAGTAGTTTCAAACCAAAAAACATTGTGAATTGTTTGTCCGTTTCAATTTTAACATTGAAGTGGATGGAGCAGCAAATCTTTGGAAATTGTTATCTCCTTATTCGTTTGGAATATCGAAAAGGTGTCAATACTAAATAATTAGAGAATCTTTTTTTTTTTTTTTTTATGACGTTTTTAAACGTCTTTGGCAGGCAACAGCTAATTTCTCAAAGACGTTTATAAACGTCTTTGGCAGTTATAGAGTTAATCGATTGGATCCTCAAAATGTCGGTCAAACAACCATAACTCCAACTTTGGAGATAGTTGTTTTTTACCAGCTTGCAAAGCACGCTGGTCTAAGAATAGACTGAGTCTAGTCAACACTTTCTAGACACTTTTTCATCATTGACAGCCCTTTAAGCCAATGGGGATACTTTCCCATACTCTGAACTCCCAAGCTATGGTACTAGACACGCTTCTCGCCTCTATGGCAGTGTTGCCAAATTCTGCGAGTGAAATAAGCAACAGGTCTAAGCCAATGGGGAGGCACTAGCAGTGTTGCCAGATTCTGCGAGACAAATCAGAGAAATGTATGTAATGTAGACCAGCAAGCTGGTATATATTACTGAGTCATGTCTTGTTCTATCATTGTTTCAAATCACAATTAATATTCAAAAACTCCACTTGAGCTGTATTTGGGTAAAGTGATGATAATATAAGGACACATTCAAGTATCTGACAATGTATTAAGTCACTAGCCCTGTGAGCCCCGTCATACGATGATTCCTGGGCTCAGATCTACGCTGGTTCATACGCTCCCTTCATGAATGAGGGCCACTGTCTGTCTGCAGTGTAGAGCCTGTCTGTCTGTCTGCAGTGTAGAGCCTGTCTGTCTGTCTGCAGTGTAGAGCCTGTCTGTCTGCAGTGTAGAGCCTGTCTGTCTGTCTGCAGTGTAGAGCCTGTCTGTCTGTCTGCAGTGTAGAGCCTGTCTGTCTGCGGTGTAGAGCCTGTCTGTCTGCTGTGTAGAGCCTGTCTGTCTGTGGTGTAGAGCCTGTCTGTCTGCTGTGAAGAGCCTGTCTGTCTGTCTGCTGTGTAGAGCCTGTCTCTCTGCGGTGTAGAGCCTGTCTGTCTGCGGTGTAGAGCCTGTCTGTCTGCGGTGTAGAGCCTGTCTGTCTGTCTGCTGTGTAGAGCCTGTCTCTCTGCTGTCTAGAGCCCGTCTGTCTGCTGTGTAGAGCCTGTCTGTCTGTCTGCTGTGAAGAGCCTCTGTCTGCTGTGAAGAGCCTGTCTGTCTGCTGTGTAGAGCCTGTCTGTCTGCTGTGTAGAGCCTGTCTGTCTGCTGTGTAGAGCCTGTCTGTCTGCTGTGTAGAGCCTGTCTGGCTGGGGTTGCTATGATGATCAATTTACCATATTAGGGACATCAACAGGCATCGACTTCCTTGATTGGCCAGCCCAACCCATCAGCGGATTGGTCAAACATTGCATGACACTTGTGCCACTGAACCAATATAAGTGGTAGAGCACACTTTAGGACTCCATTCTGTTACACAACGAGACTTGAAGATTCTAATTTGATCCCTGGGAGAGCTGTTGTGAGAAATGTTCTACTGGACGCTGCATCTGAACAGAGGACCAGTGTTAGATGGTCAGGCTGCTTCTGTTGCCGTGGGAGATAAAGTCTACTCATTTGGAGGAAACTGTAACAAGGATCAGATTGATGTTCACATCTTCAACACAGTGGCTTTACGTTGGAGGAAGTTGACCCCAGTGACAACTGGAAGAGGAGAATTTCACCTTGAGGTTCCATCCAATCGCTGCAGCCACACAGCTGTGCTGATAGAATATTTAATCTACATCTGGGGGGGTTATAAATATGACCCAAGGAAATACTGCAACTTGCTTTATGCATTTGATGTCGACGCCCACAGATGGTTCAAGCCCATGGTTTCTGGAACTGTTCCAGTGGAGAGGAGGAACCACACAGCCTGTGTCTTGGGGAAGGTCATGTTTATCCATGGAGGATACAATGGGACTGGCTACTCTGATGACATGTACAAGTTGGACACCACCACAATGGTCTGGTCTTTAATTAACACCAGAGGCACTCCACCTCCTGCTTCTTCAAGTCACTTTGCCACCATCATCGGGACAAAGATGTTTTTATTTGAGTTTTTATTTAACAACAACATCACCAGAGTGTTTGACACAGAGACCAACTGCTGGCTGAACACACCTTCTGCACAGCTTCTTCCAGAAAGACGCTTTGGTCATTCAGCCTTTACCTACAATGGAGAGATGTACATATTTGGTGGAAGAAATATATTTGATTCTACCCTCAATGATCTGTGGAAATTCAGTCCAAAGACCTTCTTCTGGAAGAAGGTTGAGCCCAAAGGGAAAGGACCGTGTCGGATGTATCGGATGTGCTGTTGCATTGTGGGAGATCGTATCGTCCTCTTTGGAGGAGAAAACGGACCTGCTGACCTGTACATGTTAGACTTAAGTCTTAGTCTAAAGACGTTATGTAAGCTAGCAGTTATTCAGTACGATCTGGACCAATCAGAACTCCCACACAACATCAGGTGGGAACTGGAAGCCATGACTAACAACAGCAACAAATAAATAATATAAATAAGACGGGGTCCAATAAGGGGCGTGGCCTCATGTGGATTTCAGACTTCATGTAATGACTCCATATTTGGGCAAGGTTTCAGCCTGATCTGACTGCCTTAGACTTCCATTATAACATTGAAGTTAAAAATATCAAATATAAGTAAAAAAAATAATTAAAGATATTCCAGAATAAAAAAAAAAGAAACCAGACTCCCCCCCCCCCCCCCCCAATCCCCTTTAAAAAAGAAACTGTGCTATTGAACACCTTTTACGTCTGAGTGGGTTTTACACATTTTTCTGACTAAACCTCCTAACTCCATTGGATCCTCACAATGTCGGTCAAACAACCTAACTCCAACTTTGGAGATACTGTAGCTGTTTTTTCTATCATTGATTAAAATGACGAAGAAATCTCCACATTAATGGTCAAAAAACCTCCTAACTCCACTTGAGCTGTATGTGGGTAAAGTGATGATAATATAATGTATTTAATATATAATGTATTTGGGTAAAGTGATGAGAATATAATGACACATTCAAGTATCTGACAATGTATTAGGTCACTAGCCTGGCATGGCCAGACTAATATCACTGTGTAGATATGAGTCTGGAATCTCTGTGTGGAACCTGCATTTCAAAGGGGCAGATAAAAATATGGCTCCGGTGATAAACCCGCCCCATATGTGCATACTGGACCCTGATTGGTGCCCCACGACATCGGGGTCAGCGAAATCCAATCACAACCGAGCAGGGCCAGACCCAATAATTGACATTATACAAATACAAAGTTTAATATAAAAAATATATAAATGCAGTTCTAATGGACCAAGTCACCATCATTACACGTCACTTCCTGTTGGCCCATATATGGTAAACAACCATAAGTGCATTGAACCACACCTTTCTCCATTCATAGAATCCCCAGCACGCCCTGGGTTTACCATATATGGGCATACAGCACTCTATTATCCAATCATCATTTACAGCACGCCCTGGGTTTACCATGTATGGACATACAGCACTCTATTATCCAATCAGCATTTATAACACGCCCTGGGTTTACCATTATATACAGTATTTTTTAAAGCGAACATTTTTAACTCAAATCTGTGCTTCTGGGGTTCCCTGGAACAACATATATTGAGATGGGGGTCCACGGCCAAATACATATCAGTTTGGGGGTCCTTGACATGAAAAAAGTTTGAGAACCACTGATATTATAGCAAAATACGTTTTTAAAAAAAAAACTTTTAGCATTTAGAAGACATTTGTAGAATTCCCAGAAGCAAAGATTTGAGTTAAAATGTTTTTCACGATTTTTCAAAAATGCCAGATCTACAAGCTCATAGGGCGGCACTCGCGCTATGAGCTTGTTTATCTGCTATTTTTTTTTATAGCCATAGAAATCTGAAAAGGACACAGATGCATCACACAATAAGTAAAAAACAACACATAATAAACAACAATACCATACAAAAACATAAAGACCGGAGACAGCTCTTCCCAGGATTGACTATATCCTCAATAATACTGTTCCGGGACTCATCCAGGCAGGACATGAATCCATACATAGAGTGCCTTAAGAGAGCCTCACATGTGTGGATTCCACATGTTACAAATAAGTGCCTGGCACTATGCCATCTAGGGACCTTAAGAAGAATCCTCAGGGCATCATTGTTTGACACTTTAAGCCTCTGCATACCCTTCTTGTATCTGCACCACAGGAAGGCTGTATACATGGGAGAGCAGAATGCTTTAAAAAGTGCACACTTGACTGATCTGAACACATACTGAACCTGTGAAGCAGCATATTGGCCTGAGCATAAAGTATGTGTCACTGCCTAGAGATATCTCTATCATCATGGAGACTGTCAGTAAAAATGCGGCCCAGGTAGTTGATTTCCTGGCACACAGATAGACGACTGTCACACAGATAGACGACTGTCACACAGGTAAAAGGCTGGGAAGGACGATTTCTTGTCCTCATGGCTTCTCACTATCATGACACTACTCTTTTTTGGGGTCTTAATGGGTTCATAAAGCCTTTGTCTCCTCCTCCTGTTGTACCCCTGGTATACAGTTAGCTGTCACTTCACTACCGTCTCAGTTCCAGTGGATAGAACGGCTGGTTGGGCGTCCCGGCTGACAAAGCGATGGGTGGATGACATGCCAAGCGGCTTTGAAGTCCCATGACTGCAGCGTTAATCGGTGACACTACAAAGCTCACTTCAAGTGCCTTTTTAATCCATTAAGACCGGGAACGCATCTCTGTCATTTTAGATAGTCTTTGGCTATTAAAAAAGAGCAGATATACAAGCTCATAGCGCGGCACCGAGTGCATCTTGAGATGGGAATCCACGGCCAAAAATATATATAATTTTGGGGGTCCTTGACATGAAAAAAACTGATTTAGAAGACATTTGTAGAATACCCCAGAAGCTAAGATCTGAGTTACAAATAATCGCTTTAAAAAAATATATATATATTCAAAGATTTGCACAAATCTTCGCGATTTAAAAATAACAGATCTACAAGCTCGTAGAGCGGCACTCGGTTCCGCGCTATGAGCTTGTATATCTGCTTTTTTTTTAATATAGCTAAAAGAGATCTATAATGACACAGACGTGTTCCCGGATGGAATGGCTTAAGCACGTCAGCCCACAGAGATGATGGAGCTGTGTGCTTTCAAAGGCTAAATGAAGCCTGAAAGAAAGGCCCACGTTTCAAAAAGGCAATTAAAGCAGATATTAATTGCCTTTACAGGAAGACAGAAACTATATGTTATGGATTTCAACATAATGCCAAATGCCAACCTTTTTATTCTGAATAACCAATTAAGCTCTATTCACCATACGACGAATAGTGAAAATAGATGATCTACAAGTTCACAACGTGTTGCATCGCAACACATTGTGAGCTTGTAGATTGGCTATTTTCAGTATTTTTGAAAGGTACTGTATGAAGAAAAAAAAGCATATACTGTACATAAACAATGTCAGGGCCGGATTAACCTTTCGTGGTGCCCGGTGCTACGACCCGTTTCCGTGCCTCCCCGGACCGTTTTGTCAGCGGGGTGCTGCGTGGAAAACTGACGCTTCGCCGGCACGTTTGACCGTTTTAGCGCTCCTTCAGCAGCTGCTGCTTCCAAATTTCGGCACTTTTAGGCGATAGTTGGGTCTTCTTTCACTTTCTCCCCGCCGTTTGGTGCCCCCCCCCCCAAACGTTGATGCCCTGTGCTTCAGCATCTAAAGCCCTTCCGTTAAGCCTGCACTGATCAATGGAACCTTCTGGGAATCCAGAAGTATAGAAACATCTAGGCATAGAATTGTTACCAATCATTTCACGGCCCACAAACCTTTTGATCAAAAGGAGAAATCATCCATATCATATTTTTCCGGGGGGGGGAGTTATTACGTTGGAAACATAACCCCAGGTTTCATCTCCAGAACATGCGTGTTGCAAAGGGGTCTTTATCTTCCAGGCTATTCCAGGTGATGAAACAGTTGCCTATGCGTATGACTGTGAATTACTCTTGCTGTGTGTGTGTGAGTGCGCGTGTGTGTGTGTGTGTGTGTGCGCGTGTGCGCTTGTGCGCATGCATTCGTACATATTCCTGTTGGAAGCTTCAGTAGTTCTCATGAAGGGTAGATGACTTATTGATTAAAAGGACTCATTTATTCAGACGAGGCATCTGTAGATTGCCCCTGGGTTTGTTTTAGTCATGAAGCCCGCCCATCTATGGCGTCCCCCCCCTCCCCTCCCCCTCTCTGTCCCCCACCCTTATGCCTGAGTTGTACTTTAGCTGCACACGGGTGTCGTGCAACACGTCACGCTGTGACGTGTTGTGAGCTTGTAGATCTGCTATTTCTTTGGGTGCGCGACACCCCGTGCTCGACTAAGGATAAATGAAGCCTTTGTAACACCTCACTACTCAAATGTTACCTTAAGTAAAAGTATCAATACTGCAATGTAGAAATACTCTGTTACAAGTAAAAGTCAGAAATTCAAAATTTTACTTGAGTAAAAGTACAAAAGTATTGGTATCAAATTGTACTTAAAGTACTCATTCTGCAGAATGTCCCATTTCATAAGTTTTCAAAAGAATAAAGATTCTTTGAAAATAGCAGATCTACAAGCTCACAATGCGTCGCGCGACGCATTGTGAGCTTGTAGATCGGCTATTTTCAAATGGCCGAAATGTATATAGGGCTGAAGTGGGTAATGTATGTGCAGTAATGATAATCAAAATTTACAAAAAGTAGGCTAACTAGTAACTAAAGTTGTCAAATAACTGTAGTGGAGTAAAAGTACAATATTTGCCTCTGAGATGAAGTGGAGCAGAAGTAAAAGTACTGAAAATTGGAAATACTCCAGTAAAGTAAAAAGAATACATCAAAATTGTACTTAGGTACAGTACTTGAGTACATGTACTTAGTTACTTTACACCACTGCACTACAGTATGCACTACATCCATTAACTCTCGTTTCCCCCAACATGTAAGCATGTTCCCCCCAATATTATGTAAGCAGCAGAGCACAAGCACATCCACGTTTTTAGTGTATGGGAATGTCCCAGTTTGCCATCTGTTCCTGCTAGTTTATGGATTATACATGAAATGGCTGAACTCAAAGAACTGTTGGCTTTTCCTGCTGTTTAAACCGTTCTCTCTTGGCTTCTCGCCCGCCCCGACACACCCCCCCCCTCCCCCCTCCCCTTGCCAAATGGAGGATGCGAGGATGGAGGTTGGTATATAGCTCCTCCTGCCACCGCCGCCCCGCTCGCGCCGCGATGCCAGGCCCGTGAATCACTCGTGGCTGACGGACCGGATCGGCTGCCAGAGGAATGACGCCGGTATGAATTATAGACGCCGCCAGCTGGTCCCCCGCGCGCCGCGCATGCCACGAGCTTTACCGTAGAGCCTGCCCCCCAGGGAGGTGCCAATCCCCCCCAAACCCTTTTTTCTCTCCTCTTCTTCTTCCACGAATCCACCGCCGGAGCCTGAGGATTAAAACCTTGACGTTGACTGAAAAGGGGGTCAGCACCCCGCGACACCCCCGGGTGTGTGTGTGTGTGTGTGGGGGTTATAGTGGCTGTGAGACCTTTGGGTTCATGTAGGACAGAGGGGGGGGGGGGGTTGTGTCAGCGTTGATTCCTGAACAAAGTGTGCACTGCCACTCACACACTGCTGGGAGCTGTGGGGAGGGCTGTGCACAATATGATGGATGAACTTTGTTATAGGTGTGAATCCCCCCTGTCACCTAAACCAGGGATTCCGTTAGCCGGTATTTACCGGCCATTGACCGGTAAAAGTTTTAATTGGCCGGTAATTATAAACACCACCGGCCACCGTGGCCGGTTGGGAAAATGGTGTTATTGGGCTATTTTATCATTTAAGCCTATTATTAATATTATTATTTGGATAAAGTAGTTGGCTACAAACAACCATTCAAATCATAATCATTTAAAGTTTTTATCATAATCTGACTGTGGTTTAATTCCCGACAGCCTGCTCTGCTGCTGCTGCTGCGCACTGCAGTAGTAGATTCGCCTATTCGTTGTACGATGGTGTCGCGCATTGAAAATATCAGAGCTACAAGCTCACAGCACGTTGCAACGCGCCGCGTTGTGAGCTTGTATGTGTGCTTGTATGTGTGCTATTTTTGATACGCCACAAAACAGCTGATAGACACACAGCTGTGTCTCCTCCTCATCAGCCAGCGTGGTTCGCTCGCGTGTGTTGATAAACAGAACCGGGATTTTCCGAGGTGATAGAATCTGAACCAAACCGGACCCAATTGTCGATAAAGGGACCCGAACACGTGTGGGTCGTGGATATTATGCAAGCACAGTGACTGTCTGTCTGCAATGGATAAAGTGGTGAAAGTTGGGCGACGGTGTCGCGCATGGAAAGGCTCTGCCGCAGCTTGCCCCAAAACACCCTCGCCCCCATTTTTCAGGCGGACCAGCGGTTCTTGTATTCTTGTATTTGTTTTACAGGGCAGGATAAGGGTAGAAATAGGTTTAGGATTAGGTATAGTTTTACTGAGGTTAAGATTAGGAATAAGGTTAGGTTTAGGCATAGTTTACTGATATGTTTAGGAATACCAGGCGAATACAGCCGGATTTTCCCTGGGGCGACTGTGTTTTGGGGCGAGCGGGCGGTATTTGTTGCGCAGCAGTTCACTCATGCCCACTTTATTCATTTCATTTTTGGCAAGCGACATCTCTGCATGATATAGACTATAGTAGATCATATAATTTAGTTATCTATAAAAACAGGAACAGATTGCATCCGTGATAAAGTGGAAAGAAGCGCAGCTCTAAAGTAATAAGGTGTAATGATCAGTTGGGTGCATGTATGCAGTGCAAACGCGCATGTGACGTTAATTATAATATATGGCCGGTAAATGTATTCTTTGGCCGGTAAAATATAATCCTGCCGGCCATGGTGGCCGGCCCAAAAAATGCCTAGCGGAAACCCTGACCTAAACCTCTCTTTGTTATAGGTGTGAATCCCCCCTGTCACCTAAACCTCTCTTTGTTATAGGTGTGAATCCCCCCTGTCACCTAAACCTCTCCCCGCTTACAACTAAACCCTCCCCGCTTTGGTACATGGAGCCCTGCATGGAAGTTGACATCTACTGTGTGTGTGTAACGTGCCATGTGAGAGCTCCTGTTCTGACAGGTGCTCTGAGTGGTGGATTAGGCCAGGGGCCTGAAGGCTGTACTCATGGATTGAGCCTTCCGCCGCCTCCCGTTCATACATACCTCCAGACTAAATAAGCAGGGAGGCGTTCGGGGTGGAAAGGGTTTTATAGGGTGTAAATGTGGTTTCTGAGCTATCAAATAAAGGCTTATCACTTAGAGGCTTGGAACATGCTTGTTGCAGCTGTTTTGTGTGTGTGTGTGTGTGAGAGAGAATGTGTGTGTGTGTGTGTGTGTGTGTGTGTTTTGTTTTGTTTTAGATCGTGATAAGAGCCTCACTTCATCTTCTTTATCATCTCAGAGTGATGAGGTGGTTATTTGGAGGTTTGTTTTATCTCAAAGCTCTGTTCCCTTGGAGTCACTTTCTAATGTACTACACAGGACAGATGACTCTTTGCTTCCTCTCTCTCTCTCTCTCTCTCTCTCTCTCTCTCTCTCTCTCTCTCTCTCTCTCTCTCTCTCTCTCTCTCTCTCTCTCTCTCTCTCTCTCTCTGGATGTTTTCTTTTTGTTGCCTATCTCACTCAGCTCATCTCCGTTTACCAGAACACACGGCAGCATGGTAATGTGCTTGTGTGCACTTTTGAGCCTCTGTGTGTGTGTGTGTGTGTGTGTGTGTGTGTGCACACACACGCATGGGGGTTCATCTCACGGTCTAATTGAGATGACATTTCCGCTCTCCAAATTAAATTATTCAGCTCTTCTATTCGTTCCCTTTTTCTTGTCCTTTTGTTCTGCCTGTTCTGAAACCTGGCCACATGAAAAAAAAAACGCTGACCCAAAAAATAGATAACCATAACTTTGTTCGGTCGGCTCAATCTCATTTAGAGCCCAGCGACCTTCGGTGAAAGTCAGGGAATAATGGCAGAGCTAAATGGGAATGGCAGAAGTGTTTCTCAGAGGCTCTCCCTATGGCTATGAGCGGAAGATGGAGTCACTGCAGACATTAATCATTTGAACCCCCCTTACCGTCCCTATTCTGGGGGCAAACATCCGCCAAAAAACTGATCTACAAGCTCACAACGTGGCCCGTTGCGACGCGTTAATCTGAAGACTCACCTCCTCAGACTCCACTGTTTAAACCAGTGGTTTTCAACCAGTGGTCCGGGGACCACCAGTGGTCCTTGGGGGGGTAACAGGGGGTCCCCAGCAAAATTAGTTAATAGCGTCACAATAATTTTTAACCACTTAGCTTTGGCTATTCAAAAATAGCAGATATACAAGCTCACAGTGCGGCACCGAGTGATATTGATATTTTTTAAAGCGAAAATTAACTGATATCTTTGCTTCTGGGGGTCCATGGCACAAACGATTTTCAAATGGGGGTCCGCGGCCAAATGTATATCAATTTAGGGGTCCTTGGCATGAAAAAGGTTGAAACTGATGCTAAGTTCTTGGTTTACCTATGAGCCTAGATTACTGCGGCACTAAACTGTCTCTATGCATTTGATGTATGTGTTTACCTTGCTTACTGTAAGTCTCTCTGGATAAAGAGCGTCTGATAAATGCCTACATTGTAAATTGAGATCTGGTATCTTTGGCAAAAACAGGAGGGCCTCCTATAGAGCCCTGGGGGACTATGTACAGTATAGTGTCTCTAAGTGATTATGTAAAACATAAATAAGCTCTATATTTCCATTGTATTCATCAGTGGTGGTAAAAAGTAAAGTAAATGTATCGGTATCAATACAGCAGTATACTGTTAAAAGTAAAAGTCCGGAATTCAGAGTTTACTTGAGTAACAGTACAAAAGTATTGGCATCAAAATGTACTTAATGTACCAACAGTAAAAGTACTCAATGTGCAGAATGTATGAAATGTATTCAAATCTTTTTTTTAACCACCGCCGAAGCCATTTTGATTTCCCCTCATGCCTCTCATCCCTAACCTGACTCAGCCAGATGGGGGCGGTGTTGAGCTTCACAATACACCCTGATCTGGAATCTCTCAGGGAGTAGAGCTGCCCGGTCTCTGCGTGTACGAACCAATCAGCGACTGCTAGGGGCGGGATCATCCAATCACCTGCCAAGTAGCTTGAAAAAATGAAACGCCGTCTGGCATCGATTCTGCTACCGGAGTCTCAGATGGAAGTAGGCTGTGAAACAAAATGTGTGTCGCAAGCTTCTTCAATTTGGCGAAGTCAGGTTATCTCAATATCTCATCCCCCCTCCTCTTACTACCTTCATCAGGCCACCGCGGCCTTTGCAAGGGGGCCGCGGTGGCATGCTGAGGGGAGGAAGAGCCTGCATCTCTTGCCGGGTGAGGGCTTTCGTCACCTCGACCTTGTGTCCATTGACGTTGTGGAACTTCATGACGGCCGCTTTGTCCGCGGAGTCGTTGTCCGTGAAGTAGACAAAGCCGAAGCCCCTCTTCCTGTTGGTGTCCTTCTCGGAGATCACCTCGGCCTTCTCGATTTCGCCAAACTGACCGAAATATTCGATTAGGTGCTCCTCCTCGATGTCGTCTTTAAGCCCCCGGACGAATATCTTCTTATCTTTGGCGATGGCCTCGGGCTTGCTGGCCTCTTCCCTCGCCGCGGCCCTCTTCAGCTCGACCGCGGTGCCATCGACGACATGTGGCCTCGCCGCCATTGCAGCGTCGGCCTCCTCGGCCGTCGAGTAGGTTACAAAGCCGAAACAACGAGACCGCTGCAGCTGCTTGTTCACCACCACGACGCAGTCCACGAGTGTGCCGAACCGCTCGAAATGCTTGCGGAGCCCATCGTCGTCGGTGTCGACGTTAAGTCCACCGACAAAAAGTTTATAAAGTCGTTCAGTCATTTTCGTATTTTAGCTAAAGACTTGTTGACCGCAGAATGACTCTAAGCAAGAGTCTGCTGAGCTTGAAGGTGGTTTATTTATACACCCACTGTCTTGTGACGTCAGAATACATTAAACACGTCACCGCCTCTTCCTTTTGCGCAGAATAAAGCCCTGGTTTATATACTTCGTCGTACGACGGTGCCCCGCGGTGAAAATGACAGATCTATTAGCTCACAATGAGCTATGGATGCGAGTACTCGTGAACTTGTAGACTGGCTATTTTCAACCCACGTCACTGCCCTAAAGAATCACCTTCAGGAGGCTGCAATTCCAAATTGGCCCCTGTCAAAGTCTTAAACCCACCCCCCCCCCCCCCCCCCCCCCTCCCCTCCTCCTAAAACTGTCTATTGTACATATTTCTTGTTTTTCATACCAGTAACCTGTAAACTGATTGTATTATCTAGCAGATCTACAAGCTCACAACGCATCGCGACACGTTGTGAGCTTGTAGATCTGCTATTTTCAAATAGTCAAAGTTTAAATAGGACTGAAGTGCTTAATGTATGTTTTGTAATAGTAATTCAAATCTAAGTAACTAGTAACTAAAGTGTTCAATATTTTCCTCTGAGATGTAGTGGAGCAGAAGTAAAAGTATTGAAAATTGGAAATACTCCAGTAAAGTAAAAAAAATACCTCAAACTTGTACATAAGTACAGTACTTGAGTAAATGTACTTACGCCACTGGTAATGGTTGCTATAGAGTGTTCATTCAGTAGCAGGGTTAACCGTGTCTCTCCAGCGCTTTAGTAAACGGAAACATAAGTTTACCAATTGCTTCCAATCAGCAGAGAGAACTCATACAGGACACAGGATAAACAAGTGAAAGTGGAAGTGATGAAGCAAAAACTATTTGCAGGCAAAATTGTAATTGGAAAAGTATCAAATTGAAGCTGATAAATGATCTTTGTAGTATTCTCTCTGACTCTCTGAATAGGATGTATTAGCGTTTTTGAGCTGGAGATATGGGGAGAGCCCTGTTACTGAACAAACACTGTTACTGATGTTACTGAACAAACACTGTTACTGAACAAACACTCTACAGGAAAGCTTGCTATCGGTTCAATTCCCGCCGGGGACGCTGTGGGCGCTAACGGCGTGTCCTCTCCTCCGCGTCATCAGTGCCCATACCCTAGGTGGGGTTGGTGAAAGGGTCTTTCTGTGTGGAGTTTGCATGTTCTCCTCGTGTCCCCTAGGCCCTAGAACTGGTTGGAATAACGCGTTCCTTCCACGCGCTACGTCCTACTGGGGGAAACTCCCCCCTGTCAGGTGATAAGAAGCGGCTTCCTCATGCATTGAAGGAGGCATGAGCTCAGTTCTGGGCTCTCCCTAGGCTGGCAGAGGGAGTGTAGCGCCCAGGATTACATAGGCAATTGGCACTGGGTGAAAAATGGGTTACAAAATCGTGAAAAAAAAGGAAAGCTTGCTATCGGAATAGAGCTTTAACTTTTTAACAATAAATTCATTTAGGCAAAAAATATATAACTTACAGTGTCTTTAAGCTCAGTACACTGGCATTAACTTGATATATGATGATGATGAAACCACGGGCCCACCGGTATCACATTGAGATGGAAAGCGTACAAGCTTCTGGGGTTTGAAGCTGAAACAGACGGAATTCTTTATCACAAAAAAGTTGTCACCCTCACCTTACCTTAGAGAGGCATTGTACTTTGTACATCTATATTTCATAATCATGATCTACGTCAACCTTGAGACTAAAGTCTAACACTGATAAAACTTTAAAACTGTTCTCTGAAATTGGTGTTCCTTGCAGTTCCCTCTGGTATCTTTGGGACGAAACGCCAGCTTAAACCATGCAGTGAAGTTGGGAGGTCGTTGGCGATCTGATCTGTAGTTTTTAAAAGGACTTTTCTGAGTGAATGCTGTTCTCTGTGAGCATTCAACAACTGAAATTATGACATACTTTGTCAACACCAACTGATGCTGCTCCAGGGAGAAATATGAGGCCAGTGCCATTATGAATATTTACTGAGTAGGTTGTTGCGTAGCCAAGTCACTGAAATATAGATCAGAGACATTAATTTCTCTTTGATTAATTTCTCTCTCTCTCTCTCTCTCTGTCTCGTTCTTTCCTTCTCTCTTTCTATCTCTCTCTCTTTCTCTCTCTCTCTCTCTCTCTCTCTCTCTCTCTCTCTCTCTCTCTCTCTCTCTCTCTCTCTCTCTCTCTCTCTGTCTCGTTCTTTCCTTCTCTCTTTCTATCTCTCTCTCTTTCTCTCTCCATAAGAAGGTAATTGGAAAAGCCAATTTCCTCTGATCAGTTCAGCTAAAGGTGCGTTCACATTGCACAATTTCTGCAAAGGGAGATGATAACATCTACATGACATTTTTCACAAAACTGTCTGCACCTAGACAGTGATTGATTCTCCGCATAAAACTGGTGAAATTGCAGCGGTAATTTTTCCAGAAAAAGGGATCAGTTTCTTTTAATTTTTACGTGTTGTCGCCGTTATGCAACAGTCTGATGTTGACTATATCGTCATGGTGGCACCAGCCACCCCGCACTGCACGGACACATGGCCCAAAATATCTGACACCGCCAGAACTCTGTCGTAGACGAAGATAGCGCTCAAGGTTCTTTGTTGTTACCAGTGGTGGAAAAAGTACACAAATGTTTTACTTAAGTAAAAGCATCAATACTGCGATGGAAGAATACTCTTTTACAAGTAAAAGTCTGGAAGCAAAACATGTACTTGAGTAAAAGTACAAAAGTATTGGTATAAAAATTTACTTAAAGTACCAAAAGTAGAAAGTACTCATTATGCAGAATGTCCCATTTCACAAGTTTTCAAATCCACATAAGCTCACAATGTGTCGCATCGCATTGACCAAGTACTAGAGCAGTAAAAATGTTCTTATGGGGGTCCCTGGCATATCTTTTCAAATGGGGGTCCGTAGGCTAATAAGTGTCAATTTGGGGGTCCTTGACATGAAAAAGTTTGGAGAACCACTGGTGTGAGTTTTATCTGGGACAATGTCAATATCGTACATTGTGTGGTCAACCTTTAACACAGACCTCTGATGCCTTTAGGATAAAGGGAATCAGGACTTCATTAGTCAGAAATGTAAACGGCTCGTCGTACAGTAAGACATTAAAGCTAAAAAGATAACACACAAAAGTCCTGGGGACTTTCCATTGTGGTTCCAGACTGAGAAGACATGGGAATTGAAAGCTGCACTTTGAAATAATAAGGTGAAATAATAAAATGTATTATATTTCACAGTTTTACTTATTTCTGAGAGATCATGTAATATTAATACAGTTAGCTGATTAGAGAAGCCATAGCGTTGATTTTAAGACGTCCCGAGACTTCCGTTCTTCTATTTGTTTGGAGCTAGAAGTATATTACTACTGGTATTTAATAAAGGGAAAACTTTTCAAAGCTTTGAGAACAGAGAGACAATATTTCAGAATGTGATATACTAATAATGTACTGTACTGTACTGCCTGCAGACCCGCAGATAATGAAAGGAAGTCTTTGTGGATTTAACACTGTTTGTCTCAAGCGGTACGTTCAGATGGAGCTCGGAGCTGTAATAGTGTTGTCAGTTCTAAATCCCAGCTGGAATTCTGTGATGTTCAGCTTTAAACTCTGGATAACTCTGAAAATGGAAATAATCGTGAAATTTGATCAAACTGATTTATTTTTTTTGCCCCCACCCACCCAGATAGTGGAGGGTGAAAGCGTTGCAGAAAGAAATGAAATATTACCTGATTCCCAGAAAACAAACCTTCCATCCTCGCCTCTCATATTGGCTTATCGCTTAATGCTGCCTCTGCACTGCTGATTGGATCATTTTGGGGGTTAGGGTTTTTAACCACTTGAACCCGAGCATACATATTCTTGAACATTAGCCAAAAAATAGCAGATCTACAAGCTGACAACATGTCACGTTGCGACGCGTTGTGTGCTTGTGGATCAGCTATTTTTGGTGTAGAGATTTTAAGTGGTTTAAGAATAACCATCTAGACATTAGCAGATGTTCAAACTTTGGGAAATGTATGATACTGTTTGACTTGTATCGGGGGTTAATCACATGGCCTGAAGTCGCCCTACTCTGGGGGCGAAGATGGGGCGGGATTAATGGACTGTGACATCAAAGTCCACGGGCCAATCACAGCCAAATTATTCAGAAAACCCCAGACCACAGAAAATCCACTGAATGTTCAAAGTAAAGTTTTTTTCCGGGGGGTAATTGGGGTCAGAAAACCTTTTTTTTTTTTAAACTGAAAAAATAAATAATTAGAAATTTGATGTCATGACCTGGTTAACATAAACGGCTTATTTTAGCTGCAGAAGAATGACTGTGACAGTTTGACTGGTTTCATGTGTTTCAGCACAGGGAATAAATCACTATAACTGTTGATCTGTGTGTGCAGACACTTTCATAACTAATGGCGTGTAGATATAATCAGCTCCTTTTTGAAGAATTGCCACCCTTACTTTATTCTCCTTTGCCAAGCAAAGACAAGGTCCAAATCTTCATCCTTTTTCTGGAAGTGAAACATTGCCCGGGCATACAGTACTTCATCTGCCATAGTGTGTAGTCTCATGGCACAGCGTGACAGCTAGACTCACTTCAACTCAGCGCATGGTGGAAAATCAACATTGTACCTTTTTGTTTCCCCCCCGTCTCACAAAAATTGTGCAATTTCTACTAGGGCTGTCAACTTTCCTCAGAAATAATATTCGAATATTGGTCTTAAAAATTTGCAGATATTTGAATATATTCGAATATTATTATCATTATTATAAAAAATTATATATATATATTTTTTTGTTGACAGAAACTACAAAAAACTCAAGTGCTCGGATCCAATAAAACATGTCTTTTGTTTGTTTTTATAACTTCATACATTGTTTTTTGTATTTTCCCTGTCAAATAAACTTAAAAAATATATCAAAATTGAATATCGAATTGACAGCCCTAATTTCTACGCACCTTTGGGGCAGGCAGCACAGGGACACCTTTGGGGCAGGCAGCACACAGGAACACCTTTGGGGCAGGCAGCACAGGAACACCTTTGGGGCAGGCAGCACACAGTAACACCTTTGGGGCAGGCAGCACAGGAACACCTTTGGGGCAGGCAGCACAGGAACACCTTTGGGGCAGGCAGCACACAGGAACACCTTTGGGGCAGGCAGCACAGGAACACCTTTGGGGCAGGCAGCACAGGAACACCTTTGGGGCAGGCAGCATAGGAACACCTTTGGGGCAGGCAACACAGGAGCACCTTTGGGACAGGCAGCACAGGAACACCTTTGGGGCAGGCAGCACAGGAACACCTTTGGGGCAGGCAGCACAGGGACACCTTTGGGGCAGGCAGCACAGGAACACCTTTGGGGCAGGCAGCACAGGGACACCTTTGGGGCAGGCAGCACAGGAACACCTTTGGGGCAGGCAGCACAGGAACACCTTTGGGGCAGGCAGCACAGGGACACCTTTGGGGCAGGCAGCACAGGGACACCTTTGGGGCAGGCAGCACAGGAACATTTTTGGGACAGGCAGCACAGGAACACCTTTGGGGCAGGCAGCACAGGAACACCTTTGGGGCAGGCAGCACAGGGACACCTTTGGGGCAGGCAGCACAGGAACACTTTTGGGACAGGCAGCACAGGAACACCTTTGGGGCAGGCAGCACAGGAACACCTTTGGGGCAGGCAGCACAGGGACATTTTTGGGACAGGCAGCACAGGAACACCTTTGGGGCAGGCAGCACAGGGACACCTTTGGGGCAGGCAGCACACAGGAACACCTTTGGGGCAGGCAGCACAGGAACACCTTTGGAGCAGGCAGCACAGGAACATCTTTGGGGCAGGCAGCACAGGAATACCTTTGGGGCAGGCAGCACAGGAACACCTTTGGGGCAGGCAGTACAGGAACACCTTTGGGGCAGGCAGTACAGGAACACCTTTGGGGCAGGCAGCACAGGGACACCTTTGGGGGCAGGCAGCACAGGGACACCTTTGGGGCAGGCAGCACAGGGACACCTTTGGGGCAGGCAGCACAGGAATACCTTTGGGGCAGGCAGCACAGGAACACCTTTGGGGCAGGCAGCACAGGGACACCTTTGGGGCTGGCAGCACAGGAACACCTTTGGGGCAGGCAGCACAGGAACACCTTTGGGGCTGGCAGTACAGGAACACATTTGGGGCAGGCAGCACAGGAACACCTTTGGGGCAGGCAGCACAGGGACACACTTTGTCCAACAAGCCTCTCTTCCACTCTCCTCTCTCATCCGTAAATGGGTCAAGTCGGGTAAACAAGGAGGCTTTTAATCCATTGAGACCGGTCTGCTGTGCTATGAACTTGTAGATCTGTTTTTTCTGGGGGGAGAGAATCGTGAAAATGTGTGCAATTCTATATATTTTTTACTCAAATCTTTGCTTCTAGTGGGGGTCCCTGAAGAAAATATTTTGAGATGGGGGTCCGTGGCCAAATACATATAATTTTAGGGGGTCCTTGACATGACCGTTTGAGAACCACTGATATTATTGCAACATAAGTTTAAAAAAAAAAAACTGTTAGGATTTAGAAGACATTAGAATCCCCCAGAAGCAAACATTAAATGTTTGCTTTAAAAAACAAATATTCATAGATTTGCATACATTTTCACGATTTCTCAAAAGAAATAGCAGGTCTACGAGCTTGTAGATCTGTTGTTTTTGAATAGCCCCAAAGTATAAAATAATGGTTATAGGTATAAAAAATTAATCTAAAATAACACAGTACGGTTCCCGGATCGAATGGGTTAAGATACCAGTGATACTCCCACGCACGTCACACGCACGGTCACACATCCATGCACACACACACACACACACACACACACACACACACACACACACACACACACACACACACACACACACACACACACACACACACACACACACACACGCACACACACACAAGCCCCTGCAAGCTCGCCTGAAGTGTCAGCAAGGTTTTTATCTTCATTCCCTGCGATCAGAGGGGCCTGAAAATGGACTGTGTGTGTGTGTGTGTGTGTGTGTGTGTGTGTGTGTGTTAGAGAGAGAGATGGTCTGCAGTGCACACAGTGCACATGGCGTGTGTGTTCATAGACCCAGCTACGAGGATGCTGCTTCATAGTAGTGGCCTGGGACTGCTTTTAAAGCCTGTGAAATGTGCATTGAAGCTGTCCTCTTAATCCGCAGAGAGGGAGGCTTACTCCGTCTAGCGCACACACACACACACACACACACACACACACACACACACACACACACACACACACACACACACGAGCAGACTGGCGTGCACGCCGGACAAACATGCCTCACGTATGTGCAAGTTTTTAATGCACAGTCTATCACATTCCTTTCTAGCTTTCTCTCGGTCTCTGCTCCTGTGTCATTTTTTACTATCTCTCTCTCCCCCTGGTTCCCCTCTCTCTCTCTCTCTCTCTCTCTCTCTCTCTCTCTCTTTCTCTCTCTCTCTCTCTCTCTCTAATCCCCTGACTGCAGCATCTCCATCTCTCTGCCAAGGCAATCAGAGGCTTTTGGAAAACGTGTTACAAAAGGAACAGGATTATATTTCCCTTATATTCTCCCCTCTCTCTTTCCTGAGCTGGCCCCCAAAAGTCACCGTGTGTCGTCCCATGAGGGTCTGGCGGTGCTGAGCCTGCGTGGCGGGGGGGGGGGGGGGGGGGTCTGTGTGGGATGGATTAGCGGCGGTTAGCTGTGTTTGGCAGAGCGGGCGGCTGAGGGGCTGACAGGGTCATGTTGCTGCTGTGCTGTGGTTACCGCTCTACAAACTTTACCCCAGTGCTGAGGACACAGTTTTTATCCTATTACGACCGGGAACGCATCTGTCTGTGTCAATCTTACATTTCTTTTGGCTATTCAAAAATAGCAGATATACAAGCTCACGGATGCACCTGGATGCACCGGGTCCCCAGCAAAAGTAGTTAATACAGCGTCGCAATCATTTCAGTCACTTTAACCATATTTTATACTTTGGTTATTCAAACAAAAGCAGATCTTGTAGATCTGCTATTTTTTATATTTTGTTCCAGGGACCTCCAGAAGCAAAGATAAATATTCAAAGATTTACACAAATATTCATGATTTTTGAAAAATCATGAATCATGAATTCGACAAGCTCATAGCGCGGCAGCTTGTAGATCTGCTATTTTTGAATAGCCAAAGTATAAAATAATGGTTTGTGAATTAATCTAAAATGACAGATACTTTTGCCAGTTTGAATGGGTTATCTGAGGCGGGTTAAAGCTATCTACTTGCACACGCACATGCACACACACACACACACACACACGCACACACACGCATACACACGCATGCACACGCATACACACACATACACACACACATGCATACACACTAGAATAAATTATCCATTCAGGTCACATGTATACGGACAGGTACTGTCACTGCAGACAGAGGGATTAGGGCTTGTTGGAACTGTCCTACTATGTGAGGACTAGCCCTCCTATAAATGTCCCTCTATGTGAGGACTAGCCCTCCTCCTATAAATGTCCCTCTATGTGAAGACTAGCCCTCCTCCTATAAATGTCCCTCTATGTGAAGACTAGCCCTCCTCCTATAAATGTCCCTCTATGTGAAGACTAGCCCTCCTATAAATGTCCCTCTATGTGAAGACTAGCCCTCCTCCTATAAATGTCTCTCTATGTGAGGACTAGCCCTCCTATAAATGTCCCTCTATGTGAAGACTAGCCCTCCTCCTATAAATGTCCCTCTATGTGAGGACTAGCCCTCCTATAAATGTCCCTCTATGTGAAGACTAGCCCTCCTCCTATAAATGTCCCTCTATGTGAGGACTAGCCCTCCTCCTATAAATGTCCCTCTATGTGAGGACTAGCCCTCCTATAAATGTCCCTCTATGTGAAGACTAGCCCTCCTATAAATGTCCCTCTATGTGAAGACTAGCCCTCCTCCTATAAATGTCCCTCTATGTGAGGACTAGCCCTCCTCCTATAAATGTCCCTCTATGTGATGACTAGCCCTCCTCCTATAAATGTCCCTCTATATGAAGACTAGCCCTCCTCCTATAAATGTCCCTCTATGTGAGGACTAGCCCTCCTATAAATGTCCCTCTATGTGAGGACTAGCCCTCCTATAAATGTCCCTCTATATGAAGACTAGCCCTCCTCCTATAAATGTCCCTCTATGTGAGGACTAGTCCTCCTATAAATGTCCCTCTATGTGAGGACTAGCCCTCCTCCTATAAATGTCCCTCTATGTGAAGACTAGCCCTCCTCCTATAAATGTCCCTCTATGTGAGGACTAGCCCTCCTATAAATGTCCCTCTATGTGAGGACTAGCCCTCCTCCTATAAATGTCCCTCTATGTGAAGACTAGCCCTCCTCCTATAAATGTCCCTCTATGTGAAGACTAGCTCTCCTCCTATAAATGTCCCTCTATGTGAGGACTAGCCCTCCTCCTATAAATATCCCTCTATGTGAGGACTAGCCCTCCTCCTATAAATATCCCTCTATGTGAAGACTAGCCCTCCTCCTATAAATGTCCCTCTATATGAAGACTAGCCCTCCTCCTATAAATGTCCCTCTGTGAGGACTAGCCCTCCTATAAATGTCCCTCTATGTGAGGACTAGCCCTCCTATAAATGTCCCTCTATATGAAGACTAGCCCTCCTCCTATAAATGTCCCTCTATGTGAGGACTAGCCCTCCTATAAATGTCCCTCTATGTGAGGACTAGCCCTCCTCCTATAAATGTCCCTCTATTTGAGGACTAGCCCTCCTCCTATAAATGTCCCTCTATGTGAGGACTAGCCCTCCTCCTATAAATGTCCCTCTATGTGAGGACTAGCCCTCCTCCTATAAATGTCCCTCTCTGTGAAGACTAGCCCTCCTCCTATAAATGTCCCTCTATGTGAAGACTAGCCCTCCTCCTATAAATGTCCCTCTATATGAAGACTAGCCCTCCTCCTATAAATGTCCCTCTATGTGAAGACTAGCCCTCCTCCTATAAATGTCCCTCTATGTGAAGACTAGCCCTCCTCCTATAAATGTCCCTCTATGTGAAGACTATCCCTCCTCCTATAAATGTCCCTCTATGTGAAGACTAGCCCTCCTCCTATAAATGTCCCTCTATGTGAGGACTAGCCCTCCTCCTATAAATGTCCCTCTATGTGAAGACTAGCCCTCCTCCTATAAATGTCCCTCTATGTGAGGACTAGCCCTCCTATAAATGTCCCTCTATGTGAGGACTAGCCCTCCTCCTATGAATGTCCCTCTATGTGAGGACTAGCCCTCCTATAAATGTCCCTCTATGTGAGGACTAGCCCTCCTCCTATAAATGTCCCTCTGTGAAGACTAGCCCTCCTCCTATAAATGTCCCTCTATGTGAGGACTAGCCCTCCTATAAATGTCCCTCTATGTGAAGACTAGCCCTCCTATAAATGTCCCTCTCTATGAGGACTAGCCCTAAATGTCTCTCCTTTCACTCCTTTATCCATTTTGGGGTTTTGCATAATTAGGCTGTCAAAAGGTTACGACTTGTATTTCAGTCTGCAGACAAGCCCACGTATCTGGAATATGTGATTCGGTGGGGGGGGTGTGTGTGTGTGTGTGTGTGTGTGTGTGTGTGTGTGTGTGTGTGTGTGTGTGTGTGTGTGTGTGTGTGGCAGTGTAGTATATTGTGTGTGTGTGTGTGTGGCAGTGTAGTATATTGTGTGTGTGTGTGTGTGGCAGTGTAGTATATTGTGTGTGTGTGTAATTGCAAATGCCACAGACCTGCTGTACACAGTACAGAATGAGAGAGCACAGCTGTACGCCTGTGTCTGTTCATGATGGATTCATTCTGTCTCCTCTGTGTATCTCTGTTTTACAGCCGCAGTGTGTAGATCCACACGTCAGGTTGTGCGTTGTATGTTTAATCTGTGTGTGTGTGTTTGAGGTATTTGTACTTTACTTGAGAATTTACAATACTTTTACTTCTACTCCACTACATCTCAGAGGCAAATATTGTACTTTTACCCCACTACAATTATTTGAAAACTTTAGTTACTAGTTACTTTTCAGATATAAATTATTACATTATAAAACATTCATTAACCACTTTAGCCCTATTTTATACCTAGGCAGTTTGTAAATAGCCAATCTACAAGCTCACTAGATATGCTATTTTCAAATATTTTAGTACTTTTACTTTTGGTACTTTAAGTATATTTTGATGCCAATACTTTTTAACTTTTACTCAAGTCAATTTTGAATTGCGGACTTTTACTTGTAACAGAGTATTTCTATATTGTAGTATTGGTACTTTTACTTAGTAAAAACATTTGAGTACTTTTTCCACCACCGGTCCTGTGTCTCTACTCAGAACATCTGGAGATGTGAGTGGTCTGGTTCCTCTGGACGGGCAGGGTAGAAGAATGTCTGAACTGAGCTGGTCTTTTTGCTTTGTGGCGATGTGTCCTTCTCTGTGCCACAACAACTGAGACGGAAGGGAAGGGATGCCACCATAAATCTGAGCTTTAGTGGGACGGTTCCTCCATGAAAGCTGTCCAAATAGTCAGGTTCCACATAAAACAAAAACCAGACAAAATAAATGACAAAAGCTAAATTCCAACCTATGGGGAGAGATCTCCGTATTAGTCAAATTCTGTGCCGGGCAATAATATCAGATTGTTTCCGGGTTACATCTAAAGTCTCATCCGCAATATCAAATATTGCAATCAACCACTTAACCCTTTAAGACCTGGATCTGTGTCACTTTTTCATTTGAGCTAAAAAGCGTTATTTTACACCTTGTCTATTCAAAAATAGCAGATATACAAGCTCATAGCGCGGCACCGAGTGCCACGTTACGAGCTTGTTGATCTGCTATTCTTTATAAAATTGTGAACATGTGTGCAAATCTTTGAATATATATTGTTTAAAGCGAACATTTTAACTCTATTCTTTGCTCCTGGGGGTCCCTGGAACAACACATTTTGAGATGGGGGTCCGTGGCCAAATACATATCATTTTGGGGGTCCTTGACATGAAACATTTTGTGAACCACTGACATAGAAACATGTTTTAAAGCCCATATGGGTAACTGGAGTCCCTCAGGGCTCAATACTAGTTTATTTTCTTGTTTTCTGTTATTGTAGGGAAAGCGTTTGCTGAAAATAGCCGATCGACAAGCTCACAATGCGACGCAACACATCGCAATTGGGGGGGTGCGCTTTCCCCACAATACCGATGCTGGGGTTTAAGTGGTTAAAGGACAAGGCTGTGTATCGATCTCACAGACCTCCCAGAGTATTAAAATTGCTGCTCAGTATGGATTTAGTTTGAGGGCAAAATGACCAAAATGCATTGTGTCAAATGTTCTGGGGAAAAGGAGCATCTCTCACGACTCCCCCATCCTCCCCCCGGGTACATTTCTGCAGTGGTGGAAAGTAACTAAGTACATTTACTCAAGTACTGTACTTGAGTACAATTTTGAGGTACTTTTACTTTACCGGAGCTTTTCCAATTGTCAATATACTTTTACTTCTACTCCACTACATCTCAGAGGCAAATATTGTACTTTTACTCCACTACAATTATTTGAAAACTTTAGTTACTAGTTACTTTGTAGATATAAATGATTACATTATAAAACATACATGAACCACTGTAGCCCTATTTCATACCTAGGCTATTTGAAAATAGCCGATCTACAAGCTCACAACGCGTTGTGAGCTTGTAGATCTGCTATTTTCAAACATGTTACTTTTATTTTTGGTACATTAAGTACATTTTGATACCAATACTTGTGTACTTTTACTCAAGTCAATTTTGAATTCCGGACTTTTACTTATAAGAGAGTACTTCTACATTGCAGTATTGATACTTTTACGTAAGTAACACATTTGAGTACTTTTTCCACCACTCCATGTGAGATCTTTTGACGGCATGGCACTATATGGGGCCGGGCTGTCTAGAAGAGGGTCTGTCTGTGTTTCCGGGGTTAATCTCGCAATTTGCCGGACCGATCAGCGCAAAAATGACGCTTGCACTCTGCCAGCAGGCCAAAGAAGTGAACCCCGGATTAATTTTCACATATTGTTGTGAATATTCATCTTTTTTTTTTCCGGTGCTTGAATATTTTTCCCATTTAGTGAATTCATAATCTCAGATCCACTCTCCCCCCTGACCCGTCCGTCCCTCCATATTTGGACTGTGGACCGATGTCCTCGATAATGACGTCATCCTCATGACGACAACACAGATCCACAGGGAAGCCACAGCGTTATTAGACCCCCGTCTGGTTGTAATTCCGCCCGATGTGCACGCAGCCATATGGAGGTTGTTCTAGCAGAGCATACACTGCATATTTCACACAATGCCCTGTGGAGTGACTGGTTTCACCACATGCACACGTTACTGTGTGTGTGTGTGTGTGTGTGTGTGTGTGTGTGTGTGTGTGTGTGTGTGTGTGTGTGTGTGTGTGTGTGTGTGTGTGTGTGTGTGTGTGTGTGTGTGTGTGTGTGTGTGTGTGTGTGTGTGTGTGTGTGTGTGTGTGTGTGGTCTTGCTGACTGTTGCATCTCATTCCATTAAACGGTGAAAGCTTTTCCCTATAAGTCTCTCCCGTTTTCTCTCTCTTTTCAAAGTGCTGGCATGATGCTGCTCGCTCCAATTACGCATAAAAGGAAACGTGCGCTCTGCGGTCCTCTGAGGTAAATGCACATTTATTGTAATCATGCCAGAGGAAGAATGGAGCTCTTTCTACTCCAGACGAGGATCTGTGTGGATAGATGTGTTGTTCTCCTCTTCAGAGGAACGTCCTGAGAAATGGAAGACAAAGCAATTTCCTTGCATTAAACCATTAAGACCGGGAACATATCTGTGTAATTTTTTTATTTCTTTGGCTATTAAAGAAAATATCAGATATACAAGCTCATAGCGTGAGACAGAGTGCCGCGCTATGAGCTTGTAGATCTGTTTGGGGTTTTTTTAAGTCGTGAAAATGTGTGCAAATCTTTGAATAATATATATATATATTTTTTTTTGCTTCTGCGGTCCTTGGAACAACATATTTTGAGATGGGGGTCGGTGGCCAAATACATATCATTTTGGGGGTCCTTGACATGAAACAGTTTGAGAACCACTGATATTATAGCAAACATACGTTTTTTCAACGAAAAAAAAAAACGTAGGATTTAGAAGACATTTGTAGAATCACCAGAAGCAAAGATTTGAGTTAAACATTTTCGCTTTTAAAAATATATATATATTCAAAACATTTGCACAAACTTTCAGGATTTTTCCAAAAATAGCAGATCTACAAGCTCCGAGTGCCGCGCTACGAGCTTGTAGATCTGCTATTTTTTGAATAGCCCAAAGACATCTTAAAATGACCGGTCTTAATGGGTTAAAACACAAAAAGGAAATGTTGGCCTTTGTGTTTGATCCTGAAGCCTCCTGGTGAAACATCTCTCCTTGCTTTGCGTTTCTTCAAGTTTCACACATCGCCGAGAAACGGGAAGAGAATCAAGCCGACGTACGTTTTAATTTGCTCTTAACGGTTATAGCGCTTTGCATCTGAATCCCCATGACATTTAACCCTAATGTTCAGCACACCGAGTAGAATAGATTTCTGGAAGGAGAGATAATAACATGGCCATCAATATTTAATCATCAGAGATTGTATAGGCTGTAAGTGCAAAAGGTTTTCATAAAAACAAAAGCTATTTAAAATGAGACCTACTGTACATACATACTGTATTGTACATGTTTAGGCAGAACCGCTCTACTCACTACTCTAATGTAACCCTTTTTATAGCGTAAAAAAAGTGTCCATTTTTTTTGCTCTCTCCGAGTTACATTAACCCATTAAGACCGCGGAAGCATTTTAGATTTCAACCACTTTAAACATTATCTTATACTTTGGCTATTCACAATTAGCAGATATACAAGCTCATAGCACGGCACCGAGTGCCCTCTTTGCTCTTTGCTTCTGGGGATTCTAAATCCATGTTGCTATAATCAGTTGTTCTCAAACTTTTTCATGTCAAGGACCCCCAAAATGATATGTATTTGGCCGCGGACCCCCATCTCAATATATGTTGTTCCAGGGACCCCCAGAAGCAAAGATTTGAGTTAAAAATGTTTTTTTTAATAGCCCAAAGTATAAAATAATGGTTAAAGTCGTTAACACAGATGCGTTCCCGGTCTTAATGGGTTAAAACTAATGGGTTAAAACTCATCTGAAAAAAGATTTGAGTTAAAAATGTTTTTTTTAATAGCCCAAAGTATAAAATAATGGTTAAAGTCGTTAACACAGATGCGTTCCCGGTCGCAATGGGTTAACACTCACCCTTTTGCAGGGGTTCTCGTACATTTGGTATTTTTCTAAGCCGTGTGTAATATGTCACTGCCTTCCTTATGAACGGTTCAGCTCTTCATTTGATTGAATAGCAGCAGCACTGCTGCTGGGCTGATGGCCTTATACCGCTTTCCTTTCCTCATCTCCTTCACATTCATCTCTGTCTGGTATATTCTGTAATGTCATCCGTAGTAATAGTGGGGTATTCTATATGAGAGGCGGGGGGGAGGATATGGCCGTGGTGTGTTTGTGTTGGCCATTACCCCCTCTGTTGGAGCGCTGCAGCGGGGGGGGGGGGGGGGGGGGAGCGCTCTTCACAGCTCATTGAGATCAGAGTCAAAATGTGCCCGGGGGCCCGCGGGGCCAGTCTGGACCAAGGTCATCATGGTGGGACCTTGGTCACTGTACTGTGCACTCTCCCCATACCTCACGTGCACAACGTAAAGCTGCCTTGTTTGCATATTAGAAGAAGGTCATAAGGATGAGTTTGCTGTGGCTTTAGTTTCTATACGCAGGAAAGTAAACAAATTGCCTTTTGAAACGTGGGGCCATTCTTTCAGAATGCGCTTAAAGGGACAGTTCACCCCATAATGACTTTTATTCTATTGATTAGTCACCCCATGGAGACTTGAATTCATGGATGTTTTTTAGTTTTTGTCTCATTCCTAAGACAACAATTTGATGACTGGCAGGGGTTCCGGAGGAGACACAAAGACTCCTTTGTGTCTCCTACCGGAACCGCTGCTCGATGGGGTGAGTAATCGATAGAAAACAAGTAT
The DNA here is from genome assembly GCF_963280865.1 of Gymnoscopelus braueri. Classification (NCBI taxonomy): domain Eukaryota; kingdom Metazoa; phylum Chordata; class Actinopteri; order Myctophiformes; family Myctophidae; genus Gymnoscopelus; species Gymnoscopelus braueri. The sequence continues at coordinate 1,483,553 of NC_137619.1, read as the reverse complement.
TGTCATTTTTTGGGTGACCTATCCCTTTAACCACTTTTAACTCTCTCAGCGCCACGCCCCGAGATATCCCGAGTTTTTCCCGAGTACCCTCCGTGCCAGCACGAGAAATCCCGAGTTTTTACTTTTGACTGTGGTCGCGCTATACTGTTTATTTTTCATGATCACTTTCGCTTCCTGACTCCTTCAGACTCATTGGGTTCCGGTTTCATGACGCAGATTCCGTTTACGGTTCTCATTTTTTTCCCGCGGTCATTTTCGGCCAGAATAGGGAAAGTCACGTTTTTTCACACGGTATAAAAAGCGAACGGAGAGGTCCACGTCTACTCTCTTTGGTCTGGGTGACGATCAGTCATCGTAGTCGTGTATCGCATCGTAATTTAGCCCGATCAACGATTGTCGAAAATGTCAACATCCGGTTATGACCGGATATGACGTGAGCCTGTTTGGGAGGGGGCGAGTGAGCAATGTGTCGATTTGTTGCTCTCTACTGGTAGAACTGTATTATGGGTTTAAAAACCCAATCAGATCATTTATTTGAATGAAAAATTACAAAAAAAAAAAAAAAAAAAACCGCAAATTGCTGGCACTGGGGGAGTACTTTATGAAAATACTCTTGGCACTGAAAGAGTTAACTTGGTTTCCCTATTTTGGGACATTTTCTTTATTCAAAACGTTCATCCTTTTTTTCTGATATCTGAGCTTAGTGTATATATTATTATCTGAGCTTAGTGTATATATATTATATAATATATAATATATATACACTAAGCTCAGATAATAATATAATATAATAATAATATAATATATATATATATATATAATAATATAATATAATATAATATATATATATATATAATAATATAATATAATATATATATATATATACACTATATTATAGTGTATATATATATATATTCCTCATTGATTTACCCCACCTCATGTCCGCTTAGGCACACACGCGCACACACACACACACACACACACACACACACACACACACACACACACACACACACACACACACACACACACACACACACACACACACACACCTTCCGTTCTCTCCTTGACTGTTGTGCCTTTACGTCTATCTGTCTCTCTCTCTCATCCCTGTTGCCCCTCTTCCCTCTCTCTGCGTGCGTGTGTACGCGTGTGTGTGCGCACGCGCGTGTGTGTGTGTGTGTGTGCGTGTGTGCGTGTGTACGAGGTATTACTATACATACGTATGAGGGCCAATTGTCCCCAACCAGTACTGTATATATATATATATATATATATATATATATATATATATATATATATATATATATATATATATATATATATATATATATGTATATATATGTATATATGTATATGTATATATATATATAGATGTATATACAACTGTAAAAATGGACCGTGTGAGAAGAAGCAGTTTCCTGGACGCCACCAGAGAAATAATGTGTTGTTGTCATGGTTAACCCATTCAATCCGGGAACACATAGGTTACTATGTCGTTTTAGATTATTTTATACTTTGGCTATTCAAAAATAGCAGATCTACAAGCTCATAGCGTCAAGCTCGTAGATCAGCTATTTTTGAAAAATCGTGAAAATGTGTGTAAATCATTGAATATATATTTTGTAAAATATTTTTGATCGAGGGAGGGACCTCCAGAAGAGAAGATTTGAGTTACAAATGTTCGCTTAAAAATATATATATATTCAAAGATTTGCACACATTTTCACAATAAAAAAAAAATACCAGATCTACAAGCTCATAGCGCGGCACTCGGTGCCGCGCTATGAGCTTGTAGATTTGCTGTTTTTCGAGTAGCGTAAATGAAATCCAGAGTGAGTGACACAGATGCGTTTCCCAGATTGAATGGGTTAACAAACTTTTTAGAGCGACAGTAAGGTTTCGATTAGGAAAACTAACACAACACAGGAATACCAACATGTATTGTGGTTGTGGGTGTGCGCGCGCTTGTGTGTGAGAGTGTGAGTGCGACTGTGTGTGTGTGCGTGCGCTGTGGGGCGAAAGGGATCAGTCCACTAATAGAATGTCTATTGACTGGGCCCGGTCTCTCATTGGGGCTGTAATAGCTGCCTGGGCTCTGTAGACTCTCAGTCGATACCATCGCCTTGTGTCTGCTCATTGATGAGAAGCCTTTGTCAGCACCGCAGGAAAATTAAATGTCTGATCGACCAGCTTTGAAAAGAGAACTGAAAGAAACAGACAGTGGAATGGAAATGCTCAGTTGATTGTGGGCCCAGTACATTTGGTTATTGCTGTTCACTTTGTCTTTTGCTGTGAGCGGACGGTGTGTGTGCGTGTGTGTGCGCGCGTATGTGTGTGTGTGTGTGTGTGTGTGTGTGTGTGTGTGTGTGTGTGTGTGTGCGTGAGTGTGCGTGTGTGCTAGACCAGACTTGCAAACTGCTCGCAGGACTATGTCACTGTTAGTTCACACACACACACACACACACACACACACACACACACACACACACACACACACACACACACACACACACACACACACACACACACACACACACACACACACACACACGCACCTAAATAAATTCTGTCAGGATAAGAGTGTGAATGCATTAACCCTTTAAGACCTGAAGCCGATTCTACAAATGTCTTCTAAAATCAGAAAATGTTTTTTGTTGCTCAAACTTTTTCATGTCAAGCACCCCCAAAATTAGACGTATTTGGCCACGGACCCCCTATCTCCAAAATATGTTGTTCCAGGGACCCCCCAGAAGCAAAGATTTGAGTTAAAAATGTTTGCTTTGAAAAATATATATTCAAAGATTTGCGAAACAAAATCAAGATTTTTCAAAAATAGCAGACATAAAAGCTCATAGCACGACACGAAAGAGCTTGTAGATCTGCTATTTTTGAATAGCCAAAGTATACAATAATGGTTAAAGTGGTTAAAATGTAAACTCAGATGATCTCCAGGTCTGAATGCATTAAGGCTCACAGTAGCATAGGGAGCTCAATCCTAGCAGACTGTTACAGGTCAGTGTTTACCTGCATGGAGCTCAGGTTGGAGCTGGAGCCGGCAGACAGAATGTTCTTTACCTTTTTGATAAGATGCTGTTGTACACCAAACATTTGCATATGGAGTGAGTTCTGTTCTGTCTATCGCTCCAAAGAACCCCCAGAATCATCCAGCTCACGCACCTACGCACGCACACACGCACGCACGCACGCACGCACGCACGCACGCACGCACGCACGCACGCACGCACGCACGCACGCACGCACGCACGCACGCACGCACGCACTATAGTGACACGTCGTGAACTTGTAGCCTAGATTATTGGTTCTCAAAGTGGGGTCTGGGGTCCTTGTGGGGATACCAGGGAGTCCACAGCTAAATTGGTTACAATTAGTTACTAAATTAGCGTCACAATCATTTTAACCATATGTTATACTTTGGCTATTCAAAAATAGCAGATATACAAGCTCATAGCGCGGCACTGAGTGCCGCGCTATGAGCTTTTATGAGCTTTTATTTTTTTTATTTTTGCAAATCTTTGAATATATATATACAGTACATATTTTAAAGCGAACAAATCTTTGCTTCTGGAGGTCACTATCACAAAATATGAGATGGGGGTCCGCAGACAAATATGTAACATTTTGGGGTCCTTCACTTGAACTAGTTTGAGAACCACTGGCCTAGATGAGTTACTGTATGTCCGGTGTGTGACACCCACGCGCGACTTAAGTATAAATCGGGCATAACTTGAAACTAAACCTGACCTCTAAATGTCTAAATACCAACCCTAACCCTAACCCTAACACTAACCCTAACCCTAACCCTAACCCTAACCCCAACCCTAACACCAACCTGAGTCTATTCCTAATTGTAAACTAATCTCTAAACAAAACTACCATTTCACTTGAGAAGGACAAGGACAATTGTCCTCACGATGTTTATTTCTAAATGTCTGCTATACTTGTGGGTAGGGCTGTGAATCGTCTGCTATCTCACAATTCTTGGGGTCACGATTCAAATAACTTATTTTTTTTCAATTCAAAACGATTTAAAAAAATCGATTCTCATTAAAAAACGTATTTCAAATAAGTTTAATCCAAATTATCATGTTGCTTTCATCTTCATTTTAACAACCAAGTGTAGCCTAGTTATATCCCACAGCTTAAACAAACAAACACATATAATACCAGAGAGGGTTGTGTAAACATTCTTGGCTTTGATGGAATCTTAGATTACTGTAGGTACATTTCTATTTGATGCAGAAACAACATCATTGCCTTGAGTTAGAATATGTTGGGTTTAGTTCAAATGTGTCTTTTTCTTGTACACTGAATATGGAAAACATAAAAAAGTGAAACATTTATATTGCATGCATTAAAAGGATCCCTGGCTAATAAACCAAAGATGCTTTAATAAATTATAATTGTCCTCAATAACTAAAATAGAAAATGTAAAACACCTTAAATATTTAATTTATTTTAGAAACGAAAAAGTTCATCCTGTACTCAAGAGGGGCAATGCCTGTCACAAGATGATGCCATGTGTCCATGTGTAGACCACACATGGACCCTATGGAATTTATGGAATGCATGTGCAAAAAAATAACATATTGAAAATATTGATTTGATGCTCATATTAACCTTAGGAAGTATTAAGTTGTATTATATTTTCACATGCATTCCATAAGTTCCATAGGGCTTAGTCTGGGAGACTTCGCCTCAGAGCCTGGACAGCAGGGGCGCGGCCACTGCGTTCTGATTCAAATCAACAGCCAATGAAGAAAAGGGGGCGGGATCCACATGCAGTGGGTGTTGCATGTAAATAGGAGCGACGGGAAGCAATTTCCCCTTGAGAAATTGCGGCCGCCATTGTTGTGTACTGCTGTTTGCCTCTCGTCGGACTGTTTAGACGAGTTGCACAGCTCTCAGACCGGTAAGAGGCGTGTCCGCTCAGATTCTGAGCGTAAGTTACATCCCGCCCACAAATACCAGGGCTCTGGCCCAGAAGTTTCCTCGCCTCTCCCCCTCGCCCCTCCCCCTCGCCCCTCCCGTTTGTATGCGAGAGCTGGCGAAAACTTCTGGGAACTTAGATTACATAGGGCTAGACCACATGGAGAAATGACATCATCAACTTGTGACGGGCATTGCCCCTATTGAGTGAAAGATGAACTATTTATATAATAAGTAAAATGTTCAAGGTGTTTTTAATTTTACATTTTAGTTATACAAGACAATTATAATGTATTAAGGCATATTTGGCTTATTTGTCAGGGATCCTTTTAAAACTCTGACTAAGACAGATCAGTCTAGAAGGGCTTATACCGGACTGGGAACGGATAACTCCTCCATGGTGTCTGTATAAGGCCTTAGTGATACCGGGGAACATCAGCCAAACACAACACTGGGCTGTCGTTTCCCCACACGAAGTATATCGTCCAGAAGAATCCAAATATATCATAACCAGGTCCTTGTGTCACCTTGTCACCACGGCCTGTCAGTAATCCTGACGAACCGCAGTGGGATTGGTGAGACATGCCTCTCCACCACGCAGGACTCCATTCCTTACTATAAGAGGGTGTTTGTTACCCAGGGAACAAGGCGACACATTTCATTCATTCATCAAGACAGCCGTCACTTTGACGCTGCATACCGGCGGCTCATATACAGGGGCCTTCACCCCATGGCCTTGGTCTCTTCAGTGTGTGTGTGTGTGTGTGTGTGTGTGTGTGTGTGTGTGTGTGTGTGTGTGTGTGTGTTTGTGTGTGCACGTGCGCGCGACAGGAGCCATAGTACAGCAAACTATATGTGCCACATTTTTCCTGAGTCCATCCATATTTATACTCTTCTGAGGCTGACCTCGCCGAGCTGTCAACACCACTGTCCCCACCTCCTACGTCTAAATGCCAGCGCTGTCACTCACACAGGCTCCTGCCCTCCCAGAGCGGCTACCTTGGGGTGCCGTTCTAATGAGACAAAGGGCCCCCCCCCCCATGGGAATTAATTCACCCTGCTGCAGTCTTTTTTCAGCTTGTGTGTGTGTGTGTGTGTGTGTGTGTGTGTGTGTGTGTGTGTGTGTGTGTGTGTGTGTGTGTGTGTGTGTGTGTGTGTGTGTGTGTGTGTGTGTGTGTGTGTGTGTGTGTGTGTGTGTGTGTGTGTGTGTGTGTGTGTACTTGTAATACTACACTTGTGAGGGCCACTGGCCCACCGGGCATTTGCCCGGTACGCCAAATGGCCAGTCCTCCCCTGCGAGAAATATTATAAAATAGGCTAACTTGTAATGGTAACTGCAGATTCTGTATGTAAAATCTTTATAAAATAAGCGTATAAAACAGCGCGATCTGTAGCGTCACATTAAACTCTTCAGTGAAACATGGAGCCTATATGAACGCTGAAGCCACTGTCTAATTACGTGACTATCTCCATTTTGTCCAAAACACATGGATATCTCTTGACAAACCAATATTATTATTATTCATAATAATAATATTCACATTATTGTCTGATCGTAAAGCGTCTCATTCTATCAGCTGTCCACGTCGCTGACAAAAGCGTCTCCTCTCCTCCTCCCTGTCAGCGCAACAAGTGAACACATCGCTATGTTCCACAAATGTGCTCATTCCTGCTCTACTCCTGCGCTAAATATCTGATCTACAAACATAAAACAGTCGCTGCCTGACGAGCCCTATGCTTGTAGATCAGATATGTTGGCACAGCATTATAAAACAGCGCGATCTGTAGCGAACACATCGGTATGCTTCACACATGTGCTCAATCCTGCGCAAAATATCTGATCTTCAAGCATAAAACAGTTGCTGCGTGACAAGCTGTATGCTTGTAGATCCTATCTTTTTCCACCGCTTTGCAGTGAGGTGGGTTGCCAAATTTTGAGAAATAAATGAGCAGTCAGGTCTATGAAAATGTTACTGCATGCGTCGTTGTGCCCTGAGAAAACAGTGAGGCATGAATGAGGTTTATAGCCGAGGCTAATTTGCAACCCCAGTCCCTGGTTAGACCTTTCTATATAAATATTTACCTAATAAAAAATCTTTTAGAAAAGGACATGCATGAAGCTCTAATCTAAACAAGTATGAAAAGATATTTATATCTGCAAAGTAACTAGTAACTAAAGTTTTCAAATAATTGTAGTGGAGTAAAAGTACAAGATTTGCCTCTGAGCTGTAGTGGAGTAAAACATTATTATAATAATAATAATAATATAAAGATGTGAAAAACAAGCCCAAAGTCGCTTATAATAAGCAGACATGGCAACATAGACTCGCTGCGCAGATGATTTGAAACAAATGGGAAAAGTCATGAAAGGGGAACTTTCTCAGAGCTTCATGAGAGAAGATAATCCACTTTAAATTCTCAAAAACGGTCAGATTGATGGCTTAGTCACGCAAGTGTTAAAGTTACAGGAGTTTTTACTCTATGGTGTTTGTGATATGAAATGTAAGCTCACAATGCATCGTGATGCGACGCATTGTGAGCTTGTAGATCTGCTATTTTGAAAATATTTTTATACATTTGAAAACTTGAAATGGGTACTTTTACTTCTGGTACTTTAAGTACATTTTGATACCAATACCTTTGTACTTTTACTCAAGCACATTTTGAATTCGCGACTTTTACTTGTAACAGAATACTTAGCTATGTAGCAATACATAGCTGTATTGATACTTTTACTTAAGTAAAACATTTGAGTACTTTTCCCACCACTGGTCAGGTGTCTGGTAGGACACCTTACTGGTTGACGATGTCAATAAGTTTATGTGAAGCAGATGGCATGGTGATGGATCGGACACTAAAAGACGTCTTTATTGTTGTCGGACTTGGTTTGCAATCAACTCTCTCCACTGGGAGAGAGAGGCAGACAACGGACATAAAACTTCAAGATGGTACTTTTTAAAGGAGACTCAAGAGCGTTCTCTGTCGACACTTAAGTTTCTGGCTAACGTGATGTTGAGTGGATGGATAATGGAAGGAAACTCGATGCTAATTCTATCCCATATTTGTGCTCACGGCGCCCGCAGAGAGGAGGGACGAGCACTTATATGATTAGGGATCATTTGTGGCAAATACCGGGGAATGCAACTAGGACACAGACACACGCACACGTACACGCACACACACACACACACACACACACACACACACACACACACACACACACACACACACACACACACACACACACACACCTGTGCATGCAGGCAGGGAAAGCAGCTGCTGATTGAATTAATGTGAAATTAACTGGTGAACTTTTTGAAAGTTGTTCCACTTTTCACTGCAGGCGACAATCGGATTAACTGCATTAACACACCTGGCTAGAGCCTACCCACTGCATTAACATACCTGACTAGAGCCTTCCCACTGCATTAACATACCTGACTAGAGCCTTCCCACTGCATTAACATACCTGACTAGAGCCTTCCCGCTGGAAAGACAGACTGACGGGTATAGACAAACAACCTGTGTGTGTGTGTGGGGGGGGGGGGGTGGATGTGTGGATGAGGCAGCAGTCAGATGGAGGAGTGAAGGGGGAGGTGGAGGTAAAGGCTGTGCAGTGTGAAGGGTATGAATCATGTCATCTGTCTACACTGTAAAAATCGTTCCTGTTAGTTTAACCACTTTCAACCAGGTGTTGCTGGGAAAAAAGCAGATCTACAAATGTTGTAGTTGTAATGCAATGCGTTATGAGCTTGTAGATGGGCAATGTTTTTTAAATATTTTGAATAAGGCTTAAGTGGTTAACTCTGAGGCTACATCTGTAGTAAGACGTCTTCATTGTAAACACATTAGTTTAGTAGTAATCTCTGTCCTCTCTACAAGCCAGAAAATGCATCAAACGGTACTTATAGCCACACAAAGCTTGTACATTGAATGGATAGATACAGTGATTATTATTAGTAGCCTAGTATTATTACTATTAGATACAGTGATCCACCATGGTGGTGTAAAGAAGAGCCGTCATTTTCATTGGCCTTTCTCTCTCTCTTTATCTGTCTGTCTCTCTCTCTCTCTCTCTCTCTCTGTCACACAGAGAGAGAGAGAGAGGTGTGAGAGAGCCTATATCAACCATGCAATAACCCGGCCAATGCTCCATCCCTAAACCTGAACATGATATAACCCTGGAAATGTTGGGCAAAGCTGATAACGTGGCGCTTTTTCTTCTTGTACATTTATAAACGTGCCAAAATACCCCAAAACCCCTCAATAGGCTCGATGCACAGCAACCATATTGGACGGAAATTGGGCCTCTTCCTTACTTCCTTCTCAGGTTGTTACAATGATACTAATGAAGGCTCTGTTCCATTTCATGTAGCTTGTGGTTCTTAAACCTTTTCATTTCTAGGACCCCCATAACTCTGAGAGTGTACAAATGGAACCAAATGGACCCATTTGGTTCCATTTGTACACTCTCAGAGTTACAGACCCGTAAGGGGCCATTTGGAACCCCCTCAAGTGTTTCCAGTGAGCCAACATGCACAATGTCAGCACAGACTCTGTTTGACCAGAATGGAACAGAGCCTTAATTAGTATCATTGGTAACACCTGTGCATAGAGCCTATTGTGAGAAGTTTAACATCCAACAAAAATAAATACTGTAGTCAAAACACAATGAAGTTAATAAAGCATTGCTGTCATAGTTTGCGACGATGAAGCAGCGTGAAGCTGCGGGTCAAAAAGATGCGACCTGCATTCTCCTCACCACTGGTTTATTTAGCACACGCCCACGTCTTCTGACCAACAATAATCCACCAGGAGAGTTTATGGCAGCGGCTACGAACCGTGACGCTTTGCAATTAGACGAGCCTGAACAACGTGTTCACCTGCATGCTCACACTAATTGTATAATTTCACACTTGGCCTGTGAGGACGTCCTATCCATCCTCATTATAAAATATAAATACCAGCAACCGATGGCACACTCCATGCAGAGCATGACTCAAGAGCAAACGGAAGACAAATGACATGCCATAGACTGAACCACCAGTGGCGTAAAAAGTACTCAAATGTTTTACTTAAGTAAAAGTATCAATACTGCAATGTAGAAGTACTCTGTTTCAATTAAAAGTCTGGAATTCAAAATTTACTTGAGTAAAAGTACAAAAGCGTTGGTATCAAATACTTGAAGTACCAAAAGTAGAACGTACTCATTATTCAGAATGTCCCATTTCACAAGTTTTCAAATGTATAAAATCTATTAAAATATTTTGAAAATGGCAGATCTACAAGCTCACAATGCGTCGCATCAGCTTGTAGATCAGCTATTTTCAAATGGCCGAAACGTTGAAGTGGTTAATGTATGTTTTGTAACAATAATCTAAATATAGAAAGTAACTAGAAACTAAAGTTTTCAAATAATTGTAGTGGAGTAAAAGTACAATATTTGCCTTTGAGATGTAATGGAGTTGAAGTAAAAGTACAGAAAATTGGAAATACTCCAGTAAAGTAAAAATACCTCAACATTGTACTTAAGTACAGTACTTGAATACATGTACTTTCACCACTGATAACCACTAGCACTGTTTACTTAGTTGACTGGCATCGCCCAGGCAGGTTGGAGAAACTAAATATCTTTGCCGGATAGCCAATCTACAAGTTCACAATGCGTTTAGCAACACGGTGCATTGTGCGCTCGTTTTCTCAGGCCCAGAATAGGGACATTAGTAGAGCCCTGGTTCCAGACGAATCTGCCATTGTAAAAATAAATTGTCCTTATATTAGTCTGGCCATGCCAGGCTAGGACATTAGAGTTCCGGTGGTTAATGGTTGGTCATTACAGTCAGTGGTGGAAAAAGTACTCAAATTATTTACTTAAGTAAAAGTATCAATTCTGCGATGTAGAAATACATTGCAGTATACTTTACAAGTAAAAGTCCGGAATTCAAAATGTACTTGAGTAAAAGTACGAAAGTATTGGTATCAAAATGTACTTAAAGTACCAAAAGTAGAAAGTACTCATTTCACAACGTTTTCAAAATGCAGATGCGACACATTGTGAGCTTGTAGATCTGCTATTTTCAAATGGTCGAAATGTGTTTATATAGTGCTGAAGTGGTTAATGTATGTTTTGTAATAATAATAGAAATCTACAAAGTAATTAGTAACTAAAGTTTTCAAATAATTGTAGTGGAGTAAAAGTACAACATTTTCCTCTGAGATGTAGTGGAGTAGAAGTAAAAGTACAGACAATTGGAAATACTACCTCAAAATTGTACTTAAGTACAGTAGTTGAGTACATGTACTTAGTTACTTTACACCACTGATTACAGTGGTACGTAGGTGTTTTGTCATGTCGTATTCAGGCCACATTTTGTTTGGTTATAGGCTGCATCCGTCTAGTATGACTTCACCTTGATTTTATTTAATTGAAATTCCCTGGAGGATAACGAGCCCCTTGAGATGCAGCATCTCCTTTTCGAGGGGGTCCTCAAAGCACAAAACAGAACAACAAAACACTCCAACAACACAGAACAAAACAGATCAAAGACATACACATAAAGGCTCTTCCACCATCTCAAACCCCACTACGTCAGTACACCAGCAACCTTTAGAAATTCTTTAGATTTAAATAAAACACAATTTAAATACAATTTAAATAAAAATAAAACGATCAATTCAAATAAACAAACATGATGCCAATATGGGATCATCTTAGAAATAAAATAAATAAGTAAATAAATACAATCAGAAACAGTAACGGCTAGATGTAAGGTGAACCAGCAAAGAAGTCTTATAAGCATTGAAAGAAGAAATCGATCTAGTTCACAAAGGGCAGGTTGTTCCAGTCTGACGGTGCTTTAAACTTAAAAGCAACTATGTTGATGTAAATGGCTCTCAAACTAAAGGGAAGAGGGCGCATGCCAGTATTGGTGAGATGCTGCTGACCTTGGTAAGTAAATATGAAAATTAAAGTAAAAGGCAGCACACTCGTAGACACGATGCAGGATTTATTTGGAAACCAACGTTTCGACCATGCAAGGTCTTCTTCAATGGCTCTAAAAACTGTTTTAAGATTGTAGGATCATTAAAGTAAAAACATTTGAAGACGAAAAGCAACCAATGAAAATGTCTCCTAGCTTGGGGTGATAACCGGTTCAATGAATCATACATAACATAACACAATGACGCGTATGATAACAAAACCTCAAAACAAATCTACAAATACTATAATAGACAACATTTAAGGAATGGAGATGTGTTTCAGAGGTGTTCTGGTAAATTATGTAAGCATAGTCCAGTACAGGAAATAACAGTTGCTGAGCAATTTGTTTTCTTATTTTGAAAGTAAAACAATGATTGATCTGTACATTATTTTAAGACTGATGTTTATTTTAGTTCCAATGAAATCAATGTGAGGCTTAAAAGAAAGTTCAGAATCCAAACAAAGTCTCTAGGTATTTAAATGAGTCAACAGAATTGAGGGGAGACCCGGTCAGCCAAATTAATAGACAATTATTGATTTAACACCAAACAAACATCAACAAAGCATGAGGGATGTGTATACTGTAGGACGTGTACATGGACAACTATAAACTATTGCAGAGGTTAACTGACATTGATCGATGGACAGCAGAGTGACCCATTATTTTAACTGCATTAAAGTGCATCACTTTCTATGCAATATTAATATGAGGGAGGGACATCAAGGAGGCGAGGGGCAGAGGTTAGTAAAAGCACAACAGAGTCAGACATGACAGCAAAAAAAGAAACAAATACTAAAAACTAAAAACCTGACTTAGCATTCAGTTTGTCCTTATTTTTGGTTTTAGACGAGAATTTTCATTTCAGTACATCACCAGTTAAAATAAGGTTGCTTCTATCGCAGCTTTAATTGAACATAATTATGTGAACATATGTTATGGGTCCTATTTTAAACGTCATTGTACGCCGGTGTCGCACATCGAAAATAGCAGATCTCCTGTACAAGCTCACAACGCATTGTGATGCAACCCGTTGTAAGCTTGTAGATCAGCAATTTTCGCAGTTTTTTTTAAAGTGGTTTAACACTCAGGATTTGGACTGTAATGGAAATACTGTGTGTGGCCAAAGACTGAAAGGTGTAAAAATATCTTCCTTGTCTGTTCCCTTGCTCCCTCTCTCTCCCTCCTCCCCCGCGGAAGGACAGCCTCGTGCACTCAGTGACAGACAACTCTGGCGTTTCTCTTGTCATTTCAGTTCACTTTAGTTTTAGTTTCCAGAGAAGGTTTTGCTCATTTCAGTTGTGATTTTATTGTTGAAAAGGGTTAGTTAGGTTAGGATTAGTTTTATTACATTTATTTATTTATTTATTTATGTTTATATTTGTCTGGGGCAATATTTGACTCACAGTCTCAATAAACATAATGCACCAATCTCTCCTCATGCTTGTGTTGACACATTTGACCGAATTATCAAAGTACTGAAGACATTTTCTCTATTTTTATATTAAATACACAATATAAGTCTAAAGTCTAGTTTTTATTTTATTTCAGTTAACTAAATGTCTCCTTTTCCACGCCTACAGTAGTATTTTTTTCGTTTAGTTTTAGTTAAGTATAATAACCTTTCCATGTAGAGCTCTAACAGTGCTCCCAGGACCTTACATTCCAAAGCAACATTGGCAAACTTCCTGGGGGATCCCGAGGCGTTCCGAGGCCAGTTTGGAGATGTAATCCCCCCCATCTGGTCCTTGGTCTGCCAGGGGGTCTCCTCCCTGTGGGAGGTGCCGCGAGGAGGACCTCCCTGAGGAGACGCTAGGGAGGCATCCGTACCAGATGCCTGAACCACCTGAGCTGGCTCCTTTCCAAGTCAAGGAGCAGCAGCTCTACTCCGAGTCTCTCGCGGCTTCTTCTCACCCTACTGTATCCAGTGGTGGGATAGGATAAGGATAAGGATAAGTACATATACTCAAGTAATGTACTTACGTAACATTTTGAGTTACTTTTACTTTACTGGAGTATTTCCAATTTGCAATACTTTTACTTCTACTCCACTACATCTCAGAGGCAAATATTGTACTTTTACTACACTACAATTATTTGAAAAATGTAGTTACTAGTTACTTTGTAGATTTGGATTATTATTACAAAACCAATTCAGCCCTATTTAAACTTTGACAATTTGAAAATAGCCGATCTACAAGCTCACAATGCGTCGCGATGCGATGCATTGTGAGCTTGTAGATCTGCTATTTTCAAAAGATTTTTTGACATTTTATAAATTTGAAAACTTGTGAAATGGGACATTCTGCATAAAGAGTACTTTCTACTTTTGGTGCTTTAAGTACAATTTAAATACTTTTGTACTTTTACGCAAGTACATTTTGAATTCCGAACTTTTACTTGTAACGGAGTACTTCTACATTGCAGTATTTACTGAAGTAAAAAAAAAATGTACGTTTTCCACCACTGACTGTATCTCTAAGGGAGAGGCCGGCCATCCGTCTGAGAAAACTCATTGTGTCCGCTTGTATCTGCGATCTTATTCTTTGGGTCATCATGACCCACTTCTCACAGTGTTCTTGATGCTGTTGCTGGGTGCAGATCATTGAATAGAGCCGTTTGCAAAGCCTGGGTAATGAGCCTATCATATCGAATGAACGTATCACACATCTGCTTGCTGCTTGTTTGGTAAACAGACATTTAATGAAAAATATGATTTGTGACAGATGCTTGCAATTAGCCTTGTGTGTGTGTGTGCCTGGAGCAGGATTGAATGACAAGCTGGTAAAGTCTGATTTTGCTGTTATGTTATGGATTAACCATTAAAGCCTACAGTAGCCTATATTATACGTCATTGATCAGGGTCCCGTATCTTGGTCTCCTGCTTTTTTCCCCTCTACACCAAATCCGTTCACTGAAAATAGCTACACATGACTTTGTGAGCTTGTTAGAGCTGCTATTTTTGCCAAAAGTTATTTTCAACAAAGGTTCACCTATTATGACTTCATGCCCAGAAGAGGGATGCCAGGGTTCACGTGGTTTTCTTTGGCTATTCAAAAATAGCAGATCTACAAGATTGTAGATCTGCTACAATCTTTTGAAAAATCGTGGACACATTTTGCAAATCTTTGAATACACATATTTTTTGAAACAACGTTTTTAGCTAAAATCTTTGCTTCTGGCGAGGTCCCTGGAACAAAACTTTCTTCATGTCAAGGACCCCCAAAATTATATGTATTTATCCAACAATGGCCATGTTGTTCCAGGGACCCTCAGAAGCAAAGATTTGAGTGAAAAAATGTTGCTTTAAAAAAATATACAGTATATAATCAAAGATTTGCGCAAATTTTCACGATAATTTTTTTTTGCAGATCTCCGTGCTACAAGCTTGTATATCTGCTATTTTTGAATAGCCAAATAAATCTAAAAATGACACATGCGTTCCCAGTCTTGATGGGTTAAGATATTTTAAAGCTGGCCTTTTTTTTCCATTAATACTGTACCATAAACAAAACCCAAAAACAACATTGCATTAGAGAGTCTGAGATGTATTACGGGTACATGATGAGTGGTGAAGGACAGAGTGATCTTGATATAGCCTAGCACACTAAGCTAGTGCTGCTGCACAAGCCATTATGTTCAAAGTTGGTAAGCTCAGTGACTAAATCTCTGAGCGCCTCACTGCTTCAAACAGAACTCTGTGCGCGTGTGAGTGAGTGCGTGCGTGAGGATCATAGGAATCATCGCACGCACGACTAACATATTCCAAGTTTGACTTCACAAACATCCTCATAATTTAAAAAATATTTTTTATGTATTTATCTTCAGTGTCTTCAAAGGAGTCCTTGAGAAAATGAGTATTCAGAATATCACACCTTGATTCTAGTAATGATCAATTGTTTCTTCCATTTTTTGTCCTGCGCAAATAAGACACAAATATTATGCTTATGTTTATTAAAGGATCCCTATTAGAGACACATGAATGAGATGACTTGTGTGAACCAATCTGGGGACCCATCTGGGAAGAACACACACACACACACACACACACACACACACACACACACACACACACACACACACACACACACACACACACACACACACACACACACACACACTTTTTTTCCTTTTCTTTTTCTTTGTGTGAGATTGTGTGAACTAAAAAACACTGGCATGTTTCCAAAGCATTATTGTTTACTGATGATGATGATGATGATGATGATGATAACCAGCTGGTTTGTGACCTAACGGGGGTTCCCAAATGTTTACATGCCAAGGACCCTCAAATAGCCTTAGCCTCTGGCTTCAAAAAGATGAGAGAGAAAAAAGAGGGGGAAAAGAAATGAAAATAGCTGATCTACAATGATGTGACAATAGTGACATTCTCAAAATAGGAATGCCAGGTTGAACGTGGTTAAACTGGCACAATAATCGTATAAATGAGTTTTTTTTTATGATAAAAAAATATTTTCCCTCTCCTTTCCCCCCCCCTCCCCCCAGGCTTTGAAAACCTGTGGCCAAAGCGATAACGTGTGTCCTCCCCCCACAAATGGAAAGTTCGGCCCAATTAATTCCCCCCGCGCGCTACAATTACCAGCACAAAAGATGAGTCTGCTGGATTTGCAGGCACTTCCCCAATTTGCTCCCTAATGAAAGTTAAGTGCGTTTTAGTGCACTAATGGCTCCGCATTACACCGTCTCGTATGGGTTCGCTTATACAACGTTGGCTGATTAAGGCCGACAGCCATTAATATTCCTCCCTATTTTTAAGTGGTGACGGGTGGCGTGTGTGTCTCTAGAAGCCGTAGTGCTGCCTTATCCCTAGTGTTCAATTATTCACTTCATGCAACTTTTAACCCTTTAAGACCGGGGGACGCATCTGTGTAACCACTTTATCCATATTTTATACTTTGGGCTATTCAAAAATAGCAGATATTCAAGCTCATAGCGCGGCACCGAGTGCCGCGCTATGAGCTTGTAGATCTGCTATTTTTTTTTAAATCGTGTTTTTTTTGTGCAAATCTTTGAATATATATCTATAAAGCAATTGTTTTTTACTCAAATCTTTGCTTCTGGGGGTCCCTGGAACCATTTTTTTTAGATGGGGGTCCACAGCCAAATACATATCGTTGTGGGGCTCCTTGACACTGACATTAATATTATAGCAACATAAGTGTTTCAGAAAACTGTTTTAAACTGATTTAGAAGATATTTGTAGAATCCCCAGAAGCAATAACATTTTAGTTAGAAATGCTCGCTTTGAATATATATATATATTGAAAGATTTGCACAAAATTGTTCACGATTTTTCAAAAACAGCAGATCTACAAGCTCATAGCGCGGCACTCGGTGCCGCGCTATGAGCTTGTAGATCTGCTGTTTTTGAATAGCCCAACGAAATCTAAAAATGACACACAGATGCGTTCTCAGGTCTTAAAGAGTTAAGGCTTTCAGCACATGATCCATACGTACATACGAGGCTCTGCTTCACAGAGTGGAGCTGGCCTGATTTAGTTGGACTCTGTTCTGTGTGGACACAGGCCTCGGGGGAGGGGCTGTTATTGTTAGTGCAGTTATACAGCTCAAATGTTGTTTGTCAGTGAGACTGCTTAGGGGGGTTTCTGGGGAAAATTTGTATTGCATTTGACAGGGACACAAAAAACCTGCTTTGGTACCTGTCAGCGTTGACATCTTTATTTCATCTGACACGTCGACGTCGTGTGTGCGCGTACAGGGACGTGTGTGCGTGCGTGCGTTTGCCCGTATCTGGATTGTGGACGTGGAATTGCGTGTGGCTGTGTGTGTGTGTGTGTGTGTGTGTGTGTGTGTGTGTGTGTGTGTGTGTGTGTGTGCGTGCGTTCGCTGGATGGATGTGCGTTTTTCCGAGGGCGGTGGTATGTCCTTGGTTAGCGCTGTGTTCTCCAGACTGGGAACAGCATGTTGAAATGACAGCAGTCGCAGGGGGGAAGCTGTCAGTTGACAGACAGTACAGACACACTCATTACACTGTCTGTCCCTCTCCCGAGTCGAGGCCCAGATGCATACCGTATCGGATCAAACCCGTTTTCACACCATTTTGGGAGAGTTTGTTCTCTGCTGCATGTCACCCAAATGACATGGACAGGGTTCCATTTGTAAATATAGAATAATAAATAAAAACGCAAATTGGCCTGTTATAGCACCACCATGAGGCTGATTAAGAAACATATCAAGTGGCATGCAAAATTCCACGGAAATCCCACGCTGCGTTCATGATTTGAGGCATTTTGTTCAAAACGGAGCACTGCTGCAAATTTTGGAAGCCAATCTTCCATCAGGATGAAACATGAAAAATCTGAAATACCCGTTTCGTTTAATGACTATAGAAATGTTTGACAAAATCTGTAGGTAATATAGAAAAATGTGTTTTGCAAAATTCAACCTCCTGGTGGTGCTATAACAAATGTTTGGACAAAATCTGTAGGTAATATAGAAAAATGTGTTTTGCAAAATTCAACCTCCTGGTGGTGCTATAACAGGCCTATCGAAAAAGAAATCGGGGGAGAAGTTCTGGTATGGAATCCAGGGAGTGTGTGTGCACAACTTCGCTGCGATCATGCACGCACGCACGCACGCACGCACGGGCGGAGTGCAACAAGCACTACATGCTTGGCCCCCTATTATAGGAATGTTGACAATTCATCTATAACCGATTAACTACCGTTAAGAATTTAGTCGATTAAAGTTATCGATTTCCAATTAATTTAAAAATAAAATAAAAAAATTTTTTTTTATTTTTTTATTTAATGAACTAAATAATTAACTAAATAATAACTACTATCTACTATCGGCAAAAGAGTGCAGCAATATTGAAACAATGGCTGCGGAAGAAGCTGTAGAACTGTGATAAGCGTCCGGGGGTCATCGAAACGGGTCGAAGTACTCACTGGGCACCACGAAGGGTCAATCCGCCCCTGATGGCTTGATGGCTGCCAGTTCCCACCTGACGTTGTGTGGGAGTTCAGACTTGTCCAGACGGTACTGAATAACTGCTAGCTTGCATAATGTCTTCAGACTAGGACTTAAGTCTAACATGTACAGGTCAGGTTCGTATTCTCCAAAGAGGACGATACGATCTCCCACAATGCAACAGCACCTAGACATCCCACACGGTCTTTTCCCTTTGGGCCCAACCTTCTTCCAGGAGAAGGTCTTTGGACTGAATTTCCACGGATCATTTAGGGTAGTATTATTACTATTTCTGCCACCAAATATGTACAGCTCTGCATTGTAGGTAAAGGCTGAATGACCCCAGCGTCCTTCTGGAAGAAGCTGTGCAGAAGGTGTGTTCAGCCAGCAGTTGGTCTCTGTGTCAAACACTCTGATGATGTTGTTGCTAAAGGCGGCTCCGCCCCCAAATACAAACATCTTTGTCCCGATGATGGTGGCAGAGTGACTAATTAAAGACCAGACCATTGTGGTGGTGTCTAACTTGTACATGTCATCAGAGTAACCAGTCCTATTGGATCCTCCTCCATGAATATACATGACCTTCCCCAAGACACAGGCTGTGTGGTTCCTCCTCTCCACTGGAACAGTTCCAGAAACCTTGGGCTTGAACCATCTGTGGGCGTCGACATCAAATGCATAAAGCAAGTTGCAATATTTCCTTGTGTCATATTTATAACCCCCCCAGATGTAGATTATATATTCTATCAGCACAGCTGTGTGGCTGCAGCGATTGGATGGAACCTCAAGGTGAAATTCTCCTCTTCCAGTTGTCACTGGGGTCAACTTCCTCCAACGTAAAGACACAGTATTGATGACGTGAACATCAATATGATCCTTGTTGACGTTCCAGAACCCTCCAAATGCGTAGACTTCATCTCCCACGGCAACAACAGCAGCTTGATCGTCAAACCCTGGTCCTCCGTTCAGATGCAGCGTCCAGCAGAACATTTCTCACAACAGCTCCTCTAGGATTCAAATTAGATTCCTCAAATGTAATTTGGGACTTGAACCGAGATCTCGGACAAATGAGCTTCAAAGGTAGCTCTGTCGAGAAGAACCAGGTAAAGGTGTCGAGTCAAGATTGATCCTCAAGTTGATGAAACCTGATAAAGTCTTGACAATATCTGTAAACGGTATCCAATTCAGGTTAGAGATGGATGGAGAATCCAAGAGCGTTGTTTGACTTCTGCTTTCCCTGGACACTGTCTCTTTTTATACCATTGGTCAGACTGTTGATGTCATCCTGACATGATGTCATGATGCGTCGTCCATGTTCATATATATTGATTCCCAAGAATGTCAGACTTAGATGTGACAGTCATCTCCATATAAGGGGTTCTGGGTGGTCAATCATAACCAAATATGGTGTCTGTGATGTGGACCCACTAACAGCAATAGCCGTGATAACCAGGATTCACTCAAACTTAGCGGGTAACTACATTGACCTATCAAAACAAACCAGGGCCGCCCCGCCCTTCCCCCATGTACCCCTCCCCCCCCCCCTCGGGTAGGAGGGGGAAATTATGAAAAATAATTTTAAAAAAAACGTCACGTTATTCATATAAAAAAAAAATGGACTGGGTTGGTTTGGGGAATAAAAGAAAATAGGCCTATTTTAGAAATAAATATTCTTAAACTACACTACAAACGAATTTCTGATTTCTTTGGTGGGCCCAAATCAAAAAAGAGTACAGAAGCAACTACCATTGATGAGTCTGTGGCTGTCATGGGAGGAGGAGGTAGAGGAGAACGTTGAGTTTGTACGGCCTCGGGGAGATCATGACCCCAGCACAGCAGCAGTATCCAGTCTGGTCCTACTCCGAGTCTGCCAGCAGCCAGGGCGACTGCCATGCCAAGTTTAGCTGCACTTGATCAACCATTCCAGCCCAAGGACTTCAACTTCCCAGGGAAGAACACGAATGAGTGCAAAAAAGTCCAAAAAGAGCACGAATGGGTGCGCAAGAGAGATAACCTGATGTCCGATACTATCCAGAATGAGATCATTCAAGTGTTTGGCCGCGCTATACAGAGGGAGATAGTGTCACGCTCATCAGAATTTGCCTTCTATGGATTGACAGCTGATGGCACAACCGACGTCAGTACTATGGAACAGTTCTCATGCAGCCTACAATATGTGGACGAGAACCTGGAGTCCCACTGTGATTGTTTGGGCTTCTACAATGCCTCCGACTCAACTGCAGAAACCCTGTTCAACTGTGTGAAGGATGTTTTTATGCATTTAAACATCCCCATTGAACGGCTTGCAGGGTTTTGTTTTGATGGAGCAAGCTATATGTCGGGACGCTTTTCTGGTGTACAAGCATGACTGAAGGAGCTGTGCCAAGAGTCAATGTACGTTCACTGTTGTAACCATTCTCTGGACCTGGTGTTGCAAGAAGTTGTGTGTGAGGTGAGCCTTGTGGCGGGTGCACTAAACTTTGTGCGGGGTGTTGCAGTCGTCATAAACGAATCATCAAAACGCAAACAACTGTATCAATCTCTCTTTGATGTAGATGAAGTGGTAAACAACATCTTAGGCCTGTGTCCAACCCGGTGGTTCGTGCGCACAAAGGCAATCTCGCACGTCTGCTCCTCACACAGCACTCTGATAGCCACACTTGACACACTTAAGGACGACAACAGTGTCAGAGGTGAAACGAGAGCAAAGATCAAGGGTCTGCACAAACAGGCATCGAAAGGAAAAACGTTCTTTGGGCTTCTGTGCTCTGACGCATTGTTCAGGCCCTGTGAGGCAGTGGCCAAGACCTTACAGAGCTCAAGGGCAAGTGCACTTGGGGCATTTGAATGCGTAAATGTCCTGAGAGAACGGGTAGCAGCACCGAGAGATGACAACGTCGTGGAAAATATAACCAAGGTGAAAACATGTGCTTCCAAACTGCGCCACATGTGCCAACTGCTGCTGTTAATGTTATAGGCATAGCCTACTGTATTCTATTGTGTTCTAAAGGCTGCTGGCGTGGCACAGGGCCGTGTTGAGCTATACCAACCTTTGATAATTAACACACAGTCCCTTATTCACTTTTATTTGGCGTTTTTGTCGACTCTGTGCAACAAGCACCGGCGTTTCAGTGTTACTGAGCATGCGTGGACACAGGGTCTGTAGTCACGGTTACGGTCCCCCAGGCTATGGGATCTACTCCGTTGTCACAAATGTGGCTACAGACCTACGCACGCACGCATGCACACGCACGCACGCACGCACGCACACACACACACACACACACACACACACACACACACACACACACACACACACACACACACACACACACACACACACACACACACACACACACACACACAAGAACACCAGCAGTAGCGACAGGACTACAGTTACAAAGGACTTTGAATTTTGGAGCCGTGTCCACACAATGCATTTTATGAGTGAGGGAGCACTTGGGGGTCCGTGAAGCATTCGCTGGGGGTCCGCGACAACCTGCTGGTTGTCGCGGACAGGCAACCAGCAGTGCCTCACACTGCTGGTTACTGCTTTAGGTGTGAAAACAGTTCAGGAGCCTCCTTTAACAATGACATACTGTACTTACTGTACTTCGTTCACACCTTTGTAATATTCAAATCAACTACGATCTTCAAGGCACTCTTAAGTCTTAACAACTGTCTCTCCCACACTGTCTGTCTCATCAGCTGTGCTCAATCAATGTCAAGACCGCAACAAACTTATATTTGTAATGTTGCTGTAACACACGACTACCTTTCAATAGGCATAGATAAAGGAAACCGCGGAGTAGTCCCGGATTCTTTTTTAGTTTTTTACCCACATGAAGTGAACAGAAAGATTGATTTTGATTGAATACTTTATTTAGAAAAGTCATGGACACAGTACATGGAAGTACAATTCACAATACAAGGTCCTCTAAACTGGATCGCTCATAAAAGCACAATGGCTTATTTAAAATGAGATCCCCACACGCACTCAAACCATGATGACATTTAAGAAAACAGAAGCCTCCTGAAGGTGTTTTTAGGGCAGTTTTGAAGGTTACTCCTTTAGGTAGGGCATTCCACATTTTTGTAGTATATCATGAGAAAGAGTTAAATCCCTTGATTGTGCCAAATCTGGGTTGAACATGATCAGTGGAGCTGCCTCTGTTCTGAGTATGTATCCCAATGTTGTGTTGTATCTTGTAGACCAGGCCCTTTGCAAGTTGCTGTACTCTGTCCTCAACCCTGAGCCATCCAACCCTAGAACAATGAGCAGGGGTTAGATGGGTTGTATGTTTCAGGCCAAGACGTAGCCTTACCAGTTTGTTTTGGGATGTCTGGAGCCTTATTGAGCGGTGTAGCCGCTCCTATAAGTGGGGTTGGGTTTGCTGTACTGTGATTGGCTGATAAGTATTCAGACCCTTTGCTCAGTACTGTGATTGGCTAGCGAGACGCATGATGAAATTCATAACCTATAAATAGCACCACGCACTTCAAAAAAAATACTTTTTTTTAAGTGAGTTCCATCACTGTGATGACCACTGTTCTAAATAACACCGCTCACTTCACACTAAGGCCTTAGTGGTGTTGTGATACCATGAGAAGCATGCATAGGTGAAATGACCTTGGATGAGGGCCCCTGTGAGAATCAGGTCTACAATGACCAATTACTAGATAAGCTTTCTTTATTCACCTAAATGGTGCTATAGTTGATACTACTACTTTGTTTTGGGGTGTTCAGCAATAATAATGAAATGCATTCCATGCTCATGACCGTGGCAGCCTCCTCTCCCAACGTTTAACTAAGCATATATACTGTGTACACGGCACATAACCCCAAGTCTACAAATACTTTGAGTGCACACATCCCTGTGTACGGACTAGTTATCATAATTTTATCAGACATAATGAATTTATTTGTACAGAGCTTTTCCAAACAAGGTTACAAAGTGCTTTACAGAACAAGATAAAAGAGCAGCATAATAACCGTAGGACTTAAAGCAGCACATCAAATCAATGCAAGCATTTGCTTGCCTAGAAGTGTCTGTCAGTCAGCAATGTTGTGATCGATCAAAATTCAATTAGCAAATTGTGAAATTACACGAGAGAGAGAGAGAGAGGGAGAGAGGTTTTGATTGGGCATATACTTCGTTGCACGCGGTATTGCGTCTACAAGCTCACAACGCGTCGCGCTGAGACGCATTGTGAGCTTGTAGATCGGCTATAATTAAATATAATCAAGCTTTACTGTAGACGGCATGGATTTCTACAGAGGGCAATTCTTTCAACATAAAATGCTGCATTCAAGTTCAGGAGAGTAAGAAAGGGGAAATTCTCCTAGTATTGAACACTGCCTTCGAGTAGGGCATGGAGGGGTAGGGCATGGAGGGGTTAGGCATGGAGAAGGGGGCGTTTGCGTTTTTCTCACCATAGTAAATTCTGCATCCATGGTCTGAAGAGGGCACTTTCTACCGACGGGTAAAAGGGCAGGGGCTCGAGCGCCCTTTCATGTCTTATGTGTGCACGTGCCTGTGGGGACATCTAGGAGAGCCTTACCCGAGGATCTATGGCAGCGCCCAGGTTCATAGGGGGTCAGCATGTCTTTGATGTAGCCGGGCTTTGAAAGTTTATCATTTTATTGTAGTTTTCCCCAGACACCCACCCTGTCTTTCTCCTTTGCACAATTCCAAGGACCACGACGGAAATAAGCTCTCAAGCTTTCTTGTGTTTATCCTTTTGACTATTGTGTGCTTTTGTAATCAATTGTACATGTGTGATTTGTCAATAATAATAAAATAAAAATATGCAGTATCATAGCCAATTACTACCCTAACCTTCCCTATCTGGTTTCATTATGATAATATTAATACAGAGTGGGTTTTATCTCAAGGTGTTTAGCATAAGAAAGGGGGTTCTAAAAATAAAAGCTCATAAGCTGCTGAGGCACGATTAAAACATATTTAAAGATATATATTTTTAAAACCTATACGTAATAATCTTTCATGTGTTCTGCAACTGGAAAATCCCTCACATAATTGATCTCTCTACGTTGTCCTCAGATGAGCCCTCCATCGGCATTTCCAGTCATCTGGATTCTCAATGGTATTTGTAATTTCCTCTGTGATTTAATCGTGTCTCTGTGAGCCACAATAACCCCCCCCCCCCCCCCCCCCCATGGGCATATGGGTTTTACAATGCTCACGTTAGCCCTTGTGTAATGCTGAGGAGACAGCTGGACAAATATTAATTAATTGTGCAGCTCTACTTATGACTAGCAAAAATATTACAACTTGCTTGGTTAAAGGTATAGGGTAGCTAAGGGAGAATTACTGGCTTATTATTATAGTCCACATCTCTGGCGTCTCTTGCACCCGTGTGTATCCCCACATGAAGACAGCAGCACGGCTGTCTCGGGTTTGCCAAGTTAAATAGAACAACCAAGAGAAGAAAGGCTTTTTAAACTTGTAATTCTGGAGGTTGAGAGGGCCCTGGAGTGTTCCAGCAGTGAAAACACCTCCTAGTCTCCTCTATTTTACCTCAAAATTGAATGCGTTTTCTTCTCGGTGAACTAGGATTGATTTGTTGTGAAAATCTCCAGATGGCGAAATAGAATTTAGATGGAGCGTGCATCCTGTGTAATGAATTTTTCAGGGTGCGCTCACTGTGTACGTTATCTGCCAAAACATTGGTGCACACACACGCAGACCCTCACGCACGGGCGCACACACAGGCGCACATACTGTGCGCACGCACGCACGCACGCACGCACGCACGCACGCACGCACGCACGCACGCACGCACGCACGCACGCACGCACGCACGCACGCACACACTCACACACTCACACACTGAGACATCTGCTACAATATAAAAAAGTCTTGCACACAATCACATATTGTATACTCGCACGCACGCACGCACGCACACACGCACGCACGCACGCGCACACGCGCGCGCGCACGCACGCACGCACGCACGCACGCACACACACACACACACACACACACACACACACACACACACACACACACACACACACACACACACACACACACACACACACACACACACACACACACACACACACACACACACACACACACACTGCGTTAGTCTCCAGCTGTGTACTGCTGTACACAGGTTGAGACGGTGAAAGTTTCAGGTCAGAGTGTTAATTAAAGCCTCTGTGTCCAGCTGTGGGGCAGAAATGGCTGGAGGTTTGTGCACACAGCAAAGCTTCCTTCACTTCAAACAGGGTGCAGGGTGCCTTTCCTTCACTTCAAACAGGGTGCAGGGTGCCTTTCCTTCACTTCAAACAGGGTGCAGGGTGCCTTTCCTTCACTTCAAACAGGGTGCAGGCCAGGGTGCCTTTCCTGGATTAGGGGAGCAGCAACAAACAAAGTAAGACTGTAAGAACTGGCACCGGCGTGAGGTCTTTATCTTCCAAAACGTTGATCGTAAAAACCTGCTCTTCGGGGAAAACTTGTGATTTGCATTCTAGTTTCTAAAGTTAATTTACGACACGTTGTTTTCTATAACGTTACACACATTTGAACACGCACATCCAGGCATGTAATCACCGAAGTTTTGACTATTGGATACGCTCACATCCAGGGAGAAATAATATATGCATATTTTCCACGTTGAATCTGGCTTGACTTTGAAGCACCTTGAAAGCTTTCAAAATGTGAAAACTGAAGCTTTCAGCATTTTCTCACTCTACCTCCTCTCTCTCTCTCTCTCTCTCTCTCTCTCTCTCTCTCTCTCTCTCTCTCTCTCTCTCTCTCTCTCTCTCTCTCTCTCTCTCTAAGCATGAGTCCACTTGGTTCCCTCTGTACTCTCTGAGCTAAATGAACGCTCTGGATGTTTCCTGTGAAGGTCATCAGCCCTGTAGCCTGTAGCCCGACCAGAACAAACTGGAGCAGACAGACAGGACGGGCCTCCCCGTGTTGCCCGTCATTCAGCGGCAGATAGTTTGGCAGTCCTAACCTCCTGTGTGTCTGTCTGGGAGCATTAACCCATTAAGAACGGGAACGCATCTGTGTGGCATTTTAGGATTTCTTTGGCTATTCAAAAATAGCAGATCTACAAGCTCATGAGATTGTACATCTGATATTTATTTATTTAAATCGTGAAAATCTTTGCAAATATTTGAATATATCAATTTTTTAAACATTTTTGACTCAAATCTTTGCTTCTGGGGGTCCCTATTAAAACATATTTTGAGATGGGAGTCTGCGGCCAAATACATATAATTTTGGGGGTCCTTGACATGAAAAAGTTTGAGAACCACTGATATAGAAATGTAGTTTTAAAAAAAACTGTAGGATTTTAGAAGACATTTGTAGAATCTCCAGGAGCAAAGATTTGAGTTACAAATGTTTGCTTTAAAAAAAATATATATTTCTATTCAAATATTTGCACAAACTTTCATGATTTTTCAAAAATAGCAGTACGAGCTTGTAGATCTGCTATTTTTGAATAGCCCAAAGAAATCTAAAATGACACACAGATGCGTTCCCGGTCTGAAGGAGTTAACACGGCACGCTGCCAGGGTGAACGTGTGGCGCTGAGCGAGGCTCAGCTGGGTTTCTCTGTGTCATTACAACACAGTTTGATCCACAATCTCAAACGGCAGCGTGGGGTCTGAGCTCAATGTTATTCTAATGCCGACAGTAAACCTGGGGAAGGATGTTGTGTTGTGACGGGGACTGACTGGCATTGAACAGCTTGATCTGCTGCCACAGAGTTATCTGGAGTTGAAACTTATATAATTACGTTAAGATGGCAGTTCAAAATGTTCGTGTGTGTGTGTGTGTGTGTGTGTGTGTGTGTGTGTGTGTGTGTGTGTGTGTGTGTGTGTGTGTGCGTGTGCGTGTGTTATTTGAAACATTTAGTTACTTTGCAGATATAAATTATTACATTACAAAACATGCATTAACCTCTTTATCCCTATATACTTCGGCTTTTTGAAAATAGCCGATTGTGAGCTTGTAGATCGGCTATTTTTTTCAAACGTTTTACTTTTTACTTTTGTCTCTTTAAGTACATTTGGATACTAATACTTTTGTACTTTTACTCAAGTACATTTTGAATTCCGGACTTTTACTTGTAACATTGCAGTATTGATACTTTTACTTAAGTAAAATATTTGAGTACTTTTTCCATCACTGGCAGACACACACACATTTACAATATATGGTTGCTGTCAAACCTCTTATCTCTCTGTTTTAACATTTTGTGTTTTCTTTTTTCCTATATTAACGTCCTACTTGATCATTCTACAGCCTCACACCAAAACATCAAAAGTAGCAGATCTACAAGCTGAAAAGTAACAGTTTTGGACATGTTGTATTAGGTTTCTACACGACAGACCTTTGTGTCTCCTACCGGAACTGCTGCCTACCGCTCCGCTGGTCATCAAATTATTACCTTAGGAATGAGACAAAAACTAAAAAATATCCAGGAATTCAAGTCTCTATGGGGTGACTTATCAATAGAAAAAAAAGAATTTGGGGGGTTGAACTTTCCCTTTGATTCTAAACCTGTCTTTGAAGTGACTGTTCTCTATTAGTGTAAGAGTTTTTATCCTCGCCGGGGCGGAGACTAATGTTTTCGCCCAAAATCAAATTGGTTCAACATTTAGTCCACCGATGATATGCCTTTTGTCTGTCATTGGAGCCACAGATGATTCCCACATAATATGTTGTGAAATGTGAACGGCCAGGGTAGCTCATAATTCTTATGTAACCATCCACCGGTTTTCATTGGGATGTTTTCATTAATAGCTTATATTGCAAAAAAAAACATTAAGTGGTGTAGTGCACAGTAATGTCCCCTCGTTAGACGGCTGGATCTAATGAGAGCACATTACTGTGCACCACACCTCACTAACGTCTGTTAATAATGTGGTCGTGCATGGTTTCACTCAGGGGAGAGAAAGTGGAGTTAAGGAGCGTATATTCAGTAACGTAATGAGACACAATGGACCACTTGACTCACTGCTGGTTCATGTGTTTTGGGATGATTATAAACCATCAATTGCCACCATAAATTCCGTCTCTAACGGTTAGTTTTAACCATTTAAACCCTACTTTGGTTGACTGGGGCTCCCCAGGGCGTCTATTACAATACCTATTCTCTCAGGCTCATGACCAATAGCTGGTTGTTTGTTTGTTTGGTTTGTTTGTTCATTGTTTTTGATGTAAAGCGTCGTTGGGGTTCTGAAAGGCTATATACAGTACATTCAAGCTATTACAAGCCCCCCCCCCTCCCCTCCCCCATAAACATACCATCTGAATGTTTTGAAAACTTTCCATGAATTCAATGCTTCATGGGGTGTGTAATTGATAGGGTGAACTACTCCTTTAACTCATTCACCGCCAAGGATGACTCATGACTACTTTTTTTTTTCAACTTGTCTATGACCCTGGTCAGGTGAACGTTTTCATTCTCTTCTCACACGGACCCTGAAAACATCTGTATCTTAAGTTGACTTTTTTTGCCCTGCATTTCACGAGACATGCTATTTTCAACATGCTGTTACAAGGCAAGGAGCGGTCACGTTTGGATCTTTTTTTTTTGTCTGGGCGACGCACACTGAAGAAAACGAAAATCGCTGGCCGTGGGCAAACACAACCAGAAATAAGTCTGGCAGTGAATGAGTTAATGTGGTTATTGTCCGTGCACTTTGGACTCTGTCCGCACTGAGTATAAGTGCATGACGGCAGAGAGGGAACGATGGAGGGACTTTGGCATGGATGTGTACGACTGATATCGTCCGGGAATATTCAGTCCGCAGGGCTTGCATATCGTCACTGTCGGAGTGGGAAAACTCACATGTCCAAAACGGTCACTTTTCCTGACAAAAATAGCCGCTCTACAAGCTCACAACCTCAAAAAGTCATCGTAGCTTAATAGTTTTTATATAGTTTTCGTCAGTGAAAAAAGTGTTTTTTTCATTTTTCGTCATAGTTTTAGTCGACGAAATCAACACTGCACTGTAGTATGATGAAGTAGGTAGGGCATTAATTCATGAAAAAAACATAAAACATAAAACAACATGAAAAGTGTATTTGTATAGCACCTTTCATGACATGAAATGCAGCTCATAGTGCTTTACAGAGCAACAATACAATTACAGAAAAAGTACAACTAATTTAACAAAGCAAAAGCATGAAACAACATTAAAATAAAAGCATATCACAAAAATATGAAGATACAAGGGTTCTGCCCCGAAATATACTCAGCTGTCTTTCACCTTGTCGGTATCATGATGATGATGAAAGCCTTCAGCTACAGACCAACTGCTGCGGCTGCTTTGAACGCCTTCACCTCCTCTTCAAGCGGAACGCTGCTTATTAGCGCCGGTAATGGAGCCATATCAAAGAGGGGAACACGGCGTGCAACTTTTGTCATCTTCACATCTTTCTTTATTTTCTCTGCGCTAGAGGCTAGTGGAAGAAAAGGTCTGCTGTGTCCCAGGCAACAGCAGAGAAGACGTGCAACCTTTATACCGCGTGAAACCTATATAGTGTCCCTGTTCTGGAGCAAAACATTCAGTGAAAATAACAGATCTAGAGGCTCATGACGTGTCGCAACGCGACATATAGACCTGACCACCATCTGAAAAAATATTTTGCACCAGGGACCCCCAGAAGAGAAGATTTATGTAAAAAAAAATATGCAAAATTAACAATTAGAGGTAGGGAAAGGGATTTTCTTGGGTCAAAATAAGTGTTAAATAGCTCTATATTCTGATAGTACTCATTGCTATAGAGTGTTTGTTCAGTAACAGAAAATGCATTTTCAGGCCAATTTTGTCCATTACGGAGAGAGAACTCAGTCAGGATACAGATTAAACAAGTGAAATTGGAAGTGATGACACAAAGAAATGAGCTGAACAAATTGAAACTGGAACGCTATAAAAATAAAGCTGATAAATGGGTACTCTCTCCTGATTGGCTGAAAACTACCTACCTGAAAATGTATTTTACTGTTTATTAAAGAGCTGGAGAGACGGGGAGACTCCTGTTACTGAACTAACACTCTTTAGCAATGATTACTATCAGAATATAGTGCTTTAACCTTTTAATACAAAACGTGTTGTTTAAACCAAAAAAATATCACTTGCCCTACCTTAAATTAAACTTTCCTAACATTTTCAATATATATATTTTAAATATATGCTGAAATAGCAGATGTACAAGCTGTGAACGTGTAGATCTGCTATTTTTGAATAGCCAACATATAAATGGATGAAGTTGTTAAGAATGTTGAAAACAAATGTTCAGAACCCAAGATATCATGATTTGAAAATGTTCTGCTCGCTTCTTGTTTAACTTCTTATAGAAAAAGGCTGCATCTCGGCTCCTAAGCACTTTTTTTTTTACAATGAATTTTGGCTCTGGCACTCAGAGCCAAACTGCCAGAAATAAGTCAGGCACTGGATGAGTTAACTACTGAGGCTGTAGTGATTTTTTTTTGTGTTCTAATAAACTGTCCCATTTGTTTAATTTATCCTTTTTAATGTCCCATATCTGTCATCTCGATATACTACCCACATTATACTATAATATACTCCATCAGTGTGTCAAAAGTTCTAGCTTCTGAAATCTTACGTTTAAGTGGTCGCATGGTATATATGTCACGGACGCATCCCTTGAGGTTTCTAGGGTTTGTTTGGGGTTTCTAGGGGAGGCGACCGCCTGTCCTGCCTCTACAGTGGGTACGCCACGGCGCTCGGCGCTCGTAAAGACAGTGATGTCACTGAAATGCGACAACTTGCCTGTCAGCCGTCTACCCTCTGCTGTGTTAACATTATGGGTAACTCGTTAAAGTGGCAAATTAACACATTGAGTGCGTTGAGAATCCATGCGTCATGTGCCATAAACGGTCCGGACCGTTTTTGGCCCATTTTTTATTTTATACGTGGGGCCCACGTGGGGCTAACGAAACTTTGGGATCATCCAAGGAGTCTCTGAGAAGGAGAGGCCGGCTGTGGATCCATGTCAAAAATCATTCCGGTCGGCCGCGCCAATGTTAACTCCTAGCCGTTTTCGATCGGTGATCACTCTGCAATGGAGGATCGAGTTAGAAATATTATTGTTCCAGGCGTTAGTCGGGACCCTCCGCCGTCTCGCACGCACGCTTTGTTTACATGCACTTCCGCGTCGGGGCTTCTACAGCACGAAACGTATCAACGTAAGTGGATGGAAGATAAGCTGGCACTAGATGTACCCTATTTTAATAAACCTCTGGCACACAATGTGTTAAATGTGAAACACATCAACTATTAAGAAAACAAGAAGATATGTTGACAAAGACACTCCATACATTTGGAAACATATTTCTATTTAAATCAATATCGTCTTAATGTAGGAATATCTTAAAAGTAGGCTAACTCTCATATCCTCTCATAGGGAATGCATTGGCAGCTGCAGTTCATAGTTCTCACGGACCTCGAGTAGCGGCTCTGTCTCAAACGTGGGCGTGCAATTTGTAGTTCCCGTGTTGGTCTATTGTAGCAGGATGGGCGTGGTCTCTCACTCTGCTCATGGCCCTTCCTCCTCCCACTAATCAGTGAACTGATTACCTGTAGTACTTAAGCAGCACACTCTCGTTAAGCTGTCTCCTCTCCTTTCTGTGTGCGTGTCCTCACTGACCGTGTAACTTCCTCAAACAAAGCTGGCCCGTTGGGCTTCAGTTTAGTTTGTTGTCCACTATGCCAGTGGTTCTCAAACTTTGTCGTGCCAAGGACCCCCATATTGATACGTATTTGGCCGCGGACCTCCACCTGAAAATATATTGTGCCAGGGACCCCCAGAAGCAAAGATTTGAGTTCAAAATGTTCGCCTTTAAAAATAAAAAAGATTTAAAGATTTGTACACATTTTCGAGATTTTTCAAAATATACAAGCTCATAGCGCTATGACTATGAGCTTGTATATCTGCTATTTTTTAATAGCCAAAGTATACAATATGGATAGCTAATTTTGCTGGGGACCCCCTGGTACCCCCCCCCCCAGGACCCCACTTTGAGAACCAATTTACTATGCATCAGCGCAGCTACGTTTCTTGTTGATTATAGCGAGTGCCAGTGTATTTAGCGATAATGTCATGGTCATGAACTTGACCGGTTGTTTTCATGTCGTTTTAGTCTCTCCACGAGAGCACTTCCCCCTCAGGTTGTCTACCCCTGGCTCTGTGTGTGTGTGTGTGTGTGTGTGTGTGTGTGTGTGTGTGTGTGTGTGTGTGTGTGTGTGTGTGTGTGTGTGTGTGTGTGTGTGTGTGTGTGTGTGTGTGTGTGTGTGTGTGTGTGTGTGTGTGTGTGTGTGTGTGTGTGTGTGTGTGTGTGTGTGTGTGTGTGTGTGGACCATGCAAAGAGTGTCCGTGGGCACTAACTGTGCGTTTCGCTCTTGACTGCGTGGCAGGTTTAAATGGTTTTGTCTCTGTTTTGTCTATTGATTTGAAGCACTATTTAACAGCAGGCTAACACACTGCTGCTTGGTGAGGAGGAAACACTTTACATTGTGTATTTCACCTCTGACCGTCAGCCCTGGTGTTGGGCTTTTTTTATTGATTATGTTCCCCCCCGGTCAGACACTGTCTACTGTGAAATGTATATTAAGTAACCTAATGTATTATACTGGTCCTCACTAGTGTTCTCTCTTCTTTTAGTTCTGGTGCCGAGCCGACGCCCCAAGTCTGGACCAGGCGACGCCCACTCCAGTGGTGGTGGTATGTATCCCCATTCCTTTTTCTGTGCTGTTTAGATTATTTTACCATTTAATGCAGGGGTCTTCAACAGGGGGTCCTCAGAGCTACTATAGGGGGTCCGCCAAATCTTTGTGTGATAGGATTTAGTTTTTTTACATTAACCACTTGAACCCTAGAATTCCTTTTCTGAGGGGAACATTAGCCGAAAATAGCCGATCTACAAGCTCTCAACGCCTCGCGCTGCCCCCCCCCCCCCCCCCCCCCAACCAATGGTATACAGAGCTGGAGTGGAG
Source organism: Gymnoscopelus braueri (assembly GCF_963280865.1). Taxonomy (NCBI): domain Eukaryota; kingdom Metazoa; phylum Chordata; class Actinopteri; order Myctophiformes; family Myctophidae; genus Gymnoscopelus; species Gymnoscopelus braueri. The sequence goes on along the minus strand of NC_137619.1, from coordinate 1,449,656 downwards.
CGTTTTACCATCTGTATCTCCGCTGTTTATTTTCATGAACCTCCAACATGCTTTTTCATTTGTCTCGGGACATATCATTTCTTGCGACAGAATCGGTGGAAATATATTCTCTCTCTCTCTCTCTCTCTCTCTCTCTCTCTCTCTCTCTCTCTCTCTCTCTCTCTCTCTCTCTCTCTCTCCATTAATGAATAGCCATCTGGTTGTGTTGGTAGTCACTCAGAGAGGGATTACACTCAGCCAACCTTTATTCAAAACTGGAGTTTTGAATAAAAACTGGAGTCCTCCAGGGGTCTATTCTAGCCCCCCCCCCCCCTTTTTCCCCCCAGTTTTTTTTTTACAGTACACTAATATCTTTGCCGAAAATAGCCAAACTCACAACGCTTGTATTGTCCGGGCTATGGTCGATGCTTACACCCCTACCCGACCACTTCGGTCTGCCGCCAAGGGCCGACTGGTTGCCTCGTCGCTCAGTGGTCCTTCTGGCCGATCTACACGGTCACCACTTTTTTCTGTTCTGGCCCCACAGTGGTGGAATGAACTCCCCAGCTCACTGCCCATCTTTCACCGCAGGCTGAAAACCCACCTCTTCAGGAAACACTATCCTTCCTCTTCGCCTGGCCTACTTGTTGTTAACTAGTTGTTTTGTTTTGTTTTATTGGATCTTGTTTATTCGATACCACTTATTTGCTTTAGCTCTTGCTCATTTGATTTTCCACACATTTGTCTCATCTGTTTAAGAAAGTAGGTAGCTGATATATTGCACTTTTACCTCAGCGCTAGGTATACTCTTAGTTGCTTGTTTTAGAAGAGAATCACTTCAGACTTCTGGTGATTAGTAGTTTCGTTCCCTACCTATGTTGAATGCACTTATTGTAAGTCGCTTTGGATAAAAGCGTCTGCTAAATGACCGTAATGTAAATGTAAATTGTATGTCTTCTATTTTCACTATGGTTAATGTGGTTTTAAATAATTCATGATTCTCAAACAGCTCCAGTATACCTGTGGCAGTGTGTGTGAGATTGCTTTGGCAGCTCACAGCACCACACTGACTCCACCAGAACACTGTGGGCACACATACCGGTGGTGGTGATAATAGGCTCATGAATAATGCATGAGCCCTATAACCCATGATAACATGGCCCTGGTACTACGAGGCTAAGTGGACGGCTCTCACACCCACTGACTTAACCCTTTAAGACCGGGAACGCATCTGTGTGTCATTTTTAGATTTCTTTGGGCTATTAAAAAATAGCAGATATACAAGCTCGTAGCTTGTAGATCTGCTATTTATTTTTTTTATCTCGAAAATGTGTGCAAATCTTTGAATTCATACATGTTTTGCTTCTGGGGGTCCCTGGAACAACATTTTGAGATGGGGGTCCATGGCCAAATACACATCATTTTGGGGGTCCTTCACATGAAAAAGTTTGAGAACCACTGATATAGAAAACATTTTTTTTTTCCAAAAAACTGTTAGGATTTAGACATTTGTAGAGTTTGAGTTACAAATGTTCGCTTTAACACATTGAGTGCCAGTCGCGTAGATCTACGCGAACCTAAAACAATAAATCGCTGGCACTGGTGAGTACATTATGATATTAAACTCTGGCATGGAATGTGTAAAAAACATATATATTCTATAGATTTACAAGAACAAAAAAATCCCCGAAAATAGCAGATCTACAAGCTCATAGCGCGGCACTCGGTGCCGCGCTATGAGCTTGTAGATCTGCTATTTTTGGATAGCCAAAGAAATCTAAAAATGACACAGATGCGTTCCCGGTCTTAATGGGTTAACTGTACGGCCCATTCAGAGGTCGGGCTCGTGTGGTGGAATGGCAAATATTATAATGTTTTATTTAACGCACCGCTCCTCATCTGTTGAGTATGCACTATGCAAGGCCATTACAGTGCTCTCTCTCTCTCTCTCTCTCTCTCCCCTGATGGTGATGCCCTTTTTACCTTCCCCCTCACCTCTCTCTCTCTCTCTCTCTCTCTCTCTCTCTCTCTCTCTCTCTCTCTCTCTCTCTCTCTCTCTCTCTCTCTCTCTCTCTCTCTCTCTCTCTCTCTCTGTGGTGGATAAGAAGTACTTTGATTTTTCACTTAAAGGAATAGTTCACCCCCAAAAAAAATATTTTCTATGGATTAGTCACCCCATGGAGATTTGAATTCATGGATACGCTTTTAGTTTTTATCGCATTCCTAAGCCAATCATTTGATGACCAGTGGACCGGTAGGGCAGCGGTTCCGGTAGGAGACACAAAGGAGACCGCTGCTGGTAATCAAATTATTGGCTTAGGAATGCAAAAAAAAAACGAAAACAGTCTGACTAATCATTAGTAAAAAAAAAAAATATTTTGGGGGTGAACTATCCCTTTAAAAGTAAAAGTATCAATACCACAACGTAGAAATACTGTGTAGAAGTACTGGCATCAAAATATACTTGGAAGTACAACAAGTGAAAGTACTCATGCATAATATCACATATTATTTTTCAAAATGTGTCAAAGGTTTTTTGAAAATAGCAGATCTACAAGTTCACACAGCTTATATATCTGCTATTTGTGAATAGCCCAAAGAAATCTAAAACATGACAATCCATAAATCATGATTCTCATACAGCAGTATACCTGTGGCTTTGGCAGGGAGCAGCACCACACTCCACCAGAACACTGTGGGCACACCGCTGGTGATAATAGGCTCATGAATAATAATAATACATGAGTAAAAATACTAAAGTACTGGCATCAAAATATGCTTGGAAGTACAAAAAGTTAAAGTACTAATGCAGAATATCCCATTCTCTTTTTCAAAATGTGTCGAAGGTTTTTGAAAATAGCAGATCTACAAGTTCACACACAACACACCGTGTGACACGTTGCGAGCTTGTAGCTCTGCCATAGCCAAAGAATGAAATAGAGCCTAAGTGATTGATGTTCTTCTAATCATCTAAATCTACAAAGTAACACTTGTAACTAAAGCTGCCACATAAATAGTGGATTAAAAAGTACAATATTTGCCTCTGAAATGTAGTGGAGGAGTAGAAGTATTAAGTAGCAAGAATGTAAATACTCAAGTAAAGTAGCAGTACCATAAAATTGTACTTAAGAACAGTACTTGAGTAAATGTACTTTCCACCTCTGCTTGCTCTCTCGCTCTCTCTCTCTCTCTGTACTGAGCAGCATGTAAAAACACAGTATCTTTCATTCTAGGGAATATAATGGTTATAAACATTATGCTAGTCAACACACAACCTTCAGTGTGTGAAGGTCTTGCTGTTCAGTCGCTAATGGGCCTCACTGTGATAGTTGCTGGTTTATTATACTCATTTATTTCTACAAGATTTTGCCTTTGCGGGGCGCCGAACATCACAGCGTGTGTGTGTGTGTGTGTGTGTGTGTGTGTGTGTGTGTGTGTGTGTGTGTGTGTGTGTGTGTGTGTGTGTGTGTGTGTGTGTGTGTGTGTGTGTGTGTGTGTGTGTGTGTGTGTGTGTGTGTGTGTGTGTGTGTGTGTGTGTGTGTGTGTGTGTGTCTTGAACCTCACTTTACTATTTACCTGCGCAGCTGAACTTGCGTTACTATGGAAACTTTTCCAAGAGAACAGGTCTTTGAAGCCTGTTTCTTGATCATAACAAACCAGTGTGCACTCCATCTTTCTTTTTTCCGTCAGTTTTTTTTGGAGGGGCAGATTTTTCAAACACACACACACACACACACACACACACACGCACTGCCACCATTTTCTGAATATGGAGAACTGTTCAAAAAACTGTTCAAAAAAACAACACTCACACCGCAGACCGAACGCACCACACAGCTCTGCCAACACCTCTTATCGCATCCTGGGCTGCCTCCTCCTCCTCCTCCTCCTCCTCCTCCTCCTCCTGCTATATTGTGTATGAATTACTAATGAGTCACCGTGAACCTATTGTGAACCTTTAGCCCATTTAAACCGGGAAGGAATCTGTCATTGTAAGATTTCTTTAGGCTATTAAAAAATAGCACATATAAAAGCTTGTACGAGCTTTGTATATGTGCTATTTTTTGGAAGAAATCGTGAAAGTTTGTGCAAATCTTTGAATAGATATCATTTTTTAAAGCGAACGTTTTTAACTCAAATCTTTGCTTCTGGGGTGATTCTACAAATGTCTTCTAAATCCTACAGTTTTTTTTTAAAAACGTTTGTTGCTATGTCAGGTTCTCAAACTTTTTCATGTCAAGGACCTCTAAAATTATGTATAGAATATTTTGTTCCAGTGACCCCCAAAAGAAAAGATTTGTATAAATACATAATGTTCAAAGATTTGCACACATTTTCACTTTTGTTTTCTTCAAAAATAGCAGATCTACAAGCTCATAGTGCGGCACTCAGTGCCGCGCTATGAGCTTGTATATCTGCTATTTTATAGCCCAAAGTATAAAATAATGTTTTTTTAAAGTGGTTACACAGATGCGTTTCCGGGCTGAATGGGTTAGAGGAGATGGTGTGATGTGACAGGATCGAGGCGGTTCAGGCGGAGTGCTGTGAGAGGTGACAACCTGTGGGTTGATTTTAGTCACAGCCAGCAGCAGCATCCAGCATCCAGCCGTAAAGGAGACCCATTATTTCTCTGATCCTGGATGTGACAGGGACAAAGTCTCCTGTGATTTCACAGCAGTTATGATGCTGTTTGCTGTTCATCCACGTCCAATAGAGTGTCCACCTCCGCTACACTGCTGCTACAGTGTTTCCCTTATGCATTATGATAGATTGTATGAAGTATGTTTGATAAAAAAAAAAATCTAGATTAGACAATTATTTTGTCCTGTTTTTCTCCCAATTTACTCATTATGCCAATTTAATTCCTGAATTCTGCACCATTTCTGTATAGTCATGTCACTGCTGCCTCTACTGCAGTGTTCCTCAAACATTTTCATGTCAAGGACCCCCAAAATAATGTGTTTTTGGCCGCAGAGCCCCATCTGAAAATATGTTGTGCTAGGGGACCCCCAGAATAGAAGTTGTTAAGTGTTAAAAATGCAAAATCTTTGTCGTTTTGCGTCCAAAATATTAGCGCCAGATGTAGCAGCAGATGGAAACAAAATGAGACCCTACGACTCCAGAGGTTGCAAGAGAAAATAGACACCATTTTAATTGTTCGTCTACATCGCCTTCATCAACAGGGTTGTGTTTTACAAATGTGATCCACATACTGTATACAATCTCACAACAACGTGTCCCAGTGCACTTCTCACTCACATACAGTACAGTACAGTACAGTACAATACGCCCACCAGCATTGTATCACACAATTCCTACTCATAGAGATGTATCTGTCATATATTATGCAACATCTGTTACAACACTCAATAGCACACAGTCTCTCTCTCCACATTATACTGTTGCTGCCCTGCATACTGTAGCACATAGAATGTGGTGCAGTGGTTCATACTGTAGCACATAGAATGTGGTGCAGTGGTTCATACTGTAGCACATAGAATGTGGTGCAGTGGTTCATACTGCAGCACATATACTGTGGTGCAGTGGTTCATACTGCAGCACATAGAATGTGGAGCAGTGGTTCATACTGTAGCACATATAATGTGGTGCAGTGGTTCATACTGCAGCACATATACTGTGGTGCAGTGGTTCATACTGCAGCACATAGAATGTGGTGCAGTGGTTCATACTGTAGCACATAGAATGTGGTGCAGTGGTTCATACTGCAGCACATATACTGTGGTGCAGTGGTTCATACTGCAGCACATAGAATGTGGTGCAGTGGTTCATACTGTAGCACATATACTGTGGTGCAGTGGTTCATACTGTAGCACATAGAATGTGGAGCAGTGGTTCATACTGTAGCACATAGAATGTGGTGCAGTGGTTCATACTGTAGCACATAGAATGTGGTGCAGTGGTTCATACTGCAGCACATGTAATGTGGTGCAGTGGTTCATACTGTAGCACATATACTGTGGTGCAGTGGTTCATACTGTAGCACATATACTGTGGTGCAGTGGTTCATACTGTAGCACATATACTGTGGTGCAGTGGTTCATACTGTAGCACATAGAATGTGGAGCAGTGGTTCATACTGTAGCACATGTAATGTGGTGCAGTGGTTCATACTGTAGCACATAGAATGTGGTGCAGTGGTTCATACTGTAGCACATAGAATGTGGTGCAGTGGTTCATACTGTAGCACATATACTGTGGTGCAGTGGTTCATACTGTAGCACATGTAATGTGGTGCAGTGGTTCATACTGTAGCACATAGAATGTGGTGCAGTGGTTCATACTGTAGCACATAGAATGTGGTGCAGTATGCACGCATAGGGACCTCTCTTCTACAGACTGTAGTCTACAGCAGTGGTTCTCAAACTAAAAAAAATAATAAATGTCAAGGACCCCCAAAATTATATGTATTTGGCCACAGACCTCCATGTCAAAATATTTTGTTCCAGGAACCCCCCAGAAGCAACATTTTTGTTACAAATGTTTGCTTAAAAAAAAAACATTATTCACGCGAGGCGTTGTGAGCTTGTAGATCGGCTACTATATATATTTTTTGCCTCTTTCAAATATAATTTGACAATTTGGTCAATGTTTGACCGGTTTTTATAGTATAGTTTGTTTTTTCATTTATTTTTTTAGGTGTTGAAAAGGTCTTATAGGTCATTAAATTGGCACTTTACTGTCAACTGGGGCCCCCCCAAAATAAAATCATGCGGGGACCCCACTGGAGGTCCCAACCCACAGGTTGAGAACCACTGGCCTACAGTAGGTCAGCACCAGCTTGACCTACTGTAGAATACAGTGGGTCAGCCTGGTGCCTCGAAGAGCGGATTCGGTGTAAATGGCCGTCAAAACGTTCACGAGGACGGACCGTCCCGAAATGGCTTGAATGACTTGTATTGGCATCAAAAACAGAGAGACGTTGGTTATTTGAGTTATTTGAGATGTTGAAAGTCAAGTTCTTTTAGAAACAGTCAGTGCATCTTTCCACGAGGTGACGGACATCACTGGTAAGAGCGGTGGCCCTCGTAAAAAAAGAAAAGTTGAGATCCCTCCTATATCCACGGAGAACTCTTGTCATCTTCTGTTTAATGGCTCGATCAGTGTCCGATACGTTGTCCTGATCGGCTGAGATTCAATTCATTTTGACCAGTATCCCTTCAGAAAACACACTCAAACATGACTTCATCATTTATTTCAGTTTGCATTTTTTCGACATATGTCGTTTACAACTAAATATCCTTTAAGGACGAAACACTTTGACACTTGTCGCCCTGGACGCAGTAAAACCCTCAGCTCAGTACAGATCAGAACAAATTAATACAAAATTCTTAAAATTCTAGAAAAAAAACCCAAAGAAAAAACAAACATTTTACCTGCTGCTACAGCGTATTTACAGAAACCTTTATTTTTTTGCGTCATTAATGATTTTTGTTATTAAACCTTAAAATCACATTGGCATGGATGTTAATATTACAGCATGATTGCATAAAAAACATCACTCCTCCACATTTCTGGAGAAGAAAAAGAATTCCTAATAAGGTGATTCTCATTTCTACACTCCTAACCCCTGAAATCAGTACAAGCTAAAAATATTCCGTAACGTGTTTACGTCTTCACGGAGCAAAAGACAAGCTCCTCCATAGAAACATGATTTAATGGAATGTGGTTGGCTGCTGTGGCGACTGGCTGGTTTTGGCATAGTGTTTGTAGAATTTATGGCATTTTATTTTATTTCAGTTGGTGTTTGTGTCCTTATGTCTGTTATTTTCAGCCTGATCTCACAGAACACAGTGAAATAACACGGATTGACAATTCCGTAAAAAGACGACTAGAAAACCTGAAAAGCTGTGCATAGGAGCCGCGAATTCCACGGTGAAATAACACGGGTTGCAACCCGGAAGCAAAGCAGTCCCCTCAACATGATTTACCATTCTGTGCCTATCGGTACATAACTCGGATGGCGTTGAGTAGGCTCAAGCGAACGTTGCAACGTTCGGGGACGGCAACTCGCTCGCTTTAGCTCGCTCGATGGTACCGCTCGTGGAACGTGAATGTGAATCCATGTCATCAGTCTGGCCAATGCCGGGCTAGGCATTTGCGGCTCCTATGCACGGCTTTTCTGGTTTTCTAGTTGTCTATGTAAGGAATGTCAACCCGTGCTATTTCACCGTGTTGTATGAGATCGGGTTGGTTATTTTACGTGACCAAACATGTAGCCCACATGTTTGGGCACTGTGGACTTCAAATACATTTCGTCCCCTTTTTTTCTCCAGCATTTATGCTTTATTGTTGATAGTGACAGTGAGCGGAGGGGGGAAGGCAAGGCAGGAGAGAGAAGAGGGGATGACACGCAGCAAAAGAGCCTCGGGTTGGATTTGAACCCGAGCCTGTCGCTGCAGGAAGGATTTAGCCTTATTTATGTGGGTTTGTGCTCTTACCAAGTGAGCTACCGGAGCTCCTCATAAGACTCCGCATACTTTTATAGAACTGTTATCAACCCTTTCAGCTCCATGAGCTTATGGATGCACAGCAAACGTATTGGGTTTTTATGCTGCTTGTCTCTCAGACTACATGCCACTACTCTGCAGCCACGGACAGCCTGGATACCAGGGCGAATTCCCAATTCCCCAAATGACTTAATCCCCACTTCAGAAATAGCAAAAATAGCTCGCAAGCTAGCGCACTACGGAGCAGTGTTGATTTTGACAGCACATTTTTATTCAGTTTTAGTCATAGTCTTTTGAATAAAATTCCATTTAGTTTCAGTCATATTTTAGTCACCTGAAATGTTTTAGTTTTTGTCTAGTTTTTGTAGTCGACTAAATATCATAAGATTATAGTCACCTAAATCTACAGTTGATTTAGTCGACTAAAATGTATTTTGGTGGTGCCTTGATGGCGTCGTAATGGCTGATTTTACACTTTTGCATGCTGAAAATAGCCGATCTACAAGCTCACAACGCGTCGCAGCGCGGCGCGTTGTGAGCTTGTAGATCGGCTATTTTCAGAGCGCAACACCCGAGCGCAACCAAGCATAAATTTACTTGTCTTTTAGTTCTACTGGATCTCTTCTCCACTAGATCCTCTAGATGTTGACGAAATTGTCAAAATATTTAGTCTTAGTTTTAGTCATCATAGCTTAGCTTTTATTTGGTTTTTATATCGTTTTCGTCAGTTATAAAAGGTAGTCGATGAACATTTTTCGTCACAGTTTTAGTCAACGAAATCAACACTGCTCCGGAGAGTTGTGAGCTTGAATATGAAGCTTGCATTATGCATTTTTGATCATGAATATGCACACAACAGGGACGCTACTGTAGGTTGAAAGTGGTTAAACCTGCGGAACCTGCAAACTGGTCCGGCGGAGCTACTCTCTTTAGTTCTAAACAACGAGCAAGGTAGAATTTCCAGCTATTTTATATCACTCATAAGCCATCCCAATGCCAACAGGAACACTGCCTCTCAACACAATGAACACTGTGTAAACACATTGGAACTGACTTTTAGCTGAAACCTCCACAACCTCACGTCCTGCCTAAAAAACCTATAGGATCACCATAATTCTGTGGATGATGGACTTCCTCGAGAACACACAAGAGAAATGTCTCAAATAGCCTCTCTGACCCCTGGCACACATACGCCGGCTCCCCCCGCTGAACTGGGTATGTGAGAAATAATATCCTTTCACTCCTGCTTTTAATAATGTATACAGACTCAGACAACTGCAGAAACCTCCATCTGTATCGCTACGATACCGTCCTCCTTTCCCTGCTCTCAGACTCTGCCCCAGATCACGTGTTGGCCCGGTGTGACAGCTCATGTGTGGAGCTAAATGTCACCAAGCGGTGGCTGGCTGGATGTTTGTGGATTCCACCAAGCATGGCGTGGCCTGGCGTAGGGGAAGACTATACGGTCATAATGCATGGCGAACAAGTGGAGGCTGTACACACAAATACTTGGGCACTGTCATTGATAACAAATTGTGTTTTTAACCCATTAAGACCTGGAACTGTGTCATTTTTAGATTTGAGCTAAAAAGCATTATTTTACACTTTGGGCTATTCAAAAATAGCAGATATACAAGCTCATAGCGCGGCACCGAGTGCCGCGCTATGAGCTTGTAGATCTGCTATTTTTGAAAAATCGTGAAAATGTGTGCAAATCTTTGAATATATATATTTTTAAAGCGAACATTTTTAACTAAAATCTTTGCTTCTGGGGGGTCCCTGGAACTAAATATTTTGATGGGGGTCCGCGGCCAAATACATATAATTTTGTGGGTCCTTGACATGAAAAAGATTGAGCACCACTGATATAGAAACATAGGTTGTTCAGAATACTATTGAGATTTAGGAGACATGTAGAATCGGCTTCAGGTCTCAATGGGTTAAGCCAACACACAGAGGTGATCGTCAACAACTGCCAACAGTAGTATATGCAGTATTTCCTGAAGGAGCTAAACAAAAATTTCGTATATATATTTTGTATCTTATGTACCTGTACAAGACGTGACAATAACATTTGAATCTTGGAAGCTATCTCCCACTGACCCACCCACCCACTGACCCACCCACCCATTGAGCCATCCACTAACCCACCCACCCATTGAGCCATCCACTCCTCTCTCACACCTTAGCCCATTAAAACTGGGAACGCGTCTGTCACAGGCCCGGCGCCACGAGGGTGCCAGAGGGGGCCTGGCACCCTCAGTTGCAAATGTTTTGTACATATTGTTTTACTATATAAAAATGTATGCCACTTTCCATTTGCCCCCTCAGTCATTTCGTCCTGGAGCCGAGCCTGATCGGTCATTTTAGATTTTAGCCACTTTAACCATTATCTTAAACTTATTGGCAATTCTTTTGAAAAATCATTAACATTTGTACTGTACACATCTTTGAATATAATTTTTTTTTAAAGCGAACATTGTAACTCAAATCTTTGCTTCTGGGGGGTCCCTGGAACAACATATTTTGAGATGGGGGTGCGCGGCCAAATACATATAATTTTGGGTGGTCCTTGACCACTGATATTATAGCAACGTAAGTTTTTTCCCCCCAAAAAACGGTTAGGATTTAGAAGACATTTGTAGAATCCCCAGAAGCAAAGATTTGAGTAAAAAATGTTTGCTGTAAATATATATTCAAAGATTTGCACACATTTTCAAGCTTTTTCAAAAACAAATGCAGATCTACAAGCTCATAGCCACGCTATGAGCTTGTATATCTGCTATTTTAGCCAAATAAATCTTAAAATGACACGGATGCGTTCCTGGTCTTAATGGATTAAGACTCGTACACGGTCACTGATGTTTGTCATGTACTGTATTGTCACTGATGACGTGGACTGTATTGTCTCGGTGACGTGGTCACTGATTGTCTATCATGTATTTTCTTTTAAATGGCACGTTTATATGTTCTTTTTTTTTTACTATGCCTGTCTCAGAAATTTCCCCTGGGGGGATCAACACATTTTCTTGAATCAAACTGAATTGAATTGAAAGAGCAAACGGAGGACTATAGCACTGTTGTTGTTGTTTTTTTTCTTTTTCTTTTTTCTTCTTTTGAAAGGCCGATTTTTTCCTCCCCAGCCTTCATGGCGTGAGTAGGTTTGCACAGTAACAGTAACATGGCCCCGGGGCTGATCTCAATGCCAGCACCGAGGAGGAGGAGGCAAAGCAAGCTTCTCTCCTCTCTGATCGTCTCAAGGTGGTACATATACCTCGTAGGCTGACTCACGCTCCCGACCCTGCGTAGACATTAAAAATAGATAACACAGCAACTGTTTTTTTGTTGTTGTTTTTTTCTCTCTCCTTCTAGAATGTACATCATGTGCTCCTCCTAAGTTCCATAGCGATACACCAGATGGCAAAAAAACAAAACACAAAATCTGGTTCAACGTTTTTAAAGGGTGAACTCACTATTCATGTGGAAGGAAGCGTACGTAGTGCATTCACTAGCGGAAGCAGTTACTAGAAAGCGGTGCCGTTGCTGTCAAAAAATGCACAATCAAATTTCAAAGAGGCAACTGGATACAACAGTGCTATGTTTATGTTTTCGCATGCGTTGAATGTCTCGTCGGACTGCCCTCGAGATCTGCTGCTACATGTGTGTGTGTGTGTGTGTGTGTGTGTGTGTGTGTGTGTCTGTGTGGATAGAAATTTGTTTCATCGTGCTACTGACGATGAAAAAACGGGTCATTATAGATATTAGATATTTACACATTGCTTGTCTTCAGTGATGTAAAGCAGGGTTTTAAAAAAAGGAATAAAAAAAAGAGAATAATTGATCTACAAGCTCACTCAGCGAGACGTGTTGTGAGCTTGTAGATCGGCTATTTTAGCTATTTTAGATTAGTTTTATTTTTTTTTACTTTTGACTATAATAATGACATGCCCCAAAATAGGGATGCCATGTTGAAAGAGGTTGAGCTGGCACACTCATCTTATGAATAGAATTTAAATCGAAATAAAATAAAATAAATTATATATATACTGTATATTTCTTTATGCCCTACCCCCCCTCGCCCCCCCCCCCCCCCCTTTCCAGTTGCCCCCTTTGCGGCCCCCCCACTTTGAAAACCTGTGATGTACAGTACTAACAGGAATGTTTTCTGCCACAGAGACTCTCACGCGTCACTCCAGGGATCCCCAGTCAGTGTTTTGAACAGGGGGTTCGAAAACGTCCCCGTGCTGCTCATATCCAACGTTGTCTTCAGTGAAACCATGTCAGTGATCACCGGCTTTTGCAGAAAGAAAAAAAAAAATCTCATCTGCAATGGCTCACGTTTTCCTGTTTCCTCTCATGTGACATCTTGGGCACGTCGTGGCCTGAGAGTTGGTCTCAGGGTTGGTCTCAGAACAGCTGCTCATAACAGCCATAGAGGAGGCGACGTCTAAGCAGGAATATTGATTTTCGATTGGCGACTGATCAGAGAGTCCCAGCCGTTGGCACGTTGTCGTTAACTGCTACGTACGCTGTGACGATCATTGTGGCGGTTTTCACCGCTTTGGGCCAAACGCGCTGACATCAGTTATAGGTTTGTGGTTCACACGGGGTTCACACAGGGCATGGCATGCCGCCGCGGTTACGGCGTGACCTCAGCTTCAATGACTGTTGGCTTGGAGAAAACACGTTCAACACTTAGGTGGTGAATTGAACTCCAATATATTTTAGACCAAAGATAGAAAATAAACACAACTCACAATGACACAAACACAGCCATACGGTGGATGTGTGCACGGTCTACACATGCACACATACACACACGTGCGCACGCACATACACCAAAGTTCCTCAGTTCCCCTTTAGTCTCTGATCCACCATTGTTTGTCGCAAGTGCTCGTGTCTGGCGTTCTCTTCCAGTTCTCTGTATCTGCGTGTGTCTCCGTCTTCTTCCCAGAGTGGCGTGTCCTAGTTCTTTTTTTACTGCTGGTGTTGTTTCAAGCTGAAAACAAAACAGAGAAGCGTTTGTTAGTCTAGTTTTGCCTGTAAGAGACCAGACATGGCAGGTCGTTTTAACTGTAGGGAGGAGAACTATGTCCAACGGGAGTAAACATTCTGTTCCTGCCATGCTCAATCCTTGGAAAGGAATCTTGTTTACTTGAAAAAATTGTCTCCCATGCTGTTTGCAATACTGATGGAAAAGGGGAACAACAACAAAATTAGTGCCAGTAACGTATCAGGCAAATATGAATGGCGATCGAGTCTGTGTTTGCAGAGATACAGCGCTGGTATGCTGCACTTCTCTCATCCTGCTGGTTTTTTTTGGGCATTGTGAAAATGCTTGCTTTGTACGGGGGATGGCGATTCAGTCTGGAGCATTATCCAATAATCCCATATTGCAGGCTTCCCGTAATTACGGCTGTCTGTTATGCCTCTTGTGCAGCTGTTCCCCAAATTAAAACAAAGGAGGGAGATAGCAACACAAACCCTCTGGTTTAAGGTGCAGTCATTACTCTGGATTTGTCTTTTATCTTGTTTTGCTGATTGTTTGTCGTGATGACAATGGGTGCTGTGGCTGCATTCTGTATACCTTTATCACAGCCAAACAAAATGACACCAGAGGCTACCTCACAGTCACATATAATTAAAGTAAAGAGATAAGCTTGATTGAGACCCACGCAATAGAACACCCACATACTCGTGTAAGCTTTTCTTGTGTGTGTGTGTGTGTGTGTGTGTGTGTGTGTGTGTGTGTGTGTGTGTGTGTGTGTGTGTGTGTGTGTGTGTGTGTGTGTGTGTGTGTGTGTGTGTGACAAAACATTTTATCTATACTCCTACTGAGCATATTTCGTAAGTCAAACTCCACCCCACCCCGATGGTGTATCCATAATATGGTCAGCATTCAAGGAGTCCAGAGAAATTGCACACGCACACGCGCACGCACACACACACACACACACACACACACACACACACACGTACACACACATCGTTGTCTTCCTAAATGGACACTGGTGAGCACCAAGAATCAGGGCCGGATTAACCCTTTGTGGTGCCCGGTGCTACGACCCGTTTCGGTGTCCCCCGGGACCGGAACATTGACGCTTCACCGGCACGTTTCACTGTCTCAGCGCTCTTTCAGCAAGACGCTACTTCTAAACGGCGCTTTTCGGTGATAGTTCAGTCTTCTTTCACTTTATCCACGTCGTTTGGTGCCCCCCCCCCCCCCCTGTGCTTCAGCACCTAAAGCCCTTCCGTTAACCCATTAATACCTGGAACGCATCTGTGTCACTTTAGATTTCTTTGGCTATTCAAAAATAGCAGATACAAAAGCTCATAGCGCTATGAGCTTGTATATCTGCTATTTTTGAAAAATCTTGAACATTCTTTTTCAAAAAACTGTTATGATTTAGAAAACATTTTAAAGAATCGCCTCAGGTCTTAATGGGTTAACCCTGCTCTGCCAGGAGTGGACGACAGCCACCTCTACTCTGCAACAAATCCCACTCTCTCCTCCTGTTCTTCACAGTCTGAGTCTGAGCCGGTCATCCTCGTCCACAGTGCCCTAACTGGCTCCTGGCTGGTGAGAGAGAAATGAGAGAGGGAGATACAACGGGCGCCCAAAGCTGTCAACACCTATCCCCGTAATGGCTGTTAAAACACTGGCCTCTCCACCCTGTCTGCTCCGTCTGGACACATCGAGCACTTTGCATTCACACAGAGGTGTATGAGGCCATGTCTCTGACAGACACGGGGGGGGGGCAGGGGGACATCTAGCAGGCAGGGGCAGGCCAGGGCAAGTGACAAAGTGCAATATAGCTGCAAGCAGCAATGATGGGTGTCAGACTAAACAGAGCCATTTTGATCAGCAGTGGGTAAATGGATGGACGGACAGACAGACAGACAGACAGACAGACAGACAGACAGACATACAGCTTTAGTTTGATAGTGACATGGAGTGGAGGGGAAGGACATGCACCAAAGAGCCTCAGGTTGGAATCAATCCCAGGCCAGCTGCAGAAAGGACTTAACACATCGGGTGCCAAAACCGTAAAATCACGTGTTTTCAAAGAGTAGCGCTTTGGTGCCGAAACCGCAAAATTACGAGTTATCAGTCTTTTAGTTTTTAGTTGTTTTTTTTTTGGGGGGGGGGGGCTAGCGCAGCACTGGAATCACCCATGAACACTCTAAGAAGTAAGGGACAGATGGATCACCGTGCCAAAAAATCTGTCTCCCATCCGCTTCCATTCTATCCCCTTGCTAAAAACCTCTGTATCTCCTTAACTTTTTACAGTGGGCAAAACGAGTCATTCTCGATGCGCGATCGCTCCGCAATGGTGACTCGCATGAGACATGTTGTTGTTCCAGGCTTTAGCCAGGACCATCCATTGCTGTGTACGCATGCATTGTTTACGTGCGTGTGCTCGCCGTGGAGTCCACAGCTCTAAACAGCGCAGCGTTGCAGACGGTGAGATTTCTGGCACCGAACGTAATCTGTTGTTATAAAATTCTGGTACCCGATGTGTTAATAAGATATGCACCCGTACCAGGTAAGCCCCTATAAGGGTTTGGTAACTTCATTTTTACGGTCTTCTATTCTTTAATACATCTGAGGTGGATTCACCTCCGAAAATAAGTTTATTGAATTACAACCCCTGCAAATGGCAAAAAGCACACTAAAATATCCAAATAAATTGAAAAATTTGAGAGGCTTTAAAATCCATCCATCCATCTTCAACCGCTTATCCGGAATTGGGTCGCAGGGGTAACGGTTCCAACAGAGATTTCCCTTTCCCAGAGCAACATTAGCAACTTTCCTACTGGGGGATCCCGAGGCGTTCCAAGACCAGTGTGGAGATGTAATCCCCCCCATCTGGTCCTTGGTCTGCCCCGGGGTCTCCTCCCAGTGGGAGGTGCAGCGAGGATCTCCCTAGGCTCAGGAGGCATCCATACTAGATGCCCAAACCACCTGAGCTGGCTCCTTTCCAAGTCGAGGAGCAGCGGTTCTACTCCGAGGCTCTCACGGATGACTGAACTTCTCACCCCTATCTCTAAGGGAGAGGCCGGCCGCCCGTCTGAGAAAACTCATTTCGGCCGCTTGTATCCGTGATCTTATTCTTTCGGTCATGACCATATAGGTGAGAGTAGGGACGAAGGTCGCTCGGTATATCGAGAGCATTGCCTTCTGGCTCGGCTCTCTTTTTGTCACAACAGTGCGGTAAAGCGACTGCAATTACCGCTCCCGCTGGACATGATACCATGTGCCTACTGAATGTGATACATCTAAGGTGAAACTCTATGTGGGGCTTCAAATGTGTAGGGGGCGCTATCAAGCCATTTTGCCACACTCATCGCACATAAAATTCGAGCAGAATAATAATTCCTTGCATTTCAATGCCTTCAGTGCCCGGGGCCTACAAATAACAATAATAATAATGCATACTAATGCGCAGAATAACAGTACCTTCGGTGCTTAAGTTGGCACCCTAATGAGCGCAGGGAAACCGCAAATGTAGACGAAGTGTGTCGTGAATGAAATGTTTGCAAGAGAAATTGATTGGGGCTGTTTTTTTTTTATTTTGTTTTAGAGTTTGAAAGGCGAAGGGTAGGAGTTGCAGGGAGAGAGGGAAGGGTAGGAGTTGCAGGGAGAGAGGGAGAAGGGTAGGAGTTGCAGGGAGAGAGGGAAGGGTAGGAGTTGCAGGGAGAGAGGGAAGGGTAGGAGTTGCAGGGAGAGAGGGAAGGGTAGGAGTTGCAGGGAGAGAGGGAAGGGGAGGAGTTGCAGGGAGAGAGGGAAGGGTAGGAGTTGCAGGGAGAGAGGGAAGGGGAGGAGTTGCAGGGAGAGAGGGAAGGGTAGGAGTTGCAGGGAGAGAGGGAAGGGGAGGAGTTGCAGGGAGAGAGGGAAGGGTAGGAGTTGCAGGGAGAGAGGGAAGGGGAGGAGTTGCAGGGAGAGAGGGAAGGGTAGGAGTTGCAGGGAGAGAGGGAAGGGTAGGAGTTGCAGGGAGAGAGGGAAGGGGAGGAGTTGCAGGGAGAGAGGGAAGGGTAGGAGTTGCAGGGAGAGAGGGAAGGGTAGGAGTTGCAGGGAGAGAGGGAAGGGGAGGAGTTGCAGGGAGAGAGGGAAGGGGAGGAGTTGCAGGGAGAGAGGGAAGGGTAGGAGTTGCAGGGAGAGGAAGATAATTGATGAAGAGAGATAAAAAGTGTCCAGGGCAAAGGAGAGGAGGTAGTATAGAACCGATATCTGCTGGCCGGTGGGGATATGTTTTATTTCTGCTTCTTCTGGTCAGACTCAATTAAATACATGCATTTCCTTTTGGGAAATGTAGACTGTCTGATATGTTTGACAATATCACAATTTAATGACAGACTTTTAATGATTTAACCCATTAAGACCTGGAACGCATCTGTGTCACTTTAGCTATTCAAAAATAGCAGATATACAAGCTACAAGCTATAGATATACAAGCTACAAGCTCATAGCGCGGCGCTGAGTGCCGCGCTATGAGCTTGTAGATCTGCTATTTTTGAAAAATCTTAGGATTTAGAAAACATTTTTAAGAATGGCCTCAGGTCTTAATGGGTTAATAAATATGTATGTTAACCACATTAACCCCTGCCGTCCCTAGTTTGGTCAAACGTTTCAGCAGTTTTATTCGAATTCGAACCTAAGACAATAATCTGATGACCAGCGGACCGGTAGGCAGCGGTTCCGGTAGGAGACACAAAGGAGACTCTTTGTGTCTCCTACCGGAACCGCTGCCGGTCATCAAATCATTGTCTTAGGAATGAGACAAAAACTAAAACATATCCATGAATTCAAGTCTCCATGGGGTGACTAATCGATAGGAAAAAAAGTCATTTGGGGTGAACTACCCCTTTAAGTGGCTGAGAGAATGCCCCCCCCCCCCCTCTGTTTTTTTACAAATGGAACACTGTGTAAAAGGCTCAGAGGGGGGGAGCAGGAAAGAAGGAAGAGCACAGGGGTTATGGGCGTTCAAGGTCATTTGGAGGAGGGTGTGCACAGGACAAGGACATGGTGTTTTGCAGGGATTCTCCAAAAAGCTGTGTGTGTGTGTGTGTGTGTGTGTGTGTGTGTGTGTGTGTGTGTGTGTGTGTGTGTGTGTGTGTGTGTGTGTGTGTGTGTGTGTGTGTGTGTGTGTGTGTGTGTGTGTGTGTGTGTGTGTGTGTGTATTTATCACATGCCTAGTTCACACAAATTGGTTAAAATACACACACGTATAAGATATATTGGAGATATTATGTGAAATTAAATTATAGCCTATAGTTCCCTCATAAGCTTATTAAGCTTGAGAATAAGGGCCCAGACACGAAAGCAGTTAGTGTTTAAAATAGATGCCTGTTGGCTGCTAACATGTTGGCGACAATTTGAAAACATACTGTATGTATTACAGTAACATTTACAACCTATAAAACACCTAACACTAACCAAACGTAAGCCCCTACAACATGCTACTGAATACATTGGTCTAAACATTGATTAAATAGTTAAAATACAATAAACAGAGACTGGTTGCCTTAGGCTCGTTTTGAAAACAGACACAGATAATTACACTTTTTAGTGTTGCCAAGCTCATTTTACGCCTGTACATTTGAGTTTAAAGTTCTTACCCTTTTATAAGATGTTTTTTCCCCCCTAGTATTATATGTATGCAAGCACAACATCTGTCGTTGAGTATATAAACACAACGTGATTGAAGCATTGTGAAAGATATTACATTCATTAAAGGGGTAGTTCACCCCCAAAATAACTTTTTTTCTATTGATTACTCACCCCATGGAGCCTTGAATTCATAGATATTTTTTTGTTTTTGTCACATTCCTAAGCCAATAATTTGATTATAATAAATTTGTCCCCATTGATTCCGGTAGGAGACACAAATGCATTTGTGTCTCCTACCGGAATCAATGGGGCTAAATTTATTATAATCAAATAATAAAGGAAGGAATGCGACAAAAACTAAAAAATAGCCATGAATTCAAGGCTCCATGGGGTTCGTTCGTTCGTTCGTGTAGGGCTACACAGGCAATTGGGACATCAGCCAAGAAGTGGTATCATCATCCAGTTCAATGAGGCCGCTGACTCCATGTGGTGATTTGAAGATTGGGCATTCATCGATAATATGTTCAACAGTCTGTGGTTTTCCGCATTCACAGAGATCAGTGACAGACACTCCAATCATATGCAGGTAGATTTGGGTCTTTGCTACTCCAGACCGAAGTCTGTTGAGGTTGACCCAGGCATTCCGTGGTAGGTCACACCCAGGTGGGTTGGTTGAAGGAGAGTTGATGAACTTCCTCAACGTGGATGTTGACTTGGACCATTGCTTGTTCCAGCAGTCAAGGATCCATCCAGGGTGTGGAGGGCTCGTGGTAAGGAGTCTCCTAGCTTCGGTGGAGAAGTGTTTGCGTTTGAGTCTCTGGTGGCCATATTCAGCAGGCGGGGGAATCAGGCTTGTTGGCTCATCTGCACACTTGCAGGCCAGCTTCAAGGTCAGGAAGTTTCGACGGAGCTCTGGAGGTGGAATGCCAGACAGTATGGGGAGGAACTCGACAGGGGTTGATGGTAAGGCACCACTAATTAGCCTCATGGCGGTGTTCAGCACAACATCAATAGAGGCTGTATGGCTGCTGTGACTCCATGCAGGGGCGGCATACTCAGCCGTAGAGTATGCCAGGGCAAGGGTAGAGGTGCGCAGGGTGGTGAAGCTTGCACCCCACCCAGTGCCAGCCAGTCTCTTCAGGAGGTTTACACGGGCAGCGGTCTTGGCAGCAACTTGTTGAATGTGTGGCTTGAAAGTGAGGCTACGGTCAAGTGTGACACCAAGGTATTTGGGGTTGGGGTCATGCCTGACGTTGGTGCCATCGAGTGTAATGTTCAGCATGGTATTGGCACATCTATTGGCAAGATGGAACACAGAGCATACTGTCTTGGGCAGGCTTAGCTTGAGGTGCCATTTGTGGAAGTACCCGCTCAGTAGTGAGAGATCTTTTCCTAGGGCATTCTCAACCACACTAAAAGCTTTGTCACCAAATCCAATGGCTGAGTCGTCGGCATATGTGTATTGCGAGCACTCTCCAACAGGCATGTCAGCGGTGTAGATGTTAAAAAGTGTTGGGGCAAGAACAGAGCCTTGGGGGAGCCCGTTCCTCAGTCTCTTTTTCTTACTGCGTTGGCCATTTGAGGTTTCCAGTACAAAGGTACGGTCCTGTATAAGCAGCATGATGAACTTCACGAGCTTAACATCGGGCAGAGTCTTCAGGAGCTTGAGGTAGAGGCCCCTGTGCCAGACTGTGTCATACGCCGCAGTGAGATCGATGAAGACTGATCCAAACTTTTCTTTCCTCTGGAAGGCGCTTTCGATGTCATGAACTAGCCGGGTCACTTGATCTGTTGTTGATCGACCCTTACGGAAACCAGCTTGGGTGTGGGGAAGGTTCTCTTCAATGATGTTGTTTATTCTTGATAGAATGACCCTCTCAAGCAGTTTGTAAAGATGTGACAGAAGTGATATTGGGCGGTAGTTCTTTGGTTCATCTGGTGTCTTATTTGGCTTGAGTATGGCCAGCACCTTAGCCTGCTTCCATTTGGATGGTATGGTCAGGTTTTCCAAGCAGTTGGAGAGGAAAAGTTGGACCCAGGTCAATGCCTCATGGCTCATGTTCTTGAGGAACTCTGTGTGGATGTTGTCGTTACCAGGAGCCTTATTTTCCTTAAGGGATTTCAAGGCTGCAACGATTTCTTCTGACAAAATGGGCTGGGAAAGGGGGCTGGGCTGAGGAACTGTTCTGGTGAGTTTCCTGATATCTGCGACTACTTCTCTGGTGAAGGCTTTTGCCTCAGATGAGCGGTCTTTCCATCTGCCGTTATCAGCAAGTACAGAGGCTATTGCATTTGCTGCTATGGGGCATGGTCTAGCTGGGCAGCTTCGCCCAGTTAACCGGTTGATCGTATTCCAGGCCTTACGACTAGAATGTGTGAAGTTGATGTTGTTAACTTCCTCCTCCCATCTAACCCTTCTCTTCTGCCCGAGAAGGTCCAGCAGTTGGTCACCATAGAGAGAGCGTTGGTCAATGTCGGTGGCATTCAGGTAGTCCTTGTACAGTTTCTCACAGTCTTTATCCCAGCAAGGTACATGTGGGTCCCTGCGGCCTCTTGGGATGGAGAGCTTAGCAGCCTTGTTGAGCAGGATGCAAAAGGCGTTGTAAGCTCCATTCACATTGGATGATGGGTCAGGTAGGCTTGCTGTTAATTTCCTGGTGAGTTCTGAAAACTTTGGCCAGTTAGCCTTCCTGAAATTCCATCTTCTTCTGTTGAGGCTAGAGATGGCTAACCTGATGTCACTGGAGATGATGATGGGCGAGTGACCAGATCTAGGGAACTTCTGTAGAACCATTCTGTTGCAGCGTCTGCTGATGTTGTTGGAGACAAAGGACAGATCGGGGCATGTCCAGGTGCCGTGTCTACCAGAATAAAAGGTTCTGGGGTCCTTGTTGTCGAAAAGCAGATGAAGGTTGTTACTTTCTGCCCAGTCGCTAGCAACAGAGCCATTTCTGTCAGTGTTCGAGTACCCCCATTTGATGTTTCTACAGTTAAAGTCACCGCAGACAAATGAGTTCACAGGGATGGTGGGGAGGAAGGATATATCCAACTCAGCAGGTGGTGGTTTGTAGATGTTGCAAAAGGTGGTGCCCAGAGCTTCCATGGTACACCATTCAATGGCAGAGTTGGCTGGAGATTGCTGGAGGGCTCTTGCATTTATTCCCTGTTTGGTGTAACAGGCAATGCCATGTTTGTTGTGACCTATGAAGCTGATGAGGTCGAAACCATCGATGAGTAGCTTATCTTCGGTGACACAGTGGGTCTCTTGTAGCAGCAGTATGTTCGCCTGATGTTGGTTGGCAATGTGCTGGATGAGATCACGCTTTGGCCGTGTCAGGCCCTCGACGTTCAGCTGCAGTAAACGCACTTCGGTTTTAGCCATAAGGCTCGTCTTGACAGACGCGTGACGCCTAGTGGGTACTGAACTGTTGTGAACGGAGAGCTGCTGGTGTAAATTCTGTGTAGTACTAGTATGACTGGTTTTGTTGGATTCTTCGGGATCTTCAGATCGGGATCGTCAGGGTCGTCAGAATCCGTAGCAGGGCCACCACGTGCAGGTACCAGTCTTGACCCTCCATGGGGTGAGTAATCAATAGAAAAAAAGTTATTTTGGGGGTGAACTACCCCTTTAAGCTTGTATTGTAGCCGTGGAAACGAGGGTCAGTAGGAACATTTACCTTGATATTACATGAATAACTTTCTTCTGTCAATTCTGTAGTTTCTCAAGATAACTAGGAAAAGTATTGCACCATATAATATAATATAACCCTAACCATAATACAGTAAAAATGCTTATACTTTGTTTATTGAATTGAAACCACATATCCACCTTAAAGTAATACTAGGTAACTTTAAAAAAAAAACTAAAGTTAAATTGTATATCTTTTGTGAGTGGCAAATGTTTCACAACACCCACTCCATGAATTTCACCCCCGAAAGCCTTTTCTATTATATTATACGGTGGCGGGCCGCCCTTCCCGCGAAAATGACATCATCCGGCCGGAAAACGGAAACGGAAATGCACCGGTTTCCTGTTTTGCCAGGAACTACTGCACCGGTTTCCTGTTTTGCCAGGAACTACTGCACCGGTTTCCTGTTTGGCCAGGAACTACTGCACCGGTTTCCTGTTTTGCCAGGAACTACTGCACCGGTTTCCTGTTTTGCCAGGAACTACTGCACCGGTTTACTGTTTGGCCAGGAACTACTGCACCGGTTTCCTGTTTTGCCAGGAACTACTGCACCGGTTTACTGTTTGGCCAGGAACTACTGCACTGGTTTCCTGTTTGGCCAGGAACTACTGCACCGGTTTACTGTTTGGCCAGGAACTACTGCACCGGTTTACTGTTTGGCCAGGAACTACCGCGCTGTTTTTAAGACATTATAGGATTTGAAGATGGAAAAACAACAGCAAAAGAAAACACAGCTCACGGTAACTAATGCTCCACTGGCTAAGAGAAAAGATCCACAGATAGTATTAAACAATTAAAATAACGCTTTTTGAAACGCTTCCGTCTTCCGGTGAAAACAAATGGAATTCTGGGTAATGCAGGAATAAACGAAAGACCTGCAGTGACGGTAATGACCTGCAGAGGTTGCTAAAAATCGTTATTTGTGGACCTGCCTTGTATTACTTTTACCAGTTCTTCATTTAGAATTATGTATACACGTTTGGTCACATTTGTCCCATGCGTGATACGGTACATAACTGGGACGGCGCTGAGTCGGCTCAAGTTAGGGTCCATTTGGTTCCATTTGTACACTTTCAGAGTTACAGACCCATAAGGGTCCATTTGGTTCCTATCCATCATTTAGCTGGGGACCCCCTGGAACCCCCTCAAGTACCCCTGGGGGTACCCGGACCCCACTTTGAGAACCAAAGGTCTAATGCTCAGCGAGGCACGCCACTAGACCAGTCAAAAAAATAGGATTTTGGTCATAGGGTATTAGAATGTGACCACGCCCTTGTCAACAAAGTCCTTGTTTCCTAGTTTTTGCATTCACAACCTAAAAGATGGGCGGTTCAGACCCTTGCGTCGTGCACCAATTAAAGTCCTTTTCCCTGAAGTGTGGTCGTGCTAGTTGGCGAGGTGAGTTGCCTAACACTTCCGCCACGTGATCAGGCCTATAGCCAATCACAGTTGCGACCGAGCGAGCACACGTTTTTACACCAATGAAGAAGAAATGTAACAGATCGCGATTTTAGCTTGTAGATCTGTTCTGCTAAAATGGGACGTAGTAGTTTATTGCGTCAGAGGACTTGCACAATCATTTAGTGCGTCAAATATGAGCCAGTAAACAAATTCAAATATATGGTGAAGTTGATGAACAAGATTGGACACGGTGGTCTGCAAGAAAGAGGGTCTACAAAGAAATGTGTGTGCAGATAAACAGCGCGTGGAGTTAAGCCAATTGTATTCATAGATGAGTAAGGGACAAGTAAACCCTTCTTGGTTCTTGAACACAGACGATTTGAAAGTCACCTTGGCGCGAATGCGTGCACGTGTGTGCGTACACGAGTTGAGTCACAGTCCAGGCCATGAACCTCCTGCATGATAACAGCCGAGAAAGAGAGTAAGAGTGTGTGTGTGTGTGTGTGTGTGTGTGTGTGTGTGTGTGTGTGTGTGTGTGTGTGTGTGTGTGTGTGTGTGTGTGTGTGTGTGTGTGCGCACGGTCAGGGGGAGGTGAAGGATGCCTAAGGCAAAGTGTGTGCCTGCCTGCGTGCGTTTGTGTGTGTGTGAGCACAGGGGGAGGAGAAGGATGCCTAAGGCAAGTGTTTGTGTGTATTTACATCTGCATACTACAGTCTATATATACTGTGTGTAAAGGAAACATGAGAAAATTGCTAACCAGGGACAGCCCTGCATTAACCCCTCACCTTGCCTCGAGCTCTCACACACACACACACACACGCACGCACACACACACACACACACACACACACACACACACACACACACACACACACACACACACACACACACACACACACACACACACACACACACACACACACACACACACACACACACACACACACACACACACACACACACACACACACACACACACACACACACACACACAGAGCGCTAGCCTGCTCTTTTAGTGCCTAGATCATGCATGGGCAACTGGCGGCCCCGGGGCCACATTATTATTCGGCCCCCACCTTATTATTGATTTGAGCTGTTCTACAATTCCAAACATGCAAACATGACCCGCTTTAATTACTTCAGTCTATATTAGTAGCTTAATGACTAGTATTAAAATTATATTGTCTTTTTATGTCCAATGTGTTTGTATTTAGGTTCATAGAGTTAACATAAGTATAACTAAATGCATTTGAAATTAAATAAAAATGTTACTTTTCAGGCAAATTGAGCTTGTAGATCGGCTATTTTTGCTACTTTTGTGTACACACACACACACACACACACACACACACACACACACACACACACACACACACACACACACACACAAGCGAGCTCACACACACACACTTAATTACAAAAAAAAGTTAAAATACGAAGATAAGAGGTGTCTGTCCGACAGTACAGTATATGCAATGTGGCCCTCAGGAGTGAGCGTGGAAATATAGTGGCCCTCTCCATCATCTAAGTTGCGTCACCCCTGGCCTAGATGGAGATAGCTCAGCCACTTGAGTTTGAGTGATTTCCACGAAACACTGAATCTCTCCGTTTCCTCATCCACCCCTCTGTCTTTCTTCCTGTGTGCCTAAGGGTCATAAAATGTGCATGAGGTTGTTATTTTGCAGCTGTGTGTGTGTGTGTGTGTGTGTGTGCGTGTGCGTGCGTGTGCGCGTGTGTGTGTGTGTGTGCGCGCCGTGCAAGTGTGTGTGTGTTCCTCAGTGGTAGGCCTACTGAAGCTGAATAATTACCAGTGTGAAGAGGCTAAATGGCTGGTACTCAAACTCGGCTTCAGACCCTTAGGGCCTGCACTAACATTACTTACACGAATGAACGCACACACACACACACACACACACACACACACACACACACACACACACACACACACACACACACACACACACACTCTCACAGGTCAGGAGGGGTCAGAATCTCAGCGAATCACGTCATCCCTAAACAACAACAGCGCACACGCAAGAGGACAGCAGCCACAGCAAATTCATTGTTAGCGAAGAAAATGTGCATGAATTAGCATTTATAAACAACAGAGGCGAGGCGGCGGTAACCACTTGACCCCAACATTTTGTTTTTTTTGCTTCGGTTGCTCCTCCTGATCAACAAGGAAAGAAAACTCAAGTCTTAAGATATTTTAATTGTGTTCTCTTCTCTGATGGTTTAGTTTTTCTGTCCTGCACCAATTTTGTGTTTGTTTTGTCTCTTCCTGATCAAAACATTTTCACGTGAGGACGGCAGTTTCCTGTCACAGACCTATTTATATCTGCTGTGAGTATTAATTATCCTCTTTTTTACGTTTTCTACAAAAAAAGTTTTTAATTATAATTTCGAGCGGAGGAGATAGGAGGCTTCTGCCCAACAGCAACGAAATAGGGCTTAAGTGGTTGATTCATGGGCCCCTATTTTTGCCACTGCCCGCACTATTCATTATGCAGACTCCACTATTTGCGCGTTGAGGTGTGGCCGTGGGCGTGTTGTTGCATGATCCCCAAAATTGCTATTTTGACCACACGTCTGGGACAGCGCATAGTGGAATCTAAAACCACCCGCAATACCAACTTGTTTTTGAAGCGCGCGCCTGCAATGGACAGACGGCCAGGGCGCACATCGGCACAACACTCGAGGTCTCCCTCTCTCCTCATTCTCAACAAATCTCTAGGATTATATTTTTCCTATAATCAGCAGAAGTGAGTGTCAATTCCTTGTGTCAATTGTGTTCATATAAGATGATAGTCTATTCAAAGAAGACAATTTGGGTGTCGCACATTGCAATGCACTTCAGTTTTTTTTATTCATCGATAACACAGAAAATAATGAACTGATACAAAAATCAAAAATTCTCTCTAATCAGTAACATGTAGGTGATACGTATGTCTATCAAATGTGGTTTTGTTGAAAGGCAATCAAAGGCTATAGAGCTTTGAAACCAAACGTCGGGTGTATGTTTTCCAATGTTAAATCCCCACGGTGCGGCAGAGCTGAAGTGCTGTGTTGCCAGAATTTGCGAGAGGAATAAGCAACCAGGTCTATGAAAACAAGCCCAAAAGAAGCGATTATAATAGGCCACATGAGCGCTTCAAACCTATATATGTCGGCCATTAAACAATGTGCATATTTATATATGTTGGCTATTTGAAAATAGCCAACATATATACACATACAAGCTCACAACCGTTCTACCATTATTTACAAGCAACTTTACAGAAAAACAAGCCCAATGTGGCTTATAATAAGCAGACCTGGCATCACTGCAGACAGGGAGAAAGGAGAGCGTAAACATTGGGGATAATGGCTATCTCAGTCTTCTTTTAAAGGCAATGGCATCTGGCACGGTGATGGGTTTTATTATTGTAACGCCCAAACCACACCTCTGCATAATGTAATGGGTAGTGCAGGTGTTTTGCGGGTAAGGCAAGTGTCCCAAAATAGCAACTTTTGCGGGGGTACGCCACTTGCGTAGTCCTAAATCCCAAATTAGTGGGTTTAACCAGTCTGGCCCTTTATAGGGCCCATGAAGTATTTTTGTTTGTTTCGTAAGTTTGGGGTGTTGAGCTGGCCTGGGTTGATGGGTCAGGCGACAATCAGTGGTGGAAAAAGTACTTAAATGTTTTACTTAAGTAAAAGTATCAATACTGCAATGTAGTACTCTGTTACAAGTACTCTGTTACAAGTAAAAGTCTGGTGTTCAAAATTGACTTGAGTAAAAGTACAAAAGTATTAGTATCAAAATGTACTTAAAGTACTAAAAGTAAAAGTACTGAAATATTTGAAAATAGCAGATCTACAAGCTCACAACGCGTTGCGATGCGACGCATTGTGAGCTTGTAGATAGGCTATTTTCAAATAGCCTATAGGTATAAAATAGGGCTAAAGTGGTTAATGTATGTTTTATAATGTAATAATTTATATCTGCAAAGTAAGTAGTAACTAAAGTTGTCAAATAATTGTAATGGAGTAAAAGTACAATATTTGCCTCTGAGATGTAGTGGAGTAAAAAGTATAGACAAATGGAAATACTCCAGTAAAGTAAAAGTACCTCCAAATTGTACTTAAGTACAGTACTTGAGTAAATGTACTTAGTTACTTTACACCACTGGCGACAAGCTAATACACTGTGAAGTCCTGAGTGTTCATTTAACTTAGAGTGTACAAATAGAACCAAATCCACAGACTTTAATTAACGAATGAACTCTCCGTATCTCAGTGTGTGGGCCGAGCAGAGAAAGCTATAGCATCGTTTTGGAGATTTATGAGCATTGATGTAGAGGTCTATATCGGGGAGTGCTCATTAAATTCTGAAAGTGAGAAATTCTAAATGTGAGAACAACTGCCAACACCGCTGTGACCATTTCAACATTGTGTTTTTCAAGTGCATTTATGGGCAAGGTGATTACAGATCTGGCAAATCCACCTTCATTTACTTCAATGTGCCGCTGCTCTCTTGGCAACTAGCTCTCCTTTCTTTTTTTCTTGGCTTAATTAACACAATTTGCTTTGTGCTGCCGTCCAACTGTTCTGCCAAGTTTATTTTTGATCCTACTTTGTTATCTTGCCGAACAGTAACGGACAGACTTTATAATAATAATAATAATGATAATAATAAGTCTACCGCTGCACCTTGTAAAAGAAACTGCATCACTACACCCGAAACAATGCTGATCTAGGGCATTCACGAATAGTGATTTTTAGCATTCGACTTATTCGACCTATAAGTATTTGAATATTCGATTAATCAATTTGATTATTAAAATATATTCTTTTTATTTATTTATTTATTTTTTTTGGCCAATGACAGTGACGACTCGACTCAAGGAATGCGAGTCGACGTCAGGCTCCTCGCCCGACACGTCGACTTTTAGGGGACAGCCCTATAGGCACAACCTCACATACAGTATGACATGATTTGACAACAATCAACCATGAATGGATTAGGAAAACTACCAACACCAGAGCTCACAGCTGCGTGTCTGCTTTAGAAAAGCCACTTTTTTTTCTTTGAATAATGGACTTTGATGTACAGTGGTCGAAGAGTGGTTTGATAGTCGAATATTCAAATATTCCATTTTTCTGTTAATGCCCTAATCTATACTATAATTCAAATAAGTTTCTTGTTACGTACTCTTGGTGAAACGTTCACTGTCAGGTGAAAAGAAGCAGTTGGTGAATTCATGACATGGAGGAAAACATAGTTGTCTACACCTCCCACCAGTAGTGTAAAGTAACTAAGTACATTTACTCAGGTACTGTACAATTTTGAGGTATTTCTACTTCTACTCCACTTCATCCCAAATATTGTACTTTTACTCCACTACAATCATTTGAAAACTTTAGTTACTAGTTACTTGGTAGATTTTTATTATTACAAAACATACATTAACCACTTCAGCCCTATATTGAAAATTAGCTAGCTTGTAGATCTGCTATTTTCAAAAGATTTTTATACATTTGAAACCTTGTGAAATGGGACCTTCTGCATAAAGAGTTCTTTCTACTTTTGGTGGGAGAATTGGCAAAACGACTACATTGGGAGAAAAAGGTAAAAAATAAAGTTCTCCGAAGTGATTTCAAAGATGACCGACTTTACAAGTCTCTTAGATCCTCAGGCAAAAGTCTGATCACCCCACAGGTAATGAGGTGAGTTTTAATGAGGCCAGTTTTAGGAACAACCAACCAATACCTGAGGATCTAAGGTTGAATTCAGGCTCATCTGGGTCCAGCGTATATAAAATGTAACTACATTATACTGTAGCAGCCTGACCTTGTAAGTCATTAAAAGTCATCTGTGAAACCTTTAAATCAATTTTCAAACTCACAGGCAACCAGTGAAGAGAAGCTAGGATGGGTGTAGGATGGTCATGTTTCTTAGATTAGTCTAGCTGCCCAATTTTGCGGCAATAGGAGACGAGACACAGCGTTTCATAGCTTCTTTTTTCTTTATCCGAGCCCTGAGTGCAGCGACGGTACAGTAGTCTCATAGTGATAAATTAAAAGCATGAATGACCTTTTCAAGGTCTGTGAATTATACGGATGACTTAATTTTCATACTTAAATGTGTGTTTCAGTTGACCTGCATCTCACTGTGTACTCTGCTGAGCAGAGGAACAGGGCCAGACAATACCCACATCCAACTGTTGAGGGAATAGATGAACACATTCCTTATGCCACTGACGCACGCACGCACGCACGCACGCACGCACGCACGCACGCACGCACGCACGCACGCACGCACGCACGCACGCACGCACGCACGCACGCACGCACGCACGCACGCACGCACACACACACAGGTTAGTGTGGGCCAGCAATGTTCGGAATTCGCCAATCAGGCTGATTTGTGTGATGTTGTAGTAATAATATTGTCACAATTTTTTTTTGCAAAAATCTGCCTCCAGGTGGCGCTATGATAGGGCACTGTTAAAAGGGTGGCATTTGTTCCTCAACGTAGTGCGCATGTCCGTGCAAAGTTTAACCGCAATCGGACGCTGCGTTCATGATTTGCAGCATTTTGTTCAAAACGGGCCACTCCTGCAAACTTTAGATGCCAATCAGGATGGAATATGAAAAATCAAACAGATTCGTCTTGATCAGAGATCATGTGTGCCGTTTTGCTTGATGTTTGCAAAATGCGGCCTCCTGGTGGCGCTATAACAGGCCCATGTGAAACATTTGGGGCAGAGGTTCTGAATTGGTATCCAGGGAGTGTGTGTGCACAGTTTCGCTCAAGCCAACAGTGCCGGAGATTAGCTGTTCACAGAGGGACGGACAGACGGACAGGGTGCAAAACATAGTTGTCTACATACACCTCCCACCGGTGGTGTAAAGTAACTAAGTACATTTACTCAAGTACTGTTCTTAAGTACAACTTTGAGGTATTTTTACTTTACTGGAGTATTTCCAATTTTCAGGACTTCTACTCCACTACATCTCGGAGGCAAATATTGTACTTTTACTCCACTACAATTATTTGAAAACTTTAGTTACTATTGTTACTTATTTTTATTATTATTACAAAACATACATTAACCACTTCAGCCCTATATAGGCTACATTTCGGCCATTTGTGAGCTTGTAGATCTGCTAAGATTTGCTAAAAGATTTTTATACATTTGAAACCTTGTGAAAAGACATAAAAGTAAGCACTCCGAAGTGATTTCAAAGATGACCGACGTTACAAGTCTCTTAGATCCTCAGGCAGGGCGTTCCAAAGCTTTGGTGCCCGGGCTGAAAGAGTCTGATCACCCGTCAGGTAATGAGGTGCGTTTTAATGAGACAAGTTTTAGGAACAACCAACCAATACCTGAGGATCTAAGGTTGAATTCAGGCTCATCTGGGTCCAGCGTATATAAAATGTAAAACTACATTATAGCAGCCTGGCCTTGTAAGTCATTACAAGTCATCAGTAAAACCTTTAAATCAATTTTCAAACTCACAGGCAACCAGTGAAGAGAAGCTAGGATGGGTGTAGGATGTTTCTTAGATTAGTACAGATACAGAACAGTCTAGCTGCCCAATTTCGCGGCAATAGGAGACGAGACATAGCGTTTTATAGCGTCTTTTTTTAAATCCGAGCCCTGAGTGCAGCGACGGTACAGTAGTCTCATAGTGATAAATTAAAAGCATGAATGACCTTTTCAAGGTCTTTAAATTATACGGATGACTTAATTTTGATGCTTAAATGTACCGAGTTAGCTGTGTTTCAGTTGACCTGCATCTCACTGTGTACTCTGCTGAGCAGAGGAACAGGGCCAGGCAATAACCACATCCAACTGTTGAGGGAATAGATGAACACTTTCCTTATGCCACTGCAACACACACACGCACACGCACACACACGTACACGCGCAATCCACGCACACATAGGGGCTTTTTGAAAATGTCAGTTTCTTTGGTGAGTACTAATCCACTGCCTCTGTCAGCCATGCTCTCATCTCTGCTGCAAAGCTCCTTACAAGCCCGTGCACGCACACACACACACACGCACACACGCGCACACACACACACAGATGGAGCGGAGGGTCTCACATTAGTTTGGCAAATCCTTGACGAGCCCCTCAACACCCCAAAGACGTGAACAAAATAATCTCAGCTGACGTACGCTCTCTCTCTCACTCACTCACACACACACACACACACACACACACACACACACACACACACGCATGCACGGCTACTTAATAAGCAGTCTAATAATCCACAAATTAGACAACTCTTGCAGGAGGAAAATCACACACACACACACACACACACACACACACACACACACACACACACACACAGACACAGACACACACACTACTACTTATTTCCAGATACTTATAAAGTTGCGTTGCCTCAGAGGTAGTCCTCTTTGTGTTAGTGTTGTCAGTAACCAGTGTGTGGGCTTTGATGTCAGCAGAGTGTGCAGTACTTCACACGCTGCGCTGCAGACACACGGTGACAGTGGCTTACCGGCTTTGTGTGCCATCATGCTGTATTATGTCCTCTGATTACACTCAACTGTAGATCACAGAACGTGAAGCGCAAACATTCTGGGATTTCTTGTGTGTGTGTGTGTGTGTGTGTGTGTGTGTGAGAGAGAGAGAGAGAGATCAGTGGTGGAAAAAAAGTACTCAAACGTTTTACTTCAGTAAAAGTATTAATACTGCAATGTAGAAATACTCTGTTACAAAGCAAAAGTCCGGAATTCAAAATGTACTTTAGTAAAAAATATTGGCATCAAGATGTACTTAAAGTACCAAAAGTAAAAGTACTCATTATGCAGAATGTACCCTTTCAAGTTTTCAAATGTATAACAATCTTTTGAAAATAGCGGATTTACCGCACTGTGAGCTTGTAGATCGGCTATTTTCAAATGGCCAAAATGTATATATAGGGCTGAAGTGGTTAATGTATGTTTTGTAATAAATTATTACACTTGATTATTATTACTAATAGTAACCAAAATCTACAGAGTAACTAGTAACTAAAGTTTTCAAATAATTGTCGTGGAGTAAAAGTACAATATTTGCCTCTGAGATGTTGAGTAGAAGTAAAAGTATTGGAAATACTCAAGTACAGTGTTGAGGTATTTGTACTTTACTTAAGTACAGTATTTGAGTACATACTGAGTAGCCTACATATACTCTGAGCTGTATGTACTTAGTTACTTCCCACCACTGTGTGTGAGATAGATGTTGCCGGTAGCAGGTTTCTCATAGGGACAAACAGGGCCAACCGTAGGTAGAGACAGTATTTTATTTGTATTATTACTGTCATGGGGTTGTGGCACACTATCTTTGAGGACCACACAAACTTGCATTCTGCTTCTTGTATACCTGTATATATATAGTGACAAATAAACCTTCTTCTTTCTAGACGATCACCTAGGGGAGCAAGATGTTGAGGGGGCGCTGGGCTGGCAAATATATGTTTTGCCAGAACAGAAAACATTATTAATATGCCCCCCCCCCCCCCCCCCCCCCGGCCCCCACCCTGCCCGGCCCACCCTGGGTGCCTGGTGGCTCGGCTCAGTTCAGACCATGTGCTGTTTGTGGGGGCGCAGCGTCAGCGACCTGCTTTACAATCCTAAACCCCATCTCTGTCTCTGCTCCTTGTTTTCCTGTCTTTCTACACTGACCTTTCTGGAATAAAGCATAAAATGGCAAGAATAAATATTTGGAGTTGTGTTTTAACCCTCCAGGTGCAGTAGAAAAGTCACAACTGTACAGACAGACCAAAAGACACATGGACATTCTGGAACATGGATTGCCAGCTACTGTATATTTATATGGCCGTGGCTCTGCAAGAGGCTAGTTGTCTATAAGAGGTGTGCTTTTTGTGCCTTTAATATTGATAGGACAGTAGGCTGCAGTGGTGGAAAGTAACTAAGTACTGTACTTAAGTACAATTTTGAGGGATTTGTACTTTACTTGAGTATTTCCAATTTCCAATACTTTTACTTCTACGCCACTACATTTTATTTGAAAACTTTAGTTTAGTACTTTTCAGATATAAATTATGATATAATGAAACATGCATTAACCACTTTAGCCCTATTTTATACCTAGGCTATTTGAAAATAGACGATCTACAAGCTCACAACGCGGCGCATCGCGACGCGTTGTGAGCTTGTAGATCTGCTATTTTGTACTTTTACTTTTGGTACTTTAGGTACATTTTGATACCAATACTTTTGTGCTTTTACTCAAGTACATTTTTAATTCCGGACTTTTACTTGTAACAGAGTACTTCAACATTGCAGTATTGATACTTTTACTTAAGTTAAACATTTGAGTACTTTTTCCACCACTGGTAGGCTGACAGGAAATGGGGAAAGAGAGATGGGTAGTACTAGTGACGCGCAGCAAAGGCTGTCGGGATCGGGACTCGACCCCGCCGACGCGTTGTCAGGCTACTGGCAGCGCTGTAAGCTATTGGCTCATGGTACGGTGGCCTAACCAAAGCCCTAAAAGAGACGTTGCAGGTTTCTCAAAATAGGTTGGTCAGGCTTGAAGTCGGGGCTGTCTGCAGCTGTCAGCAGTTGTGTTGTTGGCTCCCTCTGGCAGCCGGGTCAGTTCAACTACAGCTGAACCTGGTGTTATAACATCTACATCAACACACAGCGCCCCCTATGTACCTCTATAAGCTTTTTCAGGAGCGTAGCGAAGCCCATTCCCACCAAACCAGAGCCAGCATACTGTAGCAGACCTGACCACGCCCCACGTTCAGTTCACCACTGACATGGGAAAACGATCATTTAGATTTGGAGGAGCAGTTAACTGACTATAAAGATCATCAGCAGCCTTTCTCCTTTTTAAGATAAGGGTCAAAGTATGGCTTTTAGAAAAGTAGGGTCACTTATATTAGTAGTGCGGTTCTATGTAGTTATGCTGTAGGTAGAGTAGCTGTTGATTGTATTATTTATTGCTGTACTGTCTGCCTGGATGTATTTTGTTGCCATGTTGTTCGTCTCAGACCAAGGACCAGAATGGAAATAAGTCGCATGACTTTATTGTGTTTGTATCCTTGACGTTTCTTCGATGAACATTATGTAAAATGATGTGTTTTTCCTGTATAACGTCTAATAAAATAAAATAAAATATGCATTGTTGCCTACTACTACTAGGCACTGTACAGTACAGTACACTCGAGATTGTTTTTGAAAACATTTGAGACGATAAATAGACAGATAGATAGATCTAGATCCAGGTGTATAAAACCACCGTTCCAGCACTGTACGCAATGCATTTTAAACCTATATCGGTTATTTGAAAATAGCAGATGTGCAAGCTCACAACGCGTCGCGAAGCAACGTGTTGTGAGCTTGTAGATCGGCTATTTAAAAAAAACATCTTGGAATAAAAAGAGAAATATTTGGAAGATTTTTGAAACATTTAAACACAAATCGGCTACGGGGCTCCTTGGCACAAAATATGTTCAGATGAAAATGTTTGAGTACCACTGGTTTAAAAGACATTAGGAAACAAGCCCAAATAAGCAACTACACTTTAGAAACAAGCCCCAAAAAAACGCAACTACCAATATTTACAAGCAACTTTATAAGCCCTTAAGTCGCTTATAATAAGCGGACATGGCAACACTGGTCGCTTGACAGACTACTGAGTGGGGTGGAGTCTATACGAGATACGATATGATACGATACTACTTTATTATCAGCTTATTATCAGTCTGGCGTTCAGAACTCGGAGCGAGTATAAAATAAGTGTGTCCTCTAAGAACTGTGTGGGTTTGGCAGCCCTGCCGAAGCCGACACCGTTTTGCCACCGTTTGTAGTATAGGATGTAATCAGAATTCATATTTACCAAAAAAAAAGAGAGAATGGGAGAATTTGCCAATATCTCAACCTTTATAGGAAACTAATAAGGCTAAATGGGGGGGGGGGGGGGGGGCTGGCTTATGTATTCAGAGAAGTACTGTCTGCACTGCTTTTAGCTGCAAGCTGTTCTCACAGAAACACACTCTAAAATAAACCAGCCTAGAATTGCCACCAGTTACTCAAAACGCTGTAAAAAGAGTCCAGAACATGCTACGCGTTGGACCTTATTATTTTTAATTGCTTTTGTTATTTAACCCATTCAATCCGGGGTTAGCATCTGTGGCATTTTTAGATTTCTTTGGCTATTCAAAAATAGCGGATCTAGAAGCTCATAGCTTGATTTTTGAAAAAACATGAACATTTTTGCAAATCTTTGAATATGCATTTTTTAAAGGGAACATTTTTGACTGAAATCTTTGCTTCTGGGGGGGGGGGGGGTCCCTATTACAAAATATTTTGAGATGGGGGTCCGCGGCCAAATACATAACATTTTGGGGGTCCTTGACATGACAAAGTTTGAGAACCACTGATATAGAAACATACGTTTTTTTTCAAAAAACACTGTAGGATTTAGAAGACATTTGTAGAATCCCCCAGAAGCAAAGATTTGAGTAAAACATTTTCGCTTAAAAAAGATTTGCACAAACTTTTAACGATTTTTTCAAAAATAGCAGATCGTAGCTACGAGCTTGTAGATCTGCTATTTTTGAATAGCCCAAAGAAATCTAAAAATGACCCAGATTCTTTCCTGGTCTAAATGAGTTAAGTTATGCTATCTGAGAGTGCTGTTGGCTAGTTGTCTAAGTAATAGCAGACAATTGTCGTAAAGCAATTGTGCTTTATTGTTCTGTTGGTGGGCTTGTGTGTAAACGTGGTAAGACGATCGCATTGGAGGAATCAGGTGGTGAGTCACTTTGAACCGTAGCGTCCCTATTCTGAGGCAAACATTCAGAGAAAATAGCCAATCTACAAGCCCCACAATGTGTCGCTCTGTGTCTCATTGTGGGCTTGTAGATCTGCTTTTTTTTTTGGCAAAGATATTGAGTGTAGAGGGGGAGAAAAGTAGAGGGCCTAGTATAGAGCCCTGGGGGACTCCGGTTATCGAAGTATAGAGGGTTTAATGGGAGGATGGCACGAACCCAGAGACCTCAGAGACACACCCCCACACATGGGGGAGGAACCATCTAAAGCTCTTGCCTAGGGCTAATAAAGGCCAAGGCCGGCCCTGGAGACACACACACAGCACACAACACACACACACACACACACACACACACACACACACACACACACACACACACACACACACACACACACACACACACACACACACAGTGTATAGTCTCACCAGTTTCATGTGAATGATGGGACGGAAGGCAGGAAAGAACAGAGCGTGTTTGATGAGGTGGAACTTTCGGCCATGTTCCCTGTTTCTCTGAGGATCGATAACGGCAGCGCGCGGTAGAGCTTGCAGCTCTTACTCTTCATCAGCAACTCTCCCCCCCCCCCCCCCCCCCTTCTGTGTCATTTTGGCCCACACTGAAATGGCACGGCTTTCCACCTGGCCTCAATTCATAATCCCCATGTCCTGGTAAATGTCACTGTATGTTACCCAACATGTCCCCAAAGCGGACCACTATACACACTCGCAAAGTCTTATAAAATGTCACCATAACCCCTCTTCCCCTGATGACATGAAGTCATCATTGAGTCTCCTATACTGAGTCTCCTATTAAACCGATGACCCGGTCATCAAATTATTGGCTTAGTTATTCGATAAAAACAAAAAGAAACATGAATTCAAGGCTTGCACACTGGGCAAGACGGTAAGACCTATCCGGTTTAGTGTCTAAGACTCTAAACCATAGACTGTATAAATGAATGGACAGCGTTTCGCCCCTAGACTCTACAGACCGTAAATGAAGCCCATTGTTCAGCAATTTCAAATCCGCCATCTTTCAATATCGCGTCATATCCTGCAGAATGACACCAGACCATTATTGGTTGGGTAGCTTGTCAATCAAAAGCGGGGGCGGGGAATGAATGCTATTGGTTGTGTAGCTTGTCAATCAAATCCTCCCGCCCCCCCTAGAGCATAACCTACTTTATCGTCGATTTTAAAATAAATGGGACCATAGTTTACCAAAACGCATTTCATGATGATTGAAAAGAGACTTTAAACTAGCGACTGGAAGCATATAGTATTTATGACAATTTTTATTAAGGTAAGAAAATCTAGTCTAAAGTTTGTCAAAAACCCATCCACTTGCATTAAAGTTATACAGTGCAGGTCCACAAATAACGATTTTTAGCAGCCTCTGCTGGTCATTAGCGTCACTGCAGGCCGTTTGTTTATTCCTCTGTTACCCAGAATTCCATATTTCTTCACCGGAAGACGGAAGCGTTTCAAAAAGCGTTCTTTTAATTGTTTAATATTATCTGTGGATCGTTTCTCTTAGCCAGTGGAGCTTTAGTTACCGTGAGCTGTGTTTTCTTTTTCTGTTGTTTTTCGATCTTCAAATCCTACAATCTCTTAACACATTGGGTGCCAGCATTTTTTCATAACAACTTACTTTGGGTGCCAGCATTCTCCCCATTGACTGCGCTTTGCTGTTTAAAGCTCTAGACTCCACGAGGAGCAAATCCATGTAAAAAAAAACATCCATTCATGTTGCGCGATGACCCTGGCTACAGCCTGGAACGATAACATTTCACTCGCGAGTTACAATGGGGGGGGATCGCGCATCGCGCATGACCGGTTTTCCCCACCGGAAACAGATTCGGAGATATAGGTGTTTTAAAGAAGGAAATAGACAGGAAGTGGATGGGAGCCATGTTTTTGTTTTTCCGGTGATCTATCTGGCCTATCCTTCTCAAGATCACAATGGGTACTCCCAGAGCTGCTCTAGCCCCGCCCGTGTGGAGAAAAACGAAAAAAACAAAAAGACATTATTTCACGGTCTGGACCGTGTTCGGCACCGGACCGCTACTCTGCGCAAACACGGTTCAGACCGTGTTTGGCACCCGATGTGTTAAAAACAGTGTGAGATTCCCTTTTGTTATTAGTGCGGTAGTTCCTGGCCAAACAGGAAACCAGTGCGGTAGTTCCTGGCCAAACAGGAAACCGGTGCATTTCCGCCTCCGTTTTCCGGCCAGATGACGTCATTTTCGCGGGAAAGTCCCCCTCGACACCGTTCAATAGAAAATATATAAATAAAAGGCTTTCGGGGGTGAAAATCATGGAGTGGGTGTTGTGAAACTTTTGCCACTCACAAAAGATAGACAATTTAACTTTAGTTTTGTTGAAAAAGTTACCTAGTATTACTTTAAGTAGGGGTAACCAGCAGGGGTAAAACAACGAAACTACAGGCCATTCATATGTCTCTTCCGTATTAGCCTCAATGTAAAACTTTCAAAACTGGGCCCTTGGTCTAAACAGAAGTACCAGAATTTGGCGGAAGTACCGCCCCAAGGAAATGACGTTGACACTTTCTGTTTACATTCTCCGTGAATGAAACGAGTGTCGTGATTGGTCAAAAATTCCGGAGGAAATACGTACAACGGAAGTCCGGCCCCTATAGACACTCTCTGCTTTAGGACTTGTAGGCTTTTCTCTTCCTAAAGGCTGGGAACGAGGCTAGGCTTCATGGGGTGATAGAATAAATGACTTAGAAAATAAGTAATCTTTTTGGTGAACTACTCCTTTAAATAGCTCTATATTAGTACTCTTATTACTCATATTATATTAATAGTAGTCATTGCTATAGAGTGTTTGTTCAGAAAACGCATCTTATCCAATCAGGACAGTGAACCCACACAGGATACAGGACAAACAAGTGAATGAATTTGGAAGTGATGACACACAGAAATAAGCAGATCAGACCAGATAAAATGTAAGCTGATTGTGGGGCCAATATGCTTATCTACGCCAGAATATGGTTTCAACACGCTCACACTTGACTCGGGCTGTCTTGTTACTGTTTGATGGTGTTGATTGTTGATGGCGAATTCAAACGGGTTGTTTTAAGGCAAGACTTGTGTAAAAGTGTCAAATAAAAAAAAGGGGGCAAATCAAACGAAACAAGAACAGGCTCCAGACTTAAACTAAAAGGGTTTCAAAACAAACAAGCGCAGGATCCAGGTTCCAATAAACTCAAAATGATTCAATACAAAGTACATTTCTGCGCTGATAATCTGTTTCTCTACTGGCGTTCTGCCACACACACACCTGCAGCCTGATTATAGAGAACTATGGTGCTATTTTCCAAGGTGACCAGTCAGGGTGACATTTAGTCCAAATTATTAAATCAAATGAAATGTCTCCA
Organism: Gymnoscopelus braueri; assembly: GCF_963280865.1. Lineage (NCBI taxonomy): Eukaryota > Metazoa > Chordata > Actinopteri > Myctophiformes > Myctophidae > Gymnoscopelus > Gymnoscopelus braueri. The sequence continues at coordinate 1,409,292 of NC_137619.1, read as the reverse complement.
ACACTGATACATGGATGTACTCTCCTGATTGGCTGAAATTGTTAACCCACCTGAACATGTATTTGTTGTTCATTAAAGAGCTGGAGAGACGGGGAGACGTCTGTTACTGAACAAACACTATATAGCAATGATTACTGTCAGAATATAGCCATTTAGGAAAACACTTTTTGTTTAAACCAAAGAATATCACTTACCTCTGCCTTTAAGTAAAGTAGCAATACTTCAATGTAATGTAGACATACACTTATTTTACACAAGTTCTGTATTCAAAATGTTACTTAACTAAAACTACAAAAGTATGGGCTTCAAGCTAAATAAGTTATTATTTAGATTCCATTTTACAATCAAATTATTGTGTTAATGCATCATTGTGTTCATCACTTTAATGTTGGCAGGTGGTAAAGATGGGACTAATTTTAATGACTTTATGTTCTGCTGAGTAGCTTAAAGTTGTACAATGCAAATTCACAACTAACGATTTTTAGCAACCTCTGCTGGTCACTACCGTCACTGCATACAATTTCCATAGTCCTCGATTACCCAGAATTCCATTCGTTTTCACCGGAAGCCGGAAGCGTTTCAAAAAGCGATCTTTTAATTGTTTTATACTATCTACGGATCGTTTCTCTTAGCCAGTGGAGCATTAGTTACCATGAGCTGTGCTTTCTTTTTCTATTCTTTTTCGATCTTCTAATCCTACATTCTCTTAAAATCAGCGTGAGGTTCCTTCTTGTTATTAGCGCGGAGTTCCTGGCCAAACAGGAAACCGTTGCGGTAGTGCCTGGCCAAACAGGAAACCAGTGCATTTCCACCTCCGTTTTCCGGCCAGATGACGTCATTTCCCCGGGAAAGTCCCCCCAGTCCACGTTCAATAGAAAATATATAAATAAAAGGCTTCCGGGGTGAAATTCATGGAGTGGGTGTTGTGAAACTTTTGCCACTCACAAAAGATATACAATTTAACTTAGTTTTGTTGAAAACGTTACCTAGTATGCCTTTAATAATACCAACCATAACAAGGTCTCAGTTAATATAATATGTTTTACATCCGGCTTTGTCGAGCGTCTGCACGAACATAATTGTCAGGTGAGTCAGTGGGATACGACAGCAGTGACAACACAGAGATGTGTGAGGGGAGGAATTAATTGGCATAACGACTAAATTGGTGGTAAAAGAAAGAGGAGAAAAAACTATTGGCTACTCTAATTTAATTTAAGAAATAAATTAATTGAAAAATACACATGTTTTGCATTAATCTAAATCTGCAAAGTAACTCGTAACTAAACCTGTCAGATTTTTGTGGCGTGAAAACTATTCGCCTCTGAGATGTAATCAGATTAGAAGAATAAAGAAAAAGTCCTTCAGAATTGTTCGCACAATACTTTAGTAAATGTACGTGTTATTTTGTGTAAAAAAAAAAAAGTGCACATATCTCCTCTTCCCCTGATGACATTGCGGTGAACAAGCCAAAGTCAATCCGTTGCCCCCCCCCCCCCCCCCCCCCCCCGGGAATATCATCCGTACATTCTGCACATTTGTCTTAATACCAGAGACATCTCTTCCACTTCACAGCGCTTCCACTAAGCCCGTCTGAGAAGGTGGCCCTCTTCTATCTATCCCATGACCTGTCATTCCAACTCCTAAATCCCCCAGCGGTACTTCTCATTCAATCTAACCGGGCCTCACTAAGGCCCTCACCTCGCTAAGGGCCCTCACCTCACTAAGGGCCCCTCACCTGGCTAAGGGCCCTCACCTCACTAAGGGCCCCTCACCTGGCTAAGGGCCCTCACCTGGCTAAGGGCCCTCACCTCACTAAGGGCCCTCACCTCGCTAAGGGCCCTCACCTGGCTAAGGGCCCTCACCTCGCTAAGGGCCCTCACCTCACTAAGGGCCCTCACCTGGCTAAGGGCCCTCACCTGGCTAAGGGCCCTCACCTCGCTAAGGGCCCTCACCTCGCTAAGGGCCCCTCACCTGGCTAAGGGCCCTCACCTCGCTAAGTGGCCCTCACCTGGCTAAGGGCCCTCACCTGGCTAAGGGCCCTCACCTCACTAAGGGCCCTCACCTCGCTAAGGGCCCTCACCTCGCTAAGGGCCCTCACCTGGCTAAGGACCCTCACCTCGCTAAGGGCCCTCACCTCGCTAAGGGCCCTCACCTGGCTAAGGACCCTCACCTCGCTAAGGGCCCTCACCTCGCTAAGGGCCCTCACCTGGCTAAGGACCCTCACCTCGCTAAGGGCCCTCACCTGGCTATGGGCCCTCACCTCGCTAAGGGCCCTCACCTGGCTAAGGACCCTCACCTCGCTAAGGGCCCTCACCTGGCTAAGGACCCTCACCTCGCTAAGGGCCCTCACCTCGCTAAGGGCCCTCACCTCGCTAAGGACCCTCACCTCGTTAAGGGCCCTCACTTCGTTAAGGCCCCTCACCTCGCTAAGGGCCCCTCACCTGGCTAAGGGCCCTCACCTCGCTAAGGGCCCTCACCTCGCTAAGGGCCCTCACCTCGCTAAGGGCCCTCACCTCACTAAGGGCCCCTCACCTGGCTAAGGGCCCTCACCTGGCTAAGGGCCCTCACCTCACTAAGGGCCCTCACCTGGCTAAGGGCCCTCACCTGGCTAAGGGCCCTCACCTGGCTAAGGGCCCTCACCTCGCTAAGGGCCCTCACCTGGCTAAGGGCCCTCACCTCGCTAAGGGCCCTCACCTCACTAAGGGCCCTCACCTCGCTAAGGGCCCTCACCTCACTAAGGGCCCCTCACCTGGCTAAGGGCCCTCACCTCGCTAAGGGCCCTCACCTCACTAAGGGCCCCTCACCTGGCTAAGGACCCTCACCTCGCTAAGGGCCCTCACCTCGCTAAGGGCCCTCACCTCGCTAAGGACCCTCACCTCGCTAAGGGCCCTCACCTTGCTAAGGGCCCTCACCTCGCTAAGGGCCCTCACCTGGCTAAGGGCCCTCACCTGGCTAAGGGCCCTCACCTGGCTAAGGGCCCTCACCTCGCTAAGGGCCCCTCACCTCGCTAAGGGCCCTCACCTCGCTAAGGGCCCTCACCTCGCTAAGGGCCCTCACCTCGCTAAGGGCCCTCACCTGGCCCCAGACGGCTGCCTGTCAGTCCGTATCCTCCATTCTAAGCAGTAAAAACCTGTCAGCTCTCTGACCTCCAAAAACTTCTCTCTGTCTCTTACTTCAGTTCAGCCCGATTAATAATTTGTCATACGGGTGATCGGCTATTTTCATCACACGACATCATGTGTTGTATTTCTCAGCGGTGGAAAGTAACTAAGTGCATTTACTTAAGTAATATTTTTGAGGTATTTGTACTTTACTTGAGTATTTCCAATTTACAATACTTCTATCCCACTACATCTCAGAGGCAAATATTGTACTTTTACTCCACTATAATTATTCAAAAACTTTAGTAACTAGTTACTTTGTAGATTTTGATTATTATTACAAAACATACAAAAAACATGAAAATAGACGATCTACAAGCTCACAATGCGTCGTGATGCGACGCATTGTGAGCTTGTAGATCTGCTATTTTCAAAAGACTTTTATACATTTGAAAACTTGTGCATAATGAGTACTTTTGGTACTTTCAGTACATTTTGATACTAATACTTTTGTACTTTTACTCAAATAATGTTTTTATTCCGGAATTTTACTTGTAACAGAGTACTTCTACATTGCAGTATTGATACTTTTACTTAGTAAAGTAAAACATTTCAGTACTTTCTCCACCACTGGTATTTCTCTTTGCCTCGCACCTTTTCCCGGTTTCTCCGTCTCTCCTCGATATGTCTCTTGGTCCGATCTTTCTTAACGTCTCTCTCTGAGTGTCTCTCTCTCTCTCTCTCACTCTCACTCTCACTCTCACTCTCACTCTCTCTCTCACTCACTCACTCACTCACTCACTCACTCACTCACTCACTCACTCACTCACTCACTCACTCACTCACTCACTCACTCTCTGTCTTCTTCTCTCTTGAATCGCTCACACTCCTCCTTCCTCTTGCATGTCGCTTTCACACACTGTAGCCTTTCTCCTATTTTTATCGCTGTCTGTCCTTGTCTCTCTGCCACACCTCCATTTCACTGCACATACAGTACATGTATGAGCAGCATGAGACACATACAGTACATGTATGAGCAGCATGAGACACATACAGTACATGTATGAGCAGCATGAGACACATACAGTACATGTATGAGCAGCATGAGACACATACAGTACATGTATGAGCAGCATGAGACACATACAGTACATGTATGAGCAGCATGAGACACATAAAACCCCTTGATTCGAAGTGATTTACAATTTAGACATTTAGCGGGTCTTATCCAGTGTGACGATAAGCAAGGTTAAACACATACTGTACATGAAATGCAGAGAGACAGTTTAGTGCCTCAGTAAATTATAGCAGTGGTTCTCAACCACTGGTTTGGGGACCACCAGTGGTCCTTGAGGGGGTTCCAGGTGGTCTCCTAAATGATGGAAGAGTTGGTAACCAAATGAACCCTTATAGATCTTTAACTCTTGAGAGTGTAAAATGAAACCAAATGGACCCTTACGGGTCCATTTGGTTTCATTTAACACTCTCAAGAGTTGAATTATTGTTAAACATCTGCATTACTTAATTTAAAAGAAGCCTATACACAATTAGAGAATGTAGAAGACTTGTTATTTTTGATCAACATTTGCCTGTTATCTCTCCTATTGGTACCAACGGCAACATTAATACAACATGGATGGAATTGTGGACAAAATCTTATCCAATGACAATAAAATATTCTAAGTCTTGGGTCTGAGAGTCTAAATGTCATCAAATGGTGGTTCTGTGGCTCAAATGCCGAATAAAATAATGGACCTTCCTTGATATGAAAAGGGTTGAACATCACTGCTCACAGGTAAATCAAGAACCTAGCATCAGTCTAAATAAAATACTATCAAAAATAATAATATAACATCGAAACTATAGGATTTTTTTAAATTTCACCTTTGTTCGTTCTTTTTTCCCCCCCAGATATTTTCCCCTGCATGTTCTGTTCTATTTTGATAGTGTGACAGTGACTAGAGCGACAGGGAAAGGCATGTGAAGAGAGAGGAGATGGCATGTAGCAAAAGAGCCTCAGGTCTGATTTAAACCTGGACCAGCTGCGGCAAACATTGTGCCTTGATATGGTGTGAGCTCTACAGGAGCGCTATGGTGCTTCTGTTCTTTGTTCTATTTACTTGCTTTTCTGTTTTTTTTTCCACTCCTCTCTCTGTCCTCACTTCTGCCACCCCTCACTCTGAGAGACAGTTGACTTTTTAGTTTTCCTTTTGCAGAAGTTTGGTGTGTGTGTGTGTGTGTGTGTGTGTGTGTGTGTGTGTGTGTGTGTGTGTGTGTGTGTGTGTGTGTGTGTGTGTGTGTGTGTGTGTGTGTGTGTGTGTGTGTGTGTGTGTGTGTGTGTGTGTGTGTGTGTGTGTGTGTGTGTGTGTGTGTGTGTGTGTGTGCGTGCGTGCGTGCGCGCATCCCCCATACAAGTCAAGTTCTATTTTTGATAGCTGCAGACATTCAGCTGAACACCCATAACTCCAAAAAGAAACCAGAAAAATCCCAAACAGCACAACGCCTCGGGCACTTTCTGTCTCGCAAATATTCCCTTCCCTGACACACTTCATTTCCATTACATTTGCTGCAAACCCTAAAGCATGCACGTGTGTACTGCATGGTCACACACACACACACACACACACACACACACACACACACACACACACATAAACACGTTTATGCAGATGCATACAGATAGTGTAAACACATGCCACCACCATTTCATCCTACATGCCCCCACACATAAGATACACACACACACACACACACACACACACACACACACACCACACACACACACACACACATTTGTATTTCTATAGTTGTGAGGACATCAACACGTCAAGGACGTACATATTATGAAAATATTTTTTGCAATTTTTACGCAAATCCTACAGCCAAAATGTATTGATCTACAAGCTAGCTTGATCTACTAATAACCCTGTAAGTCTAAATCCCCAAATCATTTTTTCAACCATAAAAATATCTATCTCCTCACAATGTCTATTTCTCAAATTCTACTACTTGTGGACAAGGACACAGAGGGCGTTTTAGAACGAACGCATTTTGTTACTTTTTGGGGGGTTTATTTATTTATAAATATTTATATTATTTCGGTTAATTCGGTACAAAAAATGTCCTCCATAAAGTGTAGATGTTGGAGGTTTTTTCTTTTTTCTTCATCCCAAAAGTGGGGGGATATTCCCCCCTGAGTATGTTCAATCCCCCCCACCACCCCCCCCCTCGTTCTGTGTCCCCTGCTTGTGGAAACATTTGGCCCTCACAAGTGTAGTAATACAAACACACACACACACACACACACACACACACACACACACACACACACACACACACACACACACACAGAGCCAAACTGCCTGCAACCACTGTCACAGCAGATCTCATGGTGGATGCATTAAATGTAATAGTTTTCCATCATCAGCCCCCCTGCATGTCGATATGGATGTCCCTCACCGTGGGTTTTGAGATCTGATCTCATATAGATGTGATGATATAAGCACTTGTTCTGCACCTCCTGTGGGGATGCATTTAAATCACTGTCTGTTATATTTCACTCTGCTGGATGTAAGGAGTGACTACCTAGAGAGAGAGAGAGAGAGAGAGAGGATGCTGGATGCTGGATGTGCAGAGGGACTACCTAGAGCACGGGGTTTACAATTAAATAAATAAAAATGAAACTATTTTCAAAAGTATTTCATAAATAAAATAATTTCCATACATTTTTCAAAAACGTTTAGGAAGTAGTGAAAATAGCAGATCTACAAGCTCACAACGCGGCGCGAAGCGCCGCGTTGTGAGCTTGTAGATCTACATATGTAGATCTACAGATCTACATATAGGTCGGGTCCCGGGCAAACCTCTAATTTCTCTTTTGGGTTTTGAGCTAAAAAGTTTTTTGAACCGACCGCTGACCTAGAACACAGCTTTGCAATGTGAGGCCACCAGGGGTGCAAGTGGGGCCCAATTAGAAAGGAGAGGAAAGAGAAAAAAAGTAATTTAATAGCACAAATAGTTCATCTTACAAGCACACAACGTGTTGCAGTGTGACATGTTGTGAGCTGTAGATCAGCTTTTTTATTTAAAGCCATTTTGCAATAGGGAGGCTATGGCTACGGTAGCTCTGGTCCATAGTGTTAGAAGGAGTTCTCCTTAACTAACGCTATGTTACTTTCGAGCCGTTGCCCCGCACACTCCGTGCAGCCTCTCGTCTGTAGTAAAAATAAAACGATGCACTTTCGCTACTCACCAAAAACAGAGACTGTTTGAAAGCCTACTTTCCTTAGTGGGAACACTCTGAGCCCCCCCCCCCCCCACACCTCACGTCTAAAATACACTTTTTGAACAGAAAAGAAAATATTTCACCGAATGGAAAACAAAAATAGTTACTCCACTGCGTCCCCCTAAAGATCTGGTCAATGGATTTTTTTTTCTATTGAGGTGGTGGGCACCGAGTGTTCCCACTAAGGCAGGGGTCTTCAACAGGGGGTCCGGGACCCCTAGAGGGTCCTCAGAGCTACTGTAGGGGTCCGAATCTTTGTATGATAGGATTTAGTTTTTTTTACATTAACCACTTGAACCCTAGAATTCCTTTTCTGAGGGGAACATTAGCTCTCAACGCCTCGCAGCGCGAGGCGTTGAGAGCTTGTAGATCGGCTATTTTCGGCAAAGAGGCTATAGGTGTAGAGGGAAAAAAGAGCAGACTAAGTAAAAAAAATTACTTTAATCTGAAACACAATTTTATACAATATAGAGTAGGGGGTCCCTGCTTCATCTCTCTCTCAGCTATGGGGTCCTTAGCCTGAAAACGTTGAAGACCCCTGCACTAAGGAATGTAGGCGGCGAAAGTGTATTGTTTTATTTTGTATTTTTTACTAAAGACGAGAGGCTGCGCAGCTACCGGAGGTGTGCGGGTAACGGCTCTAAACGAACATGGCGTTAAGGAGAACTCCTTCTAACGCTATGGACCAGAGCTATGGCTCCAGTATTTGGAGGTCATCCTTGGCAAGGAAAGGTTTGGTAACCCCTTTGATCTAGAATCCTCAATGTAAGCCCGAGACCACTCTGAGATTACAACCGGAACAAATTCACTTGACATTTACAACACCTGACATTTTCCTCTCATCTCCCATGATCAGATGATGGTAACATTTGCAGTAAAATAACAGGTATAACTATAGTCATTACCGTTGTGTGTGAAGTGGATATCATGTGCTCTCTGTGGAGCCGAGGGAGAAGTCTATTACTTTTATAGGGCAGTGTCTCACTTCATTTACCCCAGACAGTAAAAAAAACTGTCCGTAGATACAGTAGAGGTGGTTTTCATGGCTAATCAACTCTCATCGGAAATACATTTTACTGTGGTCATCAATTAAGTGTTCATTCATCCATCTAGCCATCCTTTCATCCATAAACATTCATGTGTCCGTACATCCATCCATGCACGGACATACATCCATCCACGTACGTACGTACGTACGTACTTACATACGCACATACATGAATACAGTACATACATACATACATACATACATACATGCATACATACATACATACATACATACATACATACTGTACATACATACTGTACATACATGAATACAGTACATACATACATACATACATACATACATACATACATACATACATACATACATACATACATACATACATACATACATACATCAGGTCTTGGGTTGTTCAACTTACTTGTTCTGGTGCTTGGAGCCCTGGAGGTGTGCATGGTACTGCTCAATGGAGTTTAGGACCACGCTGCACACACTGCAGGAGTAGCTACTACGCAGCCCTGCACACACACACACACACACACACACACACACACACACACACACACACACACACACACACACACACACACACACACACACACACACACACACACACACACACACACACACACAGAGAGAGAGAGACCTCAGCAGTTATTCTAACCATGCCTTCGTTGACCGTGATAATCAAGCAAAGCTTCAGTCATCATCATTATCATCATCAGTAGAAAGGTGTTTCTCCTAAAGAAACATGGCACAGTGCAGAGTCATTTCCCTAATTACAGCCTATCCACAGGAAACATTTGATTAGACTAGTCATTAGCACTTACATTTTTAGATCTTAGTTTAGACCATTGGCTTTTACCCCCTGCTGCGCGTGCGTGCGTGCGTGTGTGCGAGTGGCAATTTTGCGGTACTTTTACTTGTCCAACTATTTCCATTTTCTAAATATTTTCCTACATTGAAAAGCTGTGAAATGGGACATTCTGCATAATGAGTACTTTCACTGTTGGTACTTTAAGTATATTTTGATGCCAATACTTTTGTACTTTTACTCAAGTACAATTTGATTACCCGGACTTTTACTTGTAACGGAGTACTTCTACATGGCAGTATTGATACTTTTACTTATAAGTAAAACATTTGAGTACTTTTCCCACCACTGGTGTTATGCAGATATTTAAGAGCAGCAGTAGGGCACGAGTTAAGGAGACTGTGTGTGTGTGTGTGTGTGTGTGTGTGTGTGTGTGTGTGTGTGTGTGTGTGTGTGCGTGTGCGCGTGTGCGTGCATGCGTATTGTCAGGTATGGTACTGTGTGCATCCAGGCAGATGTGATGTAATTAGAGGGTTTGCAGGTGGTCGAGACGAACGCCCCAAAAATAGACGGATGACAGATGGATGGAAACAGATAAAGAGTGGTTAGAATTGGTTTAGATGGGACAGGAGGGAGGGGGGGGGGGGGACCGGTAGAATGGAGGGGGGGGGAAGAGTGAGCCAAAAAAAAAGTAAACTGCTTGAGGATAAATTCCGTAGCGCTGGAGAGAGATGAGAGGAAATAGCAAAAGGAAAGACAGGAGGTGATAGGAAACAAGACAGGATGACATGCTGTGGGTCTGGAGTCCTGCTGTTCACGTTGACATGCTGTGTTTAAACGGCCTCTGGGGGGGGGGGGGGGGGTGTAGTACAGTACAAGGAGCTGCGTCCTTCATCCTGTAGAGACTGTAATATGACACTTATACGGAATGCAGAGAAGGCGCATGTGGAGAGTGGTTATATCCCCACGTGCACTGACTTAAGGCAGCTCTCCAACGCACCGATATCGTCCCGACTCGGCATTGGCAGCGTCTCCTGTCGACAACCTGTAGTTAGCACCATGTCGTCTAGGTTACACCGTGTCGTCTAGGTTACCGTCGATGAACGCCCGGTAGAGCCGTCGATAGTCGCAGAGTGAAGAGGGGGGGGGGGGGGGTAAAAGGCTCCATAGAGTGGACCTCTCGTCGGCTACTGGTGCAGAAGCAAGCCTAATTAAGCATTTACCCGTCGCACATTTGAACTAGATACCATGTTCTCAATCTCAACTCTCAATTCCTATACCAATCGATCAACTCCAAAGCAAAGCTAACGCAAAAATGCTCTGTTTTTTGTTTTGGTCCGACTTGAGACTGGAGGCTCCGGTGTTGCCAGATTCTGTGAGTGAAACAAGCGACCAGGTCTATGAAAACAAGCCCAAAAGAACCGACCAGTATTACATCAGCTATTTTCACGAATAATCTTGAAAGCAAGGCCAAATAAGCAACTACACTTCAGAAACAAAGCCCAAACAAAAGCAACCCGCAACTATGAATATTTACAAGCGACTTTACAGGAAAACAAGCCCAACGTCGCTTATAATAAGCAAACCTGGCAACACTGGCAGGCTCTTGCAGATCAGCGCTGCCAGCTCTGACGCATACAGTACGCACAACAATGTGCCGACGGCCGACAGCTTGTTCTGAACTAAATGGCAACTTTTTGCCAACAGACAACATGCCAGTCTGTTGTAGTCTGTGGGGGAT
>NC_137619.1:1367997-1398145 GCF_963280865.1 Gymnoscopelus braueri | reverse complement strand
CCTTTTCTAATTGACTCGCGTATCGTCTGGGCTTCCTCCGTATTAAAGGCATTAGACTAGAGGGAAGGACAGAGAGAGTTTTAATATACGAAACCAACGAAATACACAATACCACAGGGGATCACTTGGCTGTCAGATGTTACATCAGCATGTTGACTCATTCATTTTCATCACTGAATAAACTTTTTTTATTTAATCCTTTGCTGAATAGTGCGTAGCAAAAAAAATCCTGAAGGGGTAAGCAACGGGTCAACACGTGTCATGGTAGCGGCGGACATCTTGGTGGGGCATAAACAGCTTGACTTAAAGGGATATTTCACTTTCAAAAAAAACGTTTGGTCATTCTATCGTCTACTCAGGCTTTTGTGAGCCCCCAGACCGTTTTTAAGTTGCTTGATTCAGTATTTAGATATTTGATATTCATTTTATCAGACACGCCCCTTCCTATACAAACCCATTATAACTTCAAACTCCATTTTCAACATATTAGATTCGTCCAAAACACCCGTCCTTGGTTCTGGTGACTCACCCTGCCCTCCTAATACGCGAGGGGGCCGTGTTTTTTTTCGATAACTTTTTTCATTTATTTTTAATATTTTTTTTTGAAAATGAAAAATACATTAAAAAAATAAAATAAAATAAATGAAAAAAGTTATCGAAAAAACACGGCCCCCCTCGCGTATTAGGAGGGCAGGGTGAGTCACCAGAACCAAGGACTGGTGTTTTTGATGAATCTAACAGGGTAAAAATGGAGTTTGAAGTTATAATGGGTTTTGTATAGGAAGGGGGCGTGTCTGATAAAATGATTATCAAATATCTAAATACTAAATCAAGCAACTTAAAAACGGTCTGGGGGGCTCACAAAAGCCTGAGTAGACGATAAAATGTCCAAACGTTTTTTTGAGTGAAAATATCCCTTTAACATTGACTCTTACCCCCCCCCCCCCCCCCCCAATATGTCTGCAGCTACTATGCCCGCCACGACACGTTGCCAAGCACTCTAGATCCGAGGATAGTCCAGTAATGGCCAACAATAATAACAGTACAAACCCGGTTTGCCATCCATGGATTCATAGCACTGCTGGCCTTTAATCGGGTCATTTAAATGTTCCATAACAATCCATCCAGGCAATTGCGCATACAGTACAAATTGTGGTAAATGGTAAATGTCAACGAGGCCAGCCCTGCTATTTCTGCGCTTGCTTCAGTATGCCACTGAAGCTCATTTGTAGAACAAAATGTAAGTTTGTTAACACTGACTTCTTGTCTTGTACTTCCTGATTTGAATACATTGACCCTGCAGTCCCTATTCTGGGCCTTTCGTAAAGGCAAAGATGTTCAGAAGATGTAACAAAAAACTTTTCTTCAATGGTGTAGATCGCTATATTCCCTATTTTAGAAAAGTATAAATCAGGCCTTAAGTGGATAAAAGGCTTGGACTTCTCAAGAGGAGAACAAAGCCGTCCATTTATTTGGAAAGTTGCAGAGCCACGCAGTGTCTCTTCCTCCTGTCAAGTCCATGTATTGTTTGAAGCTTGCAAATGAACGATGCAAAGCTTGCGGAGAAACAGTTCAAAAGGCACCATGCTCAGTTCCCAGTAGTCTGGTTTATACTTTATACTGTGGAGGAGGTTTTTTATTTCTTCCCTCAACCTGTTTTTGTTTTTAGCTGGTCTTTCAACCTGTTTCCCTTTTCAACCCGTCTTCCTTTTTTTGGCTGGTGTTTCAACCTCTTTTTTCCTTTTGGCTGTTCTTTCAACCCGTTTTAATTTTGCGTCTGGTCTTTCAACCTATTTCCTTTTTTGGCTGGTCTTTCAACCCACTTGCCACTTCTATTTCCTTTTCGACTGGTCTTGTAAACCGTTTGAATGTTTGGCTGGTCTTTCAACCCATTTCTGTTTCTCTTTTCAGCTTGTCTTTGAACCTGTTCTCCTTTTCTGCTGGTCTTTCATCCGGTTTTCATTTTGCGGCTGGTCTTTCATCCGGTTTTCATTTTGCGGCTGGTCTTTCGACCCAGCTTTCCCTTTCAGATGGTCTTGTGGCTAAGATAGAATAATGAGCTATTGCACTTTGGTCGTGCAATGAGTCCAAATCAATTCATCATTTATTTCAAGGAGATGTGATATCTATCTCCACTTAGTTTTATGACAGATGCTTTTTTTCAGGACATTTTTGAAAGAAGCCGCAGTTTTAAAAAAAACATAACGCATAACACATAATGTGTGCAACATAACAGTGTCGCTGATTTCCTGACACAGCAGCTGGACAGTGATTTATGTATCAGCATGTAGACGCTCATAAATAATATCACTGGTCTATTTGAAATGACAGTGAGCTGGCCTTGGAGCTGTCAGCTATCACTTCAGAAGTTATGGGCTACTGTGTGTGTGTGTGTGTGTGTGTGTGTGTGTGTGTGTGTGTGTGTGTGTGTGTGTGTGTGTGTGTGTGTGTGTGTGTGTGTGTGTGTGTGTGTCTCTCCTCGGTTGACACACTCGTTACGTATCATTTATTGCAACGCTCTGACCTTCACTCCATACATACATACTGTACATACATACTGTACATACTGTACATATCGTTGTGTGTTGGGCGGAGACCTTGCATGAACTAAACCGTTATTTTTTCAGGAAACCGTACAACATTTTTCTGAAATAGTGAAAATAGCTGTCGCCTCGCGACACATTGCGGAGCTTGTAGATCGTCTATTTTCACAAATGTAGCTTGACACTCTTGAATGATGAAGTACTAGGGCATTAAATGAGGGGGAAAAAACACATAGGAAGTTTAAATATGGAGATACCATATCAAGTAAAAGTCTGGAATAAAACATGTACTTGAATAAAAGTACAAAAGTATTGGTATCAAAATGTACTTAAACCAGCAAAACTAGAAAGTACTCATTATGTCCCATTTAAAATTTTCAAGTGTATAAAAATCTTTTGAAAATAGCAGATCTACAAGCTCACAATGCGTCGCATTGTATGTAGGGCTGAAGTGGTTAATGTTTGTTTTGTAATAATAATCTAAATCTACAAAGTAACTAGTAACTAAACCTTTCAAATAATTGCAGTGGAGTAAAAGTACAATTTGGAGATACAAGGTTTCTGCTCGTCTAGCGACGACATACAAGACGTCTATAGTTATGCCTTATCATATTTCATGACGTCTATAGTTATGCGTTATCATATTTCATGCAGGTAGGATGTCAAGGTCCCTGCAGAGTGTCAGGGACAACCACACTGTTCTTTGGTATGTGTCAGGGACAACCACACTGTTCCTTACAGGTATGTGCTTCCTGGAGGCCACGGTTTACACATCCACATAACACAGGCTTCAAGTTCAAGCTTTTATGACGATGATGATGAGAGGCAAAGAGAGACATATTCTTACTGAATTATATTGACATTTTGTCTAATGTATGTGTTAAGAATATTCCCCAAGCCCTATGTCTATGATTATTGTTTCTGCTTTTCTTCTAAGATCGTCCCTTTGATTTCTCTATTGATGTGTGCTGAGTGCACAGTAGTTGATCGCTCGTTTCGTTCCAAATATACTGTTACTTCGACACTACAGTAACTCTGGGGGAACCCGGGATCAAACATCCAGCCACTCTACCCCTGAGCCACTGCCGTCCCATGTAACACAGTATACAGCAATGCTTTGTTCCCATGACTGACATAGCATGTACACGCACGCACGAACGCACGCACGCACGCACGCACGCACACAAGTCAGGTGCTACTGTATGATTTCATTGCTCCCTCGTCTCTGATGTTAAGTACTATACAGAATGCTTCAGTTTATGATCTCCATCATGGAAATACCTACTCTGCATTCACTCTGCATTGCACATGAATCACATCCCTAGTCATCTGGTATAGAGCATATGTATACTATCCTATTTCCTATAATGAAGAAAACTGGTGGAAACAGTACTCACATGTTTTACTCAAGTAAAAGTGTCAATACTGCAATGTAGAAATACTCTGTTACAAGTAAAAGTCTGGAATAATAAAACATTTACTTGAGTAAAAATACAAACGTATTGGTATCAAAATGTACTTAAATCCGCCAAAGTAGAAAGTACTCATTATGCAGAATGTCCCATTTGACAAATTTTCAAATGTATAAAAATCTTTTGAAAATAGCAGATCTACAAGCTCACAATGCGTCGCATCGCAACGCATTCTGAGCTTGTAGATCTGCTATTTTCAAATGGCCTAAACGTACATAGGGCTGAAGTGGTTAATGTATGTTTTGTAATAATAATCTAAATCTACAAAGTAACTAGTAACTAAACCTTTCGAATAATTGTAGTGGAGTAGAAGTAAAAGTACTGAAAATTTGAAATACTCCAGTAAAGTAAAAAGAAAAACCTAAAAATTGTACTTAAGTACAGTACTTGAGTAAATGTACTTAGTTACTTTACACCACTGGTATGTACGTATACGTATGTATCCATTTTACTCTCCAGTGAGCTGACCAATCAATTAGAAGTTACACATGGACATTGTCCATTGGCATATGCAGGGACAGGACAGATGAAGATGATGTTCTCAGACAGGCCCTGACATAAAGTAGATGATTTATCTATTTCTGTCCCAAATGTATTCATACTCTGAACATGCATGATGTGTCCGAGTGCATCAGTTGACGTGTTGTTATTGACTGAACTCTGAGAATGCATGAGAATGGATCAACGCATTGGCCCTTAGTGGGTTAGATCTGAAATTGCCAATGGCAATGTAGGCTCTGCCCTATAGCACGTCTGATATCCTCTCTAGAGGGGCGGGGGGGTTCAAAGTGTCCGGAGAGAGAATCCGCCAGATCCCATTAGTTCACCGATATGTGCTCCCGCCCCCGCGCCACGCCCCTCCTCCTCCCACAATGTGTAGCATTGAGAACCATAGATATAGAAACCTAGATACCTCATTGGCCTCTGCAGTTCATTGGGGCGACTGGTATCGCAATACACGGCTCTTCCGCAGGGAACCTGTCACTCAAAGTGACTACTGGCCAATCACAGCGCTCACAGCGCGTTGACTACTGGCCAATCACAGTGCGTCTTTTCCGGGACTTGTCAGTGCAATGGTTCTCAACCAGTGGTCCGGGAACCACCAGTGGTCCTTGAGGGGGTTCCAGGTGGTACCCAGCTAAATGATGGAGAGTTGATAACCAAATGGACCCTTATAGATCTTTAAATCTTGAGTATAACATTTCACACTGTCAAGAGTCAAATTGTTAAACATCTGCATTACTTACTAAACAAGTACACAATTAGAGAACGTAAACAATTGTTATTTTGACAACATCTTATCGAACGATAACATATTCTACGTTTTGGGTGTGAGAGGTTAAAGCTTATCAAACGGTGTTCCGTGACTCAAATGCTGAATAAATAATGGACCTTGATATGAAAAAGGACCATGTCTCTTATTTGAATTTCACAAATAGAGTGTGGAGTTTGCCAAGTTCCAACTAACTAGATGCTGCGCACAGCTGCTGCCTCTCAAAGGGTTAAGAGCTGGGTTACAAAAAGACCCGCCCCCACCTGCCTCTGATTGGCCTACCGAACTTCCGCTTCTGTGACGCACACGACAGCCCTGCGGAAGCAGGAAGCGCGACCGAGATACGAACGCTTCAGAGCCGAAGGAGGCGTCTACCTTTATATGTCTATGTTGAGAATCCTGACGTCACAACATTTGGAGCGACGCCCACTGCACTCTGGTTGGTTGGGGGAAACACCCACTTCCTATGCCAGGAACGTCGAACAGGCTGGTCCAGGCTCTTATTTTTTTAGCAAAACGAAAAGCCTGGAGATCAAGGCTAATGGCAATGCCACCGTGCATTATTAACTGTTCCCAAATGTAGGCTGTTTGTTATCAACAGGCTATAGAAAGGGATCTGTAGTCATGATCACCATCTCAAGTCTGCATTTAAATGCAGACAATCTTCGCTGTCGGGTGGAAACCATTAAACCATTTAATGACTAACGGCTGTCTATCTGTTGGAATGAAAAGCTTCTTCCACATTCAAACTGTGTTAAAATGGACCAAAAAATAGTCAAATGCATTCTGCTAAATGGTGGCGTTTCATTTACCCACAACGTGTGTCTCTCTGCTGTAGACTGTTGCAAAATAGCAGATATACAATTCTACAGCACATATGTAGATTTGCTATTTTTTGACACTGGAGTATGACGAAACAGGGCATTCATATACAGTATAAATAGATGCATGCATAATGTGTAAAATACAGTTCCTGAGGAAGAATCCTCCATGTTATGATGAGATGTTATTAATATGGGATGTTATGTTACTGCTCCACTGGCTCCCTTAGATCCTCCTGTCCCCCTGTTCCTTACAGGCCTTCTCTGCACTGTGTGTGTGTGTGTGTGTGTGTGTGTGTGTGTGTGTGTGTGTGTGTGTGTGTGTGTGTGTGTGTGTGTGTGTGTGTGTGTGTGTGTGTGTGTGTGTGTGTGTGTGTGTGTGTGTGTGTGTGTGTGTGTGTGTGTGTGTGTGCACGCGCGTGTGCGTGTGTGTGTGTGCGCACGTGTGTGCGTGTACGTGTGAGAGACACATTATCGACCGCTACGACTCCCTCGCCCTGGGCCAAGGTACTTCAGTCAGTTCACATGTCACAATGATGAAGATCGTGCGGGGTGATGGAGAGGATGAACTGTCCATTTCTCACATGAAGTCGATAAGAAGGGTGGCAGTTGATGTCTCTCCTCCCTCCTCCTTCACCTTCTCTCCTCTCTCTCTCTCTCTCTCTCTCCTCTCCTCTCCTCTCCTCTCCTCTCCTCTCCTCTCCTGTCCCTAATCCTGTTCTTCATCATTGATCCATTAGGTTTGACTTGAATGCTTCCTCCCTTCCTCATCCTCTTGATTGTCATCAGTACATTACTTTCTCCTCCCAGGGGACCATATACTGTAGATCTTCTACGGCATTTTCTCTGCCCAGCAATCAGGCCTGGAATTTGGTCATTTTAGGGGCAAGGCCACTTTGCCTTTGTTATTGTCCATTTCTTTAGGGCACAAAGGCCATCAAATAAAACAACATTTTAGTCCATTGAAATAATTAATTGAATTTAAGGGTTAAGGATGATTTTAGATTGAACTCATCCACTATTATTTTCTTACTTTTTCAAGTAGTCGCAGAATATTTATTTCCAGTATGATCAATCCCCTGATGGTTGCTAATCACTGAGGGTTTCACTGTGCTTCCGCGAAAGAAAAAAAAACGACCTCCCATTCGCTTTGAAATGGCATGTATCGCCAAAAATACATAGTAAAACACAGTAACCGAGAATGGACCAGTAAATCTAAAAAAAAAATAAAAAAATGTCAAAAGACGTCATTGGCAGTGAATGAGTTAATATGTAGACTATCTGCAGTGAAATTAATAAATGATGGTGTTTACAATCTGATCCATGATCAGCCCGGCTTTACCAATCAAAGTCACTGGATTGGTTTAAAGAGGGGAAGAACTCAGAATCTAAAAAAAAACACACTGGAAAGAAAGAGACACTGGTGTCTAAGTATTGACGAGAAAGAGACAATGGAGAAAGTGGTACAGTCAGCTGAGGCATTAAGGCCGCTGTGGCCTCAGGGCATATGCCATTTCTTTGAGGGGCACAAGGCCAAACTGAGGGGCAACAACGTGGCCTGTGCCTGAAATTCCTGCCCTGCCAGCAATTATAGCCGGCAGATTCGTCGCACTGGGTGGCAGTGATGGAAAAAGTACTCAGATGTTTTACTTCTGTATCAATACTGCCAACGTAGAAATACTCTGTTACAAGTCAAAGTCAGGAATTCAAAATGTACTTGCGTAAAAGTACAAAGGTATTGGTATCAAAATGTACTTAAAGTACCAAAAGTAGGTAGTAGGCTACTCATTACACAGAATGTCCCATTTCACAAGTTTTCACAAATGTATAAAAATCTTTTGAAAATAGCAGATTTACAAGCTCACAATGCGTTGCATCACGACACATTGTGAGCTTGTAGATCTGCTATTTTCAAATGGCCGGAATGTATATACTGTAGGGCTGAAGTGGTTAGTGTATGTCTTGTAATAATAATCTAAATCTACAAAGTAACTAGTAACTAAAATCTTCAAATAATTGTAGTGGAGTAAAAGTACAATATTTGCCTCTTAGATGTAGTGGAGTAGAAGTAAAAGTACTGAAAACTGGAAATACTCCAGTAAAGTAAAACATATCTCAGAATTGTACATAAGTACAGTACTTGAGTAAATGTACTTAGTTACTTTACACCACTGCTGGGTGGTAAATTCGTCGCACTGGGTGGCTAAATGCAGCTCAATGGAGTTCCATGGAATGCATTGCAGTCGATGAGAGTCAGTGGACCAGCCTGTGAACAAACACTAACGACTGTGACCTTTGTAAAAAATGTCCAGAAAGCATTGTTTTCTACTGTGTCAGAGGTATCTAAAGAGCACAAAGTACGTTTCTGAAATTCCGAGTGTGCAGTAACTGGGCTGTTATCGCCAGACCGTCAATCATTGACGGCCTGACAACCAAATCTTGCGATGCTGCCGCAGTGCTGATACACCTGGCCCTGTTTAGATGCCTCAATGCAATGGCGTGTGCACGTCGAAAAATGTGTGATTAGAAAACAACTTGTGATATGCAGTGGTGTTAAGTAACTAAGTACATTTACTCATGTACTGTACTTAAGTACAATTTTGAGGAACTTTTACTATTATTGTTATTATTTCCAATTTTCAGTACTTTTACTTCTACTCCACTACATCTCAGAGGCAAATATTGTACTTTTAAAAACGCAGTCTGGGAGAAGAAATCCGAGATAGATGTGTTTTTATAAATCTGATAGTGTTGTGATGTCATCATTTCCGGGTGGATCCTTCTCTCCAAGTTGAGGCATCGTTCATAGGTCGATGAAGAGCGCCCTCTAGCCTAATCACTAAAAAACACCATGATGACGTAATATTACGTCTTGTCAGTGAAGCGTTGGATTTGAGAAGACGTAATATTATGTCCTTGGCAGTGGAATGTGTTCATTCATTAGTAAGACAAACATACAAATGCACACACACACACTTTTGTATTTCTGTTACTCATGAGGAGGACGTCAAACATTTTTGGACATCAATTTTACGTTTTTCTCTCTTTTTTTGCCATTTTGAATCCTAACCCTACAGCCTTATTTATACTTAGTTGCAAAAATAGCTGATCTACACAACAAGTAGAGCTTGCCTTTTTTGGTGCATTACACTCACGTGCAAAACATAAGTACAGACATGGACACGCACACCAACAGAGAGAATCTTCTGCTGTCATGTGGTTCACCTCTTAACAGTGAGTGATTTAATGAGCGGTCATTAAAGGATCAGTCTCCTGAATAATTCAACTCGTACCGTCTATGTGAAGGCTGTATTTATGTGTGTGCATGCTTACCTGTGTGTGTGTGTGTGTGTGTGTGTGTGTGTGTGTGTGTGTGTGTGTGTGTGTGTGTGTGTGTGTGTGTGTGTGTGTGTGTGTGTGTGTGTGTGTGTGTGTGTGTGTGTGTGTGTGTGTGTGTGTGTGTGTGTGTGCGTGCGTGCGTGCGTGCGTGCGTGCGTGCGTGCGCGGTTGCACACATCGCTTTGCATTGAGGCCCTCGCTGATTAACAATGAAGCTAATGAGGTTAAAGCCCTTGTCTGGAAATGGACGCAAGGCCAAGTGTGTGTGTGTGTGCGTGTGCGTGTGTGTGTGTGCACGCGTGTTAATGGCGGCACAGTGGTTAGGCGCCGGTGAAGGTCAATGTTGTTTTTGTATAAACATCTCAGCAAACGCACGTCCGCACCCGTTGTTGTAACTACCATGGTCCATGTAGTATAGGTGCAGATTTAAGATACATCGCAACTTCTGTGGAGTGTGTGTCCCTTCATTATGATCACCAGGCTCTCATACAAGAAGGCGCTGCTCACCGACGGAGCATACCAACAGCCCACGCTGCCTGGTGGCCCCTCCCCCTCCCGTGAGCAGCTATAGCGGGAAAAAGAGGCGATGGACCTGGCGGCCTTCTAGCGGTGTGAAGATTTTTACATTGACGCCAATACGGAAGAGACGGTTCATATGAATGGTCTGTAGTTTCTCTGTTTTACCCCCTGCTGGTGTCAGAAATAATTTATTTTAACGCAAGCGGATGGGTTTTTGACAAACTTTAGACTAGATTTTCTTACCTTAATAAACATTGTCATAAATACTATATGCTTCCAGTCGCTAGTTTAAAGTCTCTTTTCAATCATCATGATATGCGTTTTGCTAAACTATGGTCCCATTTATTTAAAAATTGACGATAAAGTAGGTTATGCTCTAGGGGGGGGGGCGTGATGATTTGATTGACAAGCTACACAACCAATAGCATTCATTCCCCGCCCCCGCTTTTGATTGACAAGCTACCCAACCAATAATGGTCTGGTGTCATTCTGCAGGATATGACGCGATATTGAAAGATGGCGGATTGCACACAGATGAACAATCGGCTTCATTTACGGTGTTTAGAGTCTAGGGACGTAACGCTGTCCATTCATTTTATACAGTCTATGGTCTGTCCGCTGTTGGAACAGCAGCGACGCTACAGAGAGCGCTTTGACACCGGGCGGCAGTGTGGACGGGAACTTTGTTTCCTCTGGTGGTCCAGCCTGGGACATGATGCCCCCTGGTGGTTAGAGGTTACATGATGCCCGTAGGACTGGTGGTTAGAGGGTTTCCACTACTTGGGATCAGTGTTGATTTCGTCGACTAAATCTGTGACGAGAAATGTTGGTGGACTACCTTTTTTCACTGACGAAAACTAAATAAAAAAACGAAGCTACTAAAACTAAGACTAAATATTTTGACAATTTCGTCAACTAATAAAAACTAGACTAAAATGTTAGTGAGGGATCTAGTGGAGAAGAGATCCAGTAGAACTAAAAGACAAGTCATTTTATGCTTGTTTGCGCTCAGGTGTTGCGCTCTGAAAATAGCAGATCTACAAGCTCACAACGCGTCGCAGCGCGACGTGTTGTGAGCTTGTAGATCTAGCCTGGTTCCAGACGAATCTGCCTTTGCAAAATTGCATCGCACTTTAGCCCTCGGCAGATTAGGTCTGGCCCCCCTCCATAGAGATTCCATTTCTCTCCCTCCGCAGTGGTGTGGAGCCAACCAGGGCCCAGTATCCAAATGTGGGCGGGCTTATCACCTTATTTGGAGCAATGACGTACAAGGAAGCACTGCTCTGATTAGTTCGTGAACAAGGAAGCACTGCTCTGATTGGTTTAGGTCTAACCAATAGAGTCCGTTTGGATCTTTTTGTAACCGCCCCTTGGAATTTTTTTTATCGTTGATAGGGACCAGACTAATATCCACGCAGTGTGTCGTGTGATATTGTCTGGCCACGCGAGGCTATTGTAGATCGGCTCTTTTCAGCGTGCAACCAAGTGTAAAATCAGGCATTACAACAAAATACATTATAGTCGTCTAAATCAACTGTAGATTTAGTCTTATGATATTTAGTCGACTAAAACTACACTAACAGTAAAACGTTTCAGATGACTAAAATAGGACTAAAACTAAATGGAATGGAAGACTATGACTAACACTGAATACAAATTTGCTGTCAAAATCAACACTACTTGAGACGCCCAGAAATGAGGCAGGAGGGCTGGCAGAGGGTTGTGTTGTCTCTGCTGTGATTGGCAGAGAGACGCTGCTGCCTGTGTGACATGGCTGTTGTATCATGAGACACACGTACTGTATGCCTTGATTGTGTGGATGTACCCTAAATGCAGTGGTGTAAAGTAACTAAGTACATTTACTCAAGTACTGTACTTGAGTACAATTTTGAGGTATTTTTACTTTATTGTATTTCCAATATGCAGTACTTTTACTTCTACTCCACTACATCTCAGAGCCAAATATATTACTTTTACTCATTACTATTATTTGACCACTTTAGTTACTAGTTACTTTGTTTAGCTTACAAAACACACACACATCTTCAGCCCTTAAACTTTGACTATTTGAAAATAGCCGATCTACGACACGTTGTGAGCTTGTCGATCTGCTATTTTCAAAGGATTTTTGTACATTTTATACACTTGAAAACTTGTGAAATGGGACATTATGCATAATGAGTACTTTCTACTGTTGGTACTTTAAGTACATTTTCATACCAATACTTTTGTACTTTTACTCAAGTACATTTTGACACTATTACTATTAGTATCAGAGTATTTCTTCATTGCAGTATTGACACTTTTACTTAAGTAAACAATGTGAGTGTTTTTTCCACCACTGCCTAAATGCACCTGTAATATTTTTGTCCTTGTATACAATGTCCCTTGTGTGGACATAAATGAATTGTTAACGTTTGTGTGTGGGTGTGGGTGTGTGCATGTGTGCGCGCGTGTATGTGTGTGTACAGTAAGTGCGTGAGCATTTGCATTTGCATTTGTGTGTGAGTGAGTCATGTTTATCTCTCCCACTGCAGCATTCATTCTATGTATAATGTATGAGTGTGTGTGAATGGCACAGAGAGGCACAGATTGGTAAAAATAGACCTAATGCTTGACAGAACGTGTTCAGTGTGTTGCCTGTCAATCCTTCCTGGAAAACACAGATTGTCTTCTTGTGGCGTTTTGCTTGTGTAGAATGTGAGGAAAGTATTGGAAAGGGAAGACGTTTCGTAGGAGGCTGTTTAGGGCATTGGTTCCCACGGGTTCGTGGGGGGGTACCAGGGGGTCCCCAGCAAAATTGGTTAATATAGCGTCACAATCATTTTAACCACTTAATCCATATTTTATACTTTGGCTATTTTTTGAAAAATCTTGAAAATGTGTGCAAATCATTGAATATGTATATTTTTTTTAAGCGAACATTGCACGCTGATATCGCACACACTGAAAATAATAGCCGATCTACAAGCCATCCATCACGATCTAACATGTTGTGAGCTTGAAGATGTGCTGTTTTCTGCACACCAGCATGCAACTACTGCATGTATGAATCAGGCTTAATTGAGGAACCTTCATCTCTGATGAAAGACAAATAAATGCACCTCACAACGTTGTGAGCTTGTAGATCGGCTATTTTCATACCAATACTTTTGTACTTTTACATTGCAGTATTGATACATTTACTTAAGTAAAACATGTTGTGAACTTTTTCCACCACTGTGTGTGTGTGTGTGTGTGTGTGTGTGTGTGTGTGTGTGTGTGTGTGTGTGTGTGTGTGTGTGTGTGTGTGTGTGTGTGTGTGTGTGTGTGTGTGTGTGTGTGTGTGTGTGTGTGTGTGTGTGTGTGTGTGTGTAGTCATAGTAGTACTCACCTCATAGTGTGCAGTGCGCTGAGACTCAGAGATGAGCTGAGCGTTACAGATGTTACAGTAGCTTTCTGTGAAGAGCCCCCCCTCCACTACTCCAGCTGACTTCATCTTCATCTGGACCTACACACACACACACACACACACACACACACACACACACACACAGACACACACACACACACACACACACAGACACACACACACAGACACACAGACACAGACACAGACACAGACACACACACACACACACACACACACACACACACACACACACACACACACACACACACACACACACACACACACACACACACACACACATGCACAAACACGCATAAATCGATTAATAACATGTTAAAACATAGAATAGAATCAAACGGTGGTTCTTCTCAACCTTTTCTGGACCAGGGCCCACTTGGAAATCTTGAGCGTGTTGTTCTGGGTCCACCCATCATGACCACTTAACACAGCAGTGGATAGGCTGCTGTGTTAAGTGGTCCCATGGGTGGGCCGCGTGCCATTTCAGAGCCATGTTTGTGTTGTGGGTTTTGGATCAATGGAGGAAACATTAAGTTCCTATTCATCTTCATCACCATGAAAATACCATCATTTTCTTTTTACAGGCCAGCCTGTCTACAAACACACCTGTAGCTATAGACCAGGGGTCTTCTACGTTTTCAGGCCAAGGACCTCCTAGCTGAGAGAGAGATGAAGCAGGGACCCCCTCTATATCGTATAAAATTGTGTTTCAGATTATACTTTTTTTATTTACTTGGTCTGCTCTTTTTTCCCTCTACACCTATACCTCTTTGCCAAAAATAGCCGATCTACAAGCTCACAACGCCTCGCAGATCTGCTATTTTTGGCTAAAGTTCTTCTCAGAGAAGGGATGCTAGGGTTCAAGTGGTTAATGTAAAAAGAAAAATCATATCACATAAAGATTTGGCGGACCCCCTGTATTAACTCTGAGGACCCCCTAGGGGTCCCGGACCCCCTGTTGAAGACCCCTGATAAATCCACAGAGCGGCAATCATAACTGCGGTGTCAAGCGGCTGCCGCTCCGCACCGTGACACCGCAGCAGCTACAGGCAGCGCTGCTCTGAGAGATTCGTCTAGAGTCGCCACTTCTTGACACTTCTCAACACTGTTTCCTCATTGGCTGGCCTCTCAGCCAATGAGGGCTCGCCATCCTCTCAGACTATGGGATCTGGACACACGGCACAGCACAGCGGTGTCAGATTTCACTTACCGGCACGCGTGAGAGAGAGACAGAGACACGGCAGAGCACAGCGGTGTGAGATTTGTATTGGTAGCCATGCCCTGTAAATGACATGTAAATGTCAGTCTTGTTTTATTTTCAATCATTTTCTTTTTTTAATATTAATGTTATATTGTCGTTAGAATATTACTCTTAAGCCAATTATTTGGGGGACCACTTGCAGTATCCTCACGGCCCACCAGTGGGCCCCGGCCTCACAGGTTGAGAACATAGAGTTAAAAATAATAGAGAGGGCACCGGAAATCCTCGCCCATTGAGTTTGCTCACCCAGCGCATCCTCCTAAATCACCCCTTCTTCCGGGTTTGGAAATGTGACTATTTGGGGCTTCTGTGACACGTTTTGCATCACGGATGAGACGCGTTTTGCATCACCTCTATGTGCAACCCTGTGCGTAAGCTCGTGCGTGAAGCTCGTGAGTCGAGTCCATTGGTCGAAAACCGCTTTCGCTCGTTTTACGCTGCAGTACCTATGAATGGCCAGCATGTCCGATGCGCTTCAATGCAACCTCTGGGTTCTGGGGGCTTGGCTGAGAACCACTGGAAGAGAATCAACTAGAATTACAAAATCATGCATCAGAGCTGCATGATTATGCAATAATCTGGTCTTCATGTAACAGTAGCCTACTTCTGGGATGAAAGATGAATCATGACAGTTCAGCCCAGATGGGAGAATATCCTCTCTGTGTCAGAACCCTGCATTGACATTACATTTAGGCCTGAGTCTGCAGGGCCTGAGGCTTCCCACCTTAAAGAGCCTGCATTTTATTTATGGCGGGGGGGGGGGGTGCGTATATGGAACACTTTGAACCTGCACCGATGATCCGTTCTCTAAAGGAAATACAACAGAATCTCCTAGTCAGCCAACCGTAGATCAAAGCGTTATAGCACAGATACCTCTTACATTAAACCTGTTGTGATTGTTGATCTTAACCCATTTAATTCAGGAACACGTCTGACGTCTGTGTCATTTTAGATTAGAGCTATAATTTTAGCTGTCTCTAATATCTGTCTCTAATATATCTGTCTCTAATATTTTAGCTGATTCTTTGGTTGATTTTTAATTCCTCACTGTATTGCCTATTTTAATGTTGTTTTATGCTTTTGCTTTTATTTCATTTTATTTTATTTTTGTTTGCTTTATTGTTAAATTGGTTCTAACTGTAATTGTATTCTTGCTCTGTAAAGCACTTTGAGCTGCATTTCATGTCATGAAAGGTGCTATACAAATAAAGTGTATTATTATTTATTATAACCATTATGTTATACTTCGGCTGTTCAAAAATAGCAGATCTACAAGCTCCGTGCTACGAACTATTTTTGAGTAATATATTTTTTAAAGCGAATTAAATTTGTAACTCAAATCTTTGCTTCTGGAGGAGGTCCCTGGAACAAAATATTTTACAAATGTTGGCTTTAAAACATATATATTCAAAGATTTGCACAAAATATTCCACAATTTTAAAGAAAATAGCAGATGGATTAAGTTATGCAAGCAAAGCAAACTAAACTTGTCCAAGTTCCCCAAGTTTCACACATTAGAGTTACACACTCACACATTAGAGTTACACACTCACACATTAGAGTTACACACTCACACATTAGAGTTACACACTCACACATTAGAGTTACACACTCACACATTAGAGTTACACACTCACACATTAGAGTTACACACTCACACATTAGAGTTACACACTCACACATTAGAGTTACACACTCACACATTAGAGTTACACACTCACACATTAGAGTTACACACTCACACACTAGAGTTACACACTCACACATTAGAGTTACACACTCACACATTAGAGTTACACACTCACACATTAGAGTTACACACTCACACACTAGAGTTACACACTCACACATTAGAGTTACACACTCACACATTAGAGTTACACACTCACACATTAGAGTTACACACTCACACATTAGAGTTACACACTCACACACTAGAGTTACACACTCACACATTAGAGTTACACACTCACACATTAGAGTTACACACTCACACATTAGAGTTACACACTCACACATTAGAGTTACACACTCACACATTAGAGTTACACACTCACACACTAGAGTTACACACTCACACATTAGAGTTACACACTCACACATTATAGTTACACACTCACACATTAGAGTTACACACTCACACATTAGAGTTACACACTCACACACTAGAGTTACACACTCACACATTAGAGTTACACACTCACACATTAGAGTTACACACTCACACATTAGAGTTACACACTCACACATTAGAGTTACACACTCACACATTAGAGTTACACACTCACACATTAGAGTTACACACTCACACAGCCGTTTCTAAGCATTGGACACACTGGCCTCTCTATAAGCACAACATGATGACGTCCCTCTGGGAGTGTGGAATCAGTAGCTGTGTAGGATTACGTTATGGGCGTTGAGCTGTTGAAATGTTCCCAGTAACACTGGGCTAGAAAACAGCGTCTTAAAAACCTCTAAGGCGCTGGGCTTTGCCAAGGCTGTAAAACCACTGAGACCTAAGCATCCCACAGGGAGCTGCATCCACAGCTTCTTAACAAGCTGGTAGCCATGTTGTCTTTCAGTTTTATACCCAGTACTGAGTATCATAAAAGAAGGTCTAATGATGAGCTCAGGGCGGGGGGGAGAAGGGGGGATTCCAGGGGTCCTTCGATTTTCTATCCTTTTCATTTTGCGTCCCCCCCCCATATGCTGTGTGATGGGGTTAGGATGAGTAACAAGTCTGCTAGAGAAGCTGGCCCAGATCCCAGCTCCCAGCTCCCCAGAGGGAAGGCAGAGGCTGGTTGTTAGCCAGGGCATGGAGTTTCAATTTAAAGCCATAATGCGTAGTAGTACTGTAAAGGTCAATGGTTCCCAAACTTTTCAGGCCACGACCCCCAAAATTAATCATATTTAACTGGGGAGTGGGCCCCCCACCATGACGAGCACAGTTTGGAATTGTAGGCATTACTAAATTACATTTAGCTTGACTCGGTTCCACAGATAAATATTGTGAAAATAACTGAACTACGAGCTCACAACGGCTCACATTGCGAGTTTGTAGATCGGCTATTTTCACAACGTTTGCCTTCTCTTACGTATAATTTGGCCAATTTGGTATTAACACATCGGGTGCCGAACACGGTCTGAACCGTGTTTTCAGTCGCTTTTGTTTTTTTTGTTTTTTTCCACACGGGAGGGGCTGGAGCAGCTCTGGAATCACCCACGGTGATTCTGAGAAGGAAGGGCCTTATAGATCACCGTGCCAAAAAACATGGCTCCCCATCCGCTTCCGTTCTATCTCCTTCTCTAAAACCCCTATAACTCCGAAACTTTTTACGTCGGGGAAAACGACTCATTTTGTATGCACGATCGTTGCGCCATTGTGACCCGCGTGAAAGATCTTATCGTTCCAGGCGTTGGCCAGGACCATCGTGAGAGATTATCACAGAGAGATTATTGGGCAGGTATAAAGAAACCTTGACCATTATAAATCTTTGGCCTGAAAATATATAAACTTGGGTCAGTGCAATGAATGGAGGAGTCTGAAAACCTTCCCAGAGTAAAACTTCTTTGGTAAGTATATTTGGTACCCAATATACTTCTAATATTTGATAATAATATCTAATAATGTGATCCTGATAGCATTATTGCGGACGCATGCGCTGTTGCCCACTACAGACGAACACCAAAACTCTCGCCCCAAAACAGTCACCCCCGGGGGAAATCCGGTGGTATTCACCTGGTATTCCTAAACGTAACCTCATTAAACTATGCCTAAACCTAACCTTATTCCTAAACGTAACCTCAGTAAAACTAATAATATGGCTAACCCTAAACTTATTTCTAACCTTATCCTCTCAGTAAAACAAATACAGGAATATAAGAACCCCTGGTCCGCAAAAAGGAATGGGGGCGAGCGTGTTTTGGGGGCGAGTTTTCCGGTTATGTTATATCGCGGCGTAGCATTACCTTCGGCCCAAAAAAGGTCCGATTGCCAGGGTTGATAAACACTGGTCTAGAGCTTAAACAGCTCAACGGTGAGATTTCTGCCACCGAACGTAATCTGTTGTTATAAAATTCTGGCACCGAATGTGTTAAAAGGGTCTTTAAAAGTCATTAAATTGTAAATGTTGATCTGTGCAGATACCCTGTATACACTTATACTGTATGTTGGTTTGTTTACTGTTGAGTGAGTTGCACATTAAGCTAATCATCTGGGGACCCCGCCCTGGCGGTCCCCTGACCCCTCAGTCTGGAGGTCACATCCAAACCCTGAGTAACGTGCCCTGAAAGAACATAAGGCTCCTTATGGAGATGTGGGGACATAATGTTCAGTAGTGACTCGTGTCTGAACTGTTAAGTAAAGGCAGCACTTAGTATTCCTTTTGTCAAGGTCATTTTATTTAACCAAATTACAAGGCAAGCAAACACACGCGCACACGCACGCACACACACACACAAATGCACGCAGGCATGAACGCGCGCACACACACACAAATGCACGCACGCAGGCATGAACGCGCGCACACACACACACACACACACACACACAAAACATACATTAACCACTTCAACCCTATATAGACTTCGACTGTATGAAAATAGCGGATCTACAAGCTCACAACGCGTCGCTTGCAATGCAACGTTTGCAGCGTTGTGAGCTTGTAGATGATGCTATTTTGAAATGATTTCATACTACATATTGAAAACATGAAATGGAAGATTTCTGCATAATGAGTACTTTCTACTTTTGGTACTTTAAGTACATTCTGATGCCAATACTTCTGTACTTTTACTCAAGTAAATTCGGAATTCCAGTCTTTTACTTGTAACAGAGCAGTATTGATACTTATACGTAATTTTTTTTTTAAAGTGTGCTTTTTACTGCACACACACACACACACACACACACACACAGACACACACACACACACACACACACACACACACACACACACACACACACACACACACTACACCATGCAATAATTACCCTTGTCTGTTCGGGTGCTTCTCTCACTACACTCAGGGCCTTCTAATGAGCAGCTAGCACGCTGTGTATAGGAGCTCAGTTTATTGAACACTGAGAACGAAATTAAATTACAACCACAGATGAGGAACAAGAGACTCTACCGTCATTATCTCTTTGGCCGAGTCGTTTGTCATGTTGCTCCAGTGGCTGGCTGTAGACGCTGGTCTGTTTGCTTACTAAACGAGGGGCTGATTCTTTAACACCGTTCATGACGAAACAGGAAAAAAACCTTGTTTTTGTCCTTAAGACGTGTGTAACAGCATGGTCCGTCTACTAGACATCTACTGTATGTGCTCAGTGGTGTAAAGTAACTAAGTACATGTACTCAAGTACTTCAGTATAATTTTGCGGTACTTTTACTTTACTGGAGTATTTCCAATTGTCTGTACTTTTACGTTTACTCCAGTACATCTGATCTCAGAGACAAATATTGTATACTTTTACTCCACTACATTTATTTGAAAACTTTAGCTACTAGTTACTTTGTAGATTTTGAGTATTATTACAAAACATACATTAACCACTTCAGCTCTATATAAATTTCGGCCATTTGAAAATAGCTGATCTACAAGCTCACAATGCGTTGCAATGTGAGCTTGTAGATCTGCTATTTTCAAAGGATTTTTATACATTTCATACATTTGAAAACTTATGAAATGGGACATTCTGCATAATGAGTACTTTCTACTTTTGTTACTTTAAGTACATTTTGATATCAATACCTGTGAAGTACATTTTGAATTCTGGACATTTACTCGTAACAGAGTATTTCTACATTGCAGTATTGATACTTTGACTTAAGTAAAAAAATGGAGTTAAATGTGTCTGTAACCATCCTGGGAGTTTACGGCAACACCTCGTTCTATCGATTGACACCTCCCGTCAGCCCAGCAAGAATCTAATCTAATCTAATCCATTTTCTAATCTTCAATCTAATTAAAAAGTATCAGGATGACTGGAGAGATGTCCTAATCTACCTAATATCTGCGCTACCTCTGTGATTATTACACGCAGGGTGGCAGACGGCGACTAATTAATAGAGGCAATCTGTCCGCATGATTAATGCAATGACAGGCCCGACTGAGCTAGGAGAGGTAGAGATGGCAAGGAGGATAGTGCAGAGAGAGGGGTGGGGCTCGTACGCTTAGGGCCCCATTCTCAGGCCAAAAATTCCCCGTTAAATCGGGATAATGGACCTGCGCCGCCCCAATAGGTTATTCTAGCACCTGCTCTACCCGTCACCATTATGCCGACGCCGTTATTTGCGCGTGGAGGTGTGCCTGTGGGCGTGTTGTTGCTATATCCCCCACATTGCAATTCTACAGACACACATGGGTACGGCTTGGGGACGGGGGATAGTGGATTCTAGAAGCACCCGCTGGTTTATAAAATCACCCGTCAAGTGCACACAGACACTACAATGGCTTTGTGCGTTGGACCATGAGCCGTGTTGCCAGCCTTGGAGAGAAATAAGCAACGCAGTCCGCAGGTCTATGAAAACAAAAAGAAGCAACTCTAAGGCCACATGAGCACTTCAAACTACTAACTAGAGCTTTCATATCCCCTAAATATTTCAGCCCGGCTCGACTAATTATTGACAAATTAGACCCAGCCCAGCCCGTCAGTCATTTTTCTAAAGAAGCCTTATTTCTCATTAAATCTTGGTAATATATGAATGATCTGTGTGTGAAATGCGCTCTTTCTTTATACAAACCCATGCTCGCTCACTCTACCGCAAATGCCTCTCTCTCTTTGTACAACCCCATGCTCACTCTACCGCAAATGTGCTCTCTCTCTTCATATAAACCGATGCTCACTCTACCGCATATGCGCTATCTCTCTCTATACAACCCCATGCTCACTCTACCGCAAATGTGCTCTCTCTCTTCATATAAACCGATGCTCACTCTACCGCATATGCGCTATCTCTCTCTATACAACCCCATGCTCACTCTACCACAAACGCCACCACCACTCCCAGCGGGGTCATTTTGATTCTATGACGGCTGCCGTCTAGTTATCATCAGTGCCAGTGTTGTGAGGAAAAACAACTAACAAGCAACCAGGTCTAGGAAAACCAGCCCAAAAGAAGCGAGTCAAGCGACTATGGGCCACATGAGCACTCTAACATATACATCAGCTATTTGAAAATAGCAGATCTACAAGCTCACAACGCCTCCCATGCAAACGCTACGTTCATGACCCCCCAAAATAACCATATTTGAACTGGGGACCCCCCCATTTTGTTTGACTCGGTTCCACAGATAAATATTGTGAAAATAGCAGATCTACAAGCTCGCCAGGCGTTGGGTGCTCCATTGTGGTCTCGACCCACAGGTTGAGAACCACTGCATTAAAAGCTCCAAGCAAGTTACATGTCTAGTAGGCTATGTTGTTGACCACGTAATGTAATGTTTTTGGTTTAGTGATAGGCTACTCCGTGGCGCGCGCGCGCCTCATTGTATGCTGTCCAAAATAACAGATCTGTATGCTGTCGACACGACATGATGCAGCGCCGTTGATAGCTTGTATGTCTGTTATTTTGGGTAGGTATAGGCGACGCACATACGCATCGCAGCAATGTGTCTGGGTTTGAGAGGCTTTGATTGATGTAAACTTAAAGTTTAGCTCTGTTCGGGATTACTGAACAAAGGTGGATGATGAAAGATAACGGGGACAATATGGATTTAAGTTAACTGCGTCACTTCAGAGGAAACTATGGAGCAACTTCAGAGATGTTTACACACCCCTGGAATCCATTAGAACGGTGGAAATAGAACGATAACAGCCAACGTGAGTACATAGAGCTTTCCTAAAACTGTCCAATTTATTATACCCATGTGCTACTGTTTGTCTGTGTACCACGTAGGAGCGTTGTCGCAACATGATGTAATTAATTATTTGGGAGCAGCCAGTGTGTACCAATAGTATACATATTTTAAATGGCTTTCATATACTATTCCGGATCTGACTAATATGACAAGCTTATTGTGAACACAATAGGCTACAAATTAATATAAAAATGTATTTGGATTAAAATAAAAAAAAGAAGGAAAACAAGCCCAATGTGGCTTATAATAATCAGACCAGGCAACAGTGCAGACAGGTAGATAGGCTAGAGCATATATTGGATCGGGATGACGGCTAGCGCAGTCTCTCTTCTGGCACGGTGATTGGTTTTATCATTGTAACGCCCAAACCACACCTATGCATAATGTAACGGGTAGCTCAGGTGTTTGGCGGGTGAGGGGGGTGCCATAGAATACCGAATTTTGCGGGGAAACGCCTCTTGCCTAGTCCGAAATCCCTAATTAGTGGTTTGTTCAAATCTGGCTCTGAATAGAGCCCTTAATGTAATATCATCATAAGATGTGAGTTTATGGATCATAAACAAAAACGCTGGTCGATCACAAAATCAGTGTGTCAGACTCACCTACGGAGCTGTTGATGCATTGATCATTTTGTGACATGGCCTTCTGAATCATTGTGAACATCAGAGACACATGCGTTTGATCAGAATTCATGGATAATGAAACCTATCATTCATCTCCTCATGTTTCTTTCTGTGTATCAGCTTCTTTCCTTGACGTGTTAGTCAGACACACACACACACACACACACACACACACACACACACACACACACACACACACACACACACACACACACACACACACACACACACACACACACACACACACACAGGTCACAAACCAAAATGTACTGTACTGTCTCAGAGTTAAATGAACACTGAGGTGTTTACAGTGTAGATTGGTGTCCCAGAGATGAACATTTGATCAAATGAGGGACCCTTGATATGAGTATAATTTAAACAAAACCCTCTTAATTGTATCTCAATGGTATTAGAGTTGTTGTGAGTGTGCTGGGGAACTGGGTGACTAAATGACTAGTGTGGATGACAGATGGCAAATGGCAGGAATACAAACAAGCGAGTCTTGTAAGACCAACGGACGGACAAACTAGACGAAGTACGCCGTTTTAACAAGGGCTGCATGGGCCACACTTCTGTAATGTCACCGTGAGAGGGCTTTTATACGACGTCAACATGCGCCCCCCCCCCCCCCCCCCCCCCCCGAGTGCCAGCGAAGGCGTACAGTATTCCTCAGGTTATATCTGTGGAGATGAGGATTTGACAGAATATAAGCGATCACGCAGCATTGGAACGCGTACGTGTGCCACATCGCATTAAAAGGCTGCGTGCGAGGCGAGACACCATGGGGTGCAGACTCAATTAGACGGGTGCGTGCACACTACGGGAGACGAAGTCGGAGCGCGAGCGCCGAACGCCTGAGGTGTCTGGGGACAGAATGAACCCCGCAGGGGGGGGGGGAATCTCAGCAGGCGTTTCACTCTGGATGTGTTTGAAGACAGAAGAGAGAAGAGAATCAGGCTTTCTCTGAAATCCCCGGCTTCTGGCTCATTATTTATTAACCCATTCAATACGGTGAACGCAGCTGTGTCGTTTTAGATTTTTTTAGCTATAACCATTATTTTGTACTTTTGGCTGTTCAAAAATAACAGATCTACAAGCTCATCGTGCGGCACCGAGTGCCGCGCTATGAGCTTGTAGATCTGCTATTTTTGAAAATCACAACATTTTGTGCAAATCTTTGAATACATTTTTAACTCAAATCTTTGCTTCTGGAGGTCACTGGAACTGAATACTTAGATTTCGCTTTAAAAAATATATATTCAAATTTTTCACACGCTATGAGCTTGTAGATCTGCTATTTTTGAATAGCCAAAGACATCTAAATTGACACAGATGCGTTCCCGGTCTTAATGGGTTAAGCAGCAATTGGCTCGCGCTGAGTTGGGACCCATGGCCTTTGTTGTTTGTTCCTCCTCCAATATAATGTAAATGTCTCTATAGGTCTGTGTTCCTCCTCCAATATAATGTAAATGTCTCTATAGGTCTGTGTTCCTCCTCCAATATAATGTAAATGTCTCTATAGGTCTGTGTTCCTCCTCCAATATAATGTAAATGTCTCTGTAGGTCTGTGTTCCTCCTCCAATATAATGTAAATGTCTCTGTAGGTCTGTGTTCCTCCTCCAATATAATGTAAATGTCTCTATAGGTCTGTGTTCCTCCTCCAATATAATGTAAATGTCTCTATAGGTCTGTGTTCCTCCTCCAATATAATGTAAATGTCTCTATAGGTCTGCCAAAATGTTTCATCCCTGTATGAATGTGTTGTGTTCCCCCTCCAATATATGGACCTATATAGGGATCCTAGCAGGTGTTTCTATATAGTGTCTGTTGGCTTATCAGTGTGATATATCACTTTGGTGATTCTCTAGCGCAGGCGTCTTCAACAGGGGGTCCGGGACCCCTAGGGGGTCCTCAGAATTACTACAGGGGGGCCGCCAAATCTTTGTGATTTTTTACATTAACCACTTCAACCAAGCATCCCTAATCTGAGGAGAACTTTAGACGAAAATATCAGATCTACAAGCGCACAACGTTGTGTGCTTGTAGATCTGATATTTTCGGCAAAGAGGTTTTGGTGTAGGGGTAAAATAGAGCAGACCAAGTACAGAGTGGGTCAAGTTTACTTATGGACGGGTTATGTGGTTAAAAGTCTGAAAACACACGTTAACATGAATCCAACACCGATGACAGTGTCTGTCAAACAGGTCTATGAAGCTATCTATGAAATCTATGAAAAGATTACATTACACAACATAATAATGGGGGTCCCTGCTTTATCGCTCTCTCAGCCAAGGGGTCCTTGCTCTGAAAACGTTGAAGACCCCTGCTCTAGCGTATAAAAACTATGTTAAATCAATATAATTGTAGGCTACAAATTTGAAAAAGATCATCAATATTGAATCATTTGCAGAGGTAGGGAGAGATCAACCAGGTGATCCATGGAGATACAAGTTAAAAACATAGTTTGGCCTGGATGGCTGGTCCAGGCACCTAGGCTGCTAATGCATCCTGACAGCGTGTCGCGAGTTCGACTCCCGATTCCCGACGACCTTTGCTGTGTTTCACTCCCCTTCTCTCTATAATCTAATCTATCAATAAAAAGGCAGGAAAAGCCAAAATACATATTTAAAAAAACAAACTAGATTGGTGCTTCTAGGATCAATGAGAACCAGAACAAAACAATGAAGGTACTTTAATCATGTCTATAAACATGTTTCCAAACAGGTTGGCTTATAAAATGTTGTAGACGTGATTAAAGTACCTTGATTTTACGCCCTCTCCTCCGTAATGTTTTGAGTGCTCGGGTCTTTTCCTCCTTTTCAATATTTAATCATTGTTTTACAGTTTGATAATCCAAACAAAAGTTCCCTAGCAGACAGAAACAATGTCAAATAAATATAAAATAAATAATACTCTTAAAACACGTCAAATCTACATGGTTTAGAACCATGGTTAACATCCTTCTCTGATATTATGCATCGTGTTGAGGGGAGAACACGTTTAGTCAGAGATACAACATTTGGCAGACATAATATGCATTATGTTGGAGCGGGGACACATGTTCTGACAGCGATAACTACCTTGGCACGACACCTGTCCTGGTGGTAAACACTACCGATTGGGCTGTTATCGTACAGCTGGGCTTAAACTGTGAATGAAATATTAATTGGTTTTGTATAATACACACAATGCTGCAGGTAGACAGCAGGGTGCTGCATAGAGGAGCTTTTAAGCTGGAGGGAAGCATGATGTTTTCAGCCACTGGGGAGGTTTAGTCACACAACTATTGATAGGAAAAGACCAGTGGTGTAAAGTAACTAAGTACATTTACTCAAGTACCGTACTTGAGTACAATTTATAGGCTTTTTTTTTACATTACTGGAGTATTTCAAATTTTCAGTACTTTTACTTCTACTCCACTACATCTCAGAGGCAAATATTGTACTTTTACTCCACTACAATTATTTGAAAACTTAACTTACTAGTTACTTTGTAGATTTGTATTATTATTACAAAACATACATTAACCATTTCAGCACTATATACATTTCAGCCATTTGAAAATAGCAGATCTACAAGCTCACAATGCGTCGCAATGCGACGCATTGTGAGCTTGTAGATCTGCTATTTTCAAAAGATGTTTAGACATTTGAAAACGTATGTGAAATGGGACATTCTGCATAATGCGTACTTTCTAATCTTGGTACTTTAAGTACATTTTGATACCAATACTTTTGTACTTTTACTCAAGTAAATGTTGAATTTCGGACTTTTACTTTTAACAGAGTATTTCTACATTGCCGTATTGATACTTTTACTTAAGTAAAAAATGTGTGTACTTTTTCCACCACTGGAAAACACTAGAAAAAAACCCTGACGGACTGAAATACCAATGTATTATTAGTCCAATGCATTCTGTGGAGCATCTAGAGGTAGGTAGATAGATACATACTGTAGATAGATAGATACATACTGTAGATAGATAGATAGATCAATATATGTACACAGTAAAATACCAGTTAATGTATCCACTTGTAACTCTAAGGTCGATACAGACGGGGAGCGGTTGACCAAAGAGATGGCCCGCCTCTCATTGAAAACTGCCTTAAGATATAATAATATCATATAAAAGGTAAAAAAAAAAGGTAGTTAGGAATTCTCCTTTAACACTGAGAGACCTTTAGTGAGAACTGAGCTGAACTGAACTGAGACCTTTAGTGAGAACTGAGACCGAACTGAACTGAACTGAACTGAGACCTTTAGTGTGAACTGAACTGAACTGAACTGAGACCTTTAGTGAGAACTGAGACCTTTAGTGTGAACTGAACTGAGACCGAACTGAACTGAACTGAACTGAACTGAGACCTTTAGTGTGAACTGAAAAGAGTGCTCTACTTCTAGAGAGAGAGAGAGAGAGAGAGAGCTAGCGAGAGAGAGAGAGAGAGAGAGAGAGAGAGAGAAAGAGACTCAGAGAGAGAGAGAGAGAGAGAGCTAGCGAGAGAGAGAGAGAGAGAGAGAGAGAGAGACTCAGAGAGAGAGATATATAACGGCAGGTGGTTCGGGGCAGCGGGGATCCTTTATAAGTAGGGGAGAACGGAGTAAGATGAACCTCTGGGTAAGTTGAACCACCCCCTGTATCTTTAAAACTATACACATGAGTTGTTATGTGACCTTAAAATCAGGACACACCCATCATTTCCACCTGGCTGTGAAGTTTAGAGACACACGGGCAAAGTGATAAGCATATTTCTACACAAAAAAGTGTTTTTTGCTGGTCAAATTTAATTTTTTACTTTTCTGGTATAATGATTTTTATTTTAAAGCAAATGTACCCAGGTTGAAACTTATATATCATGCATGTTGGTGATATTCCAATGTATAAAACCATGTGAATCATTTAGCTAAAGATTAGCCTGAAGCATTAAGCTAGCCAGGTTAGGTCAAAATGGTGGCCATGGGGCAAGATGAACCAAATGCCTTGGGGTAAATTGAACCAATTATCCTAATATTAATCACCATTCATATTTTTTATTATGTCTTTGCTTCTCAAATTATGCTGTATGACCTTTCATTTGGATGAATACACTCATTCAAGAGAAGTTTTCAATATTGTATTAACAATTGCAAATATTAAAAGGTTCTGAATAACAAACATTATTTAATTGGTTTTATATTGTTTAAATACCATTAAGAAAATAAATAAGACTATTTGCAAAAGGGAAATGTGTTATTAAATTATTGTTGATACGTGAATACATTATTTGTTCAAGTTTAAACTTGAAAATGCAAAATATCATATGGGTAAATTTACCCCTTGACTAGGATCAACTTACCCCTTACCTGGGGCAAGTTGAACCACATGACCACTTTTTTTTGAGAACCCATATTTTTACAACCATTTGTCATAGATGCACACTCATTATTTCAATTGATAGAAGACATCTTGAAGTTTTAGTAGATGTTTAGATTTTACTTCCATCTCATTTTTCCTTGCCTAGAGGTCAACATAAGTAAAAAGTGGTTCATCTTATCCCGTTCTCCCCTACTGTACTGTACTTCCTCAATCTGTCCATCTCTGGTCCGTCAGGGAAAGGCGACCACACTGTTTTAGCGGTCGCACCGTCCTGCTGCTCTCTAACCCTGACATAGAGCTGCTCTCTAACCCTGACATAGAGCTGCTCTCTAACCCTGACATAGAGCTGCTCTCTAACCCTGACATAGAGCTGTTCTCTAACCCTGACATAGAGCTGTTCTCTAACCCTGACATAGAGCTGTTCTCTAACCCTGACATAGAGCTGTTCTCTAACCCTGACATAGAGCTGCTCTCTAACCCTGACATAGAGCTGTTCTCTAACCCTGACATAGAGCTGTTCTCTAACCCTGACATAGAGCTGTTCTCTAACCCTGACATAGAGCTGTTCTCTAACCCTGACATAGAGCTGTTCTCTAACCCTGACATAGAGCTGTTCTCTAACCCTGACATAGAGCTGTTCTCTAACCCTGACATAGAGCTGTTCTCTAACCCTGACATAGAGCTGTTCTCTAACCCTGACATAGAGCTGTTCTCTAACCCTGACATAGAGCTGTTCTCTAACCCTGACATAGAGCTGCTCTCTAACCCTGACATAGAGCTGCTCTCTAACCCTGACATAGAGCTGCTCTCTAACCCTGACATAGAGCTGTTCTCTAACCCTGACAGAGAGCCTCAGATATGATGATGACTCAGATGAATTATTGACCCATCAGCCCCGGGGAGCCGGTTGACCCTAAAGACACACCAGTCAGAGGAACCAGAGGGAGGGTTGGCAAGGTTAATGGCGTGGATAGGCCTGGATGTCTCTCTCTCTCTCTCTCTCTCATATTTTGAATACATAATGCTTCCCTCTCTCCGTGTTGCTCTTTTGCACAGATGCGTCCCACAGTCAATCCGGCACCAGCCCCCCCACCCCCCCCCCCAACACTGTTCTCGCCAGTGTTGCCAAGTCTGCTTATTATAAGCGACTTTCGGCTTCTTTTTATTTTTTACAAAGTGATTGTGCTTATTTAGCCTGGCTTCTTAGTGTTGTTTAGACCAGTGGTTCTCAAACATTTTCATGTCAAGGACCCCCAGATGTATTTGTCTGCAGACCCCCACCTGAAAATATTTTGTGCCAGGGACCCCCCCCCCCCCCCCCCAATACAATATTTGTGTTGTTGAAATGTTTCAGAAATAATTCCAAATATTTCACATTTCTTTCAAGATTTCTTTGAAATCTACAAGTGTTGCAACGCAACATGCTGTGATCTTGTAGATCGGCTATTTTCAAGGAGTCGAATCGATGTCAAAGTGGTATAACTGGTCGCTTCTTTTGGGCTTTGCTTTCGTATACCTGGCTGCTTTTTGTTTCACTCGCACAATCTGGCAACACTGGTTCTCGCTCATCTTCGCTCTGGCTTGAGGCAAAACGACCCCCCTCCCTGTACAGTACTGTACTGTACTGTACTGTACTGTACTGTACTGTACTGTACTGTACAGTGCAGTGCAG
>NC_137619.1:1300497-1362997 GCF_963280865.1 Gymnoscopelus braueri | reverse complement strand
TATTTCTTCCACCAAATATGTACAGCTCTCCATTGTAGGTAAAGGCTGAATGACCCCAGCGTCTTTCTGGAAGAATCTGTGCAGAAGGTGTGTTCAGCCAGCAGTTGGTCTCTGTGTCAAACACTCTGATGATGTTGTTGCTAAAGGAGGCTCTGCCCCCAAATAGAAACATCTTTGTCCCGATGATGGTGGCAGAGTGAAGTGATGGAATAGATTCTGGAGTGTCTCTGGTGTTAATTAAAGACCAGACCATTGTGGTGGTGTCCAACTTGTACATGTCATTACAGTATACAGTCCTATTGTATCCTCCATGAATATACATGACCTTCCCCAAGACACAGGCTGTGAGGTTCCTCCTCTCCTCTGGAACAGTTCCAGAAACCTTGGGCTTGAACCATCTGTGGGCGTCGACATCAAATGCATAAAGCACGTTGCAGTATTTCCTTGTGTCATATTTATAACCCCCCCAGATGTAGATTATATCTTCTATCAGCACAGCTGTGTGGTTGCTGCGATTGGATGGAACCTCAATGTTTAATTCTCCTCTTCCAGTTGTCACTGGGGTCAACTTCCTCCAGCGTAAAGCCACTGTGTTGAAGATGTGAACATCAATCTGATCCTTGTTGATGTTACGGTACCCTCCAAATGAGTAGACTTGGTCTCCCACGGCAACAGAAGCAGCATGACGGCCGAACACTGGTCCTCTGTTCCGATTTAGCGTCCAGTAGAACATTTCTCACAACAGCTCTTCCAGGGATCAACTTAGATTCTTCAAGTCTCGTTGTGTAACAGAATGGAGTCCTAATGTGTGCTCTACCACTTATATTGGTTCAGTGGCACAAGTGTCACGCAAAGTTTGACCAATCCGCTGATGGGGCTGGCCAATCAAGGAAGTCGATGCCTGTTGATGTCCCTAATATGGTAAATTGATCATCATAGAAACCCCAGCCAGACAGGCTCTACGCAGCAGACAGACAGGCTCTACACAGCAGACAGACAGGCTCTACACAGCGGACAGACAGGCTCTACACAGCAGACAGACAGGCTCTACACAGCAGACAGACAGGCTCTACACAGCAGACAGACAGGCTCTACACAGCAGACAGACAGGCTCTACACAGCAGACAGACAGGCTCTACACAGCAGAGAGACAGGCTCTACACAGCAGAGAGACAGGCTCTACACAGCAGACAGACAGGCTCTACACAGCAGACAGACAGGCTCTACACAGCAGACAGACAGGCTCTACACAGCAGACAGACAGGCTCTACACAGCAGACAGACAGGCTCTACACAGCAGAGAGACAGGCTCTACACAGCAGAGAGACAGGCTCTACACAGCAGAGAGATAGGCTCTACACAGCAGAGAGACAGGCTCTACACAGCAGACAGACAGGCTCTACACAGCAGACAGACAGACAGGGGGTCCTCAGAGTTACTACAGGGGGTCCGCCAAATCTTTGTGTGATATGATTTTATTTTTTTTACATTAACCACTTGAACCCTAGTATCCCTTTTCTGAGGAGAACTTTAGCCAAAAATAGCAGATCTACAAGCTCACAACGCCTCGCAGCGCGAGAGATCGGCTTGTAGATCGGCTATTTTTGGCAAAGAGTTATAGGTGTAGTGGGAAAAAAGAGTAGCACAAGTCTATCTGAAACACAATTTTATACAATATAGAGGGGGTCCCTGCTTCATCTCTCTCAGCTAGGGGGTCCTTGACCTGCATCGCAATGCGACGCGTTGTGAGCTTGTAGCTTTAAAAAATGTATTAAAAAAAAAGCCTATATTGACATGGCCTAAATATGGGCCAGGTTTATCACCAGAGACATATGTTTTATCTGCTCCTTGGAAATGTAGGTTCAACACAGAGATTCCAGACTCATATCTACACAGTGATATTAGTCTGGATATGCCAGGCTAGTGACTTAATACATTGTCAGATACTTGAATGTGTCCTTATATTATCATCACTTTACCCACATACATTATATTATATTATTATTATATTTATATTATCATCACTTTACCCACATACATAGCCGTGGGAAGTGGGGGTGCTGAGGGGGCTGCAGCACCCCCTGAAAATAAAGTATGAAAATTACAAAATTATATTAAAAATATATATATATACTAAAAAAAATCTAAACATTTTTGCATAATGTGCCTGTTGTTGTTGGTCGTTATTTGGGGGGGATTTAGTGCAATAAGTGTTAACCGAATTAACCGAATTAGATTAACAAAATAACCCCAGAAACCGCGAATTTCCACACGTGCATGCATGCGCATACAGCACCCGTAACCTATAGCGTCTTCCCACGGCCCTGCCCACATACAGCTCAAGTGGAGTTAGGAGGTTTTTTAACCATTAATGTGGAGATATTTTTTTGGGTAATTTTTTCGTGACAAATTGTTTTTAAAAACATAAACAATGTCTGGTTTATTGCCAGACCCAAGGGGTCGGCCTACATGAGGCTTTGTACCTGTTTTCTCCATACATGGGCATGCCCCCTTTGCCCTTAGGCCCCAGCCATAAAAGTCTGTCCCCCTTTCGTCCATATATGGGCATAGACACAGGCTGACACGTCATGTGAAGTCCGGCTTATAAAAGTCTGTCCCCCTTTCGTCCATATATGGGCATAG
This sequence comes from Gymnoscopelus braueri, assembly GCF_963280865.1. NCBI lineage: Eukaryota > Metazoa > Chordata > Actinopteri > Myctophiformes > Myctophidae > Gymnoscopelus > Gymnoscopelus braueri. The sequence continues at coordinate 1,360,354 of NC_137619.1, read as the reverse complement.
ACACAGGCTGACACGTCATGTGAAGTCCGGCGTAGCCGTGACGTACTGCTCTGATCTTATAAAGTACTTATTCTGGGTCTGGCAGAACCAGGTCTCCTGGTCTTGTTTTTTTAATTCTCACATGGCAGTCAGATCGGGCTGAAACCTTGCCCAAATATGGAGTCATTATGTCAAAGTTGACTGACGTCTCAGATTGGTCACAGGAAGTCTGAAATCCACATGAGGCCACGCCCCTTATTGGACCCTGTCTTATTTATATTATTTATTTGTTGCTGTTGTTAGTCATGGCTTCCAGTTCCCACCTGATGTTGTGTGGGAGTTCTGATTGGTCCAGATCGTACTGAATAACTGCTAGCTTGCATACTGTCTTCAGACTAGGACATAAATCTAACATGTACAGGTCATCAGATGTGTTGTATCCTCCAAAGAGGATGATACGATCTCCCACAATGCAACAGCACATCCCATACATCCCACACGCTCTTTTCCCTTTGGGCTCAACCTTCTTCCAGGAGAAGGTCTTTGGACTGAATTTCAACAGATCATTATTGAGGTTTATTCCACCAAATATGTACAGCTCTCCATTGTAGGTAAAGGCTGAATGACCAAAGCGTCCTTCTGGAAGAATCTGTGCAGAAGGTGTGTTCAGCCAGCAGTTGGTCTCTATGTCAAACATTCTGATGTTGCCTCTAAAGGAGGCTGCGCCCCCAAATACAAACATCTTTGTCCCGATGATGGTGGCAGAGTGACATGAAGAAGCAGGAGGTGGAGTGCCTCTGGTGTTAATTAAAGCCCAGACCATTGTGGTGGTGTCCAACTTGTACATGTCAACATAGTAGCCAGACCTATGGGATCCTCCTTGGACACACATGACCTTCCCCAAGACACAGGCTGTGTGGTTGGTCCTCCTTTCTGGAACAGTTCCAGAAACCTTGGGCTTGAACCATCTGTGGGCATCGACATCAAATGCATACAGCACGTTGCAGTATTTCCTTGTGTCATATTTATAACCCCCCCAGATGTAGATCATATCTTCTATCAGCACAGCTGTGTGGCCGCTGCGATTGGATGGAACCTCAATGTGAAATTCTCCTCTTCCAGTTGTCACTGGGGTCAACTTCCTCCAGCGTAAAGCCACTGTGTTGAAGATGTGAACATCAATCTGATCCTTGTTGATGTTACGGTTCCCTCCAAATGTGTAGCCTTCTTCTCCCACGGCAGCAGAAGCAGCTTGACCATCTAACACTGGTCCTCTGTTCAGATGCAGCGTCCAGTAAAACATTCGTCACAACAGCTCCTCCAGGGATCAAATTAGATTCTTCAAGTCTTGTTGTGTAACAGAATGGAGTCCTAAAGTGTGCTCTACCACTTATATTGGTTCAGTGGCACAAGTGTCATGCAAAGTTTGACCAATCCGCTGATGGGTTGGGCTAGCCAATCAAGGAAGTCGATGACTGTTGATGTCCCTAATATGGTAAATTGATCATCATAGCGACCCCAGCCAGACAGGCTCTACACAGCAGAGAGACAGGCGGCTCTACACAGCAGACAGATAGGCTCTACACAGCAGACAGACAGGCTCTACACAGCAGACAGACAGGCTCTACACAGCAGACAGACAGGCTCTACACAGCAGACAGACATACAGGCTCTACACAGCAGACAGACAGTGGTCCTCATTCATGAAGGGAGCGTATAAACCAACGTAGATCTGAGCCCAGGAATCATCGTATGACGGGGCTCACGTTTGATTGATCAAACATTTGTATCATATCAATCATAGCGAATAAGAATGGACCGATCTTGAACTGAAAAACCTGTGGGGCAAGTGCACAAACACACACACAACACAGCATGTTGCGTTTGTGACGCCCATCGTCAGTTCGCCCGCCCTCTAGCACCCTAAAAGTAAAAGTACAAAAATGATGGCATCAAAATGTACTTAAAGTACCAAAAGTAACAGTGCTCATTATGCAGAATGTCCCATTTCAAGTTTTCAAATGTATAACATAATATAAGTATAATCTTTAGAAAATAGCAGATCTACAAGCTCACAATGTGTTGCATGGCGACGCATTGTGAGCTTGTAGATCGGCTATTTTCAAATGGCCGAAATGTATTTAGGGCTGAAGTGATTAATGTATGTTTTGTAATAATGATCAAAATCTACAAAGTAACTAGTAACTAAAGTTTTCAAATAATTGTAGTGGAGTAAAAGTACAACATTTGCCTCTGAGATGTAGTGGAGTAGAAGTAAAAGTACTGAGAATTGGAAATACTCTGTACTTAGTTACTTTACACCCCTGCAGGTACTTTTGCTTAAAGGGAAACCAAAAAAAGCCAAGTCAAGTTGCCCCGAGTTCCATGTTCATTCTCCCTCTCCTCCTCCTCTCTCTCTTTCTGTCTCTTTGGGCCATTAGTTGGTGATTGTATTAATAGCAGATCTACAGCTTTGGGCCACAGTAGGCCTTCATTAGAGGGTGAACCAAGCCTATTATCCACGCAGGGTGAAGTTAGGTTTTCCCAGCTTAACCGAGCTCATCTCCTCATCCTCTCTGTGTGTGTGTGTGTGTGTGTGCAGTGGTGGAAAAAGTACTCACATTTTGTACTTAAGTAAAAGTACCAATACCACATTGTAGAAATACTCTGTTACAAATAAAAGGGAGATGATCGCACCACAACTCGGGTCCGCGGCCTTGTATGCGCGGACATGCATGTGCGTGTCAGAATGTACATTATTTGTGTTCGCGCGACGGCCGTGTGTGTGTGTTCGCGACGGGGGACGGCTCTGGCCGCATGAGGATGTACCGTGGTGTGTGTGTGTGTGTGTGTGTGTGTGCGCGCGCTCGCGACGGCTCGCGCGCGTGTGTGTTGGCGACGGGGGGAGGCTCCTGCTGTTACATCTGTATATGCGCGGGTGGGTTGTGTGTGTTCTGTGCCTCCACAACGCGGCGATGGGATGTGCGTGTGTGTACACACTACAAACTCACTTTCCATCCCTGAAACTGTCTGTTCACAGCGCATAAGCCAAACTGCACACTTTGGGTGCTCATATCCCCCTACGGGTATGGTCTAGTAATTATAATCTACAAAGTAACTAGTAACTAAAGTTTTCAAATTATTGTGGTGGAGTAAAAGTACAATATTTGCCTCTTAGATGTAGTGGAGTAGGCCTAGAAGTAAAAGTACAGAAATTTGGAAATACTCCAGTTAAGTACAGTACTTGAGGCTAAGTTAAGTTAATGGTGGGAGAGATAGCGTTGTGTAGTTTGGATGGATGTTATGCTGTTGTAACATATGGGGGATGTTATGCTGCATGGTAATAAAGCTGTTGGCTTCTGTCTGTCCCATTAGCAACTAACTGCAGTGTTTCTTTCTAATGTTAGCGCACTTTATCCCAATGTTCTCGTGCGCTTGTGTGTGACGTGAAGTCTGTCTGTAAAAAAAAAACACACACTTCGACTTCTTCCCTGCCACATCTTTTCTGCCACAATGATGACATTTGGCGAACTGAATATCATTTTGATTTCTAAAATCAATACGTAGCGTGGCACCGAGTGCCGCGCAGCCCGCGCTATGAGCTTGTAGATCTGCTATTTTTGTAAAATCGTGAAAACTTGAAGCTTTGAATATATACTTACTAAAGCTAACATTTGTATCTCAAATCTTTGCTTCTGGGAGCCAAATATTTTGAGATGGGGGTCTGCGGCCAAATACATATCATTTTGGGGGTCCTTGACATGAAAAAGTTTGAGAACCCCCTTCATTATAGGTAAAAAAAAGTGATGAACTCCAACAACACCTAGAAAGTGGTGCAGTGAGTATTATGTAGGTTCCATATTATCCTCCTTTTCAATAAAAAAATTATATATAGGTGTCTGAGGTCCCAAAATATGCATGTCTTTGATGTTGTTTGCTGAAAATACCACTTAGATGATACATTCTAGCATGCCTCTATACTTTTATGGACAGGCTTTTTCTGAGTCTGTAGCTTTAGGGGCCGCGTAAACAAACTCTCGGCGCCCAGCGTTTTATCTCAGCTCGCTTAAAGCAGACGTTCACATTTTGGAGAGATGCACCGGTCATTTTATCTGACAACCCGGTAATTTACGACCCAACGCTGAATCGTTACCACGACCATGAAAAGTCAGCAACAGCTGATAGGTTAGAGAACATTGCGGGCATCAATAAACGCTGCATGCCAGGACTCTGGACATGATGTCCTCCTCCGCTCATAAAACGCTAGTTCTGCGGACACAGACCCTTAAATGCCAATGAGCTCCACACTCTCTGGAAATCGTTGCCACAACACGGTCACGGTCTACCCTGAGACCTGTATGTAACTACAGCCTGAGACCTGTATGTAACTACAGCCTGAGACCTGTATGTAACTACAGCCTGAGACCTGTATGTAACTACAGACCTGAGACCTGTATGTAACTACAGACCTGAGACCTGTACGTAGCTACAGCCTGAGACCTGTATGTAACTACAGACCTGAGACCTGTATGTAACTACAGCCTGAGACCTGTATGTAACTACAGCCTGAGACCTGTATGTAACTACAGCCTGAGACCTGTATGTAACTACAGCCTGAGACCTGTATGTAACTACAGCCTGAGACCTGTATGTAACTACAGACCTGAGACCTGTATGTAACTACAGCCTGAGACCTGTATGTAACTACAGCCTGAGACCTGTATGTAACTACAGCCTGAGACCTGTATGTAACTACAGCCTGAGACCTGTATGTAACTACAGACCTGAGACCTGTATGTAACTACAGCCTGAGACCTGTATGTAACTACAGCCTGAGACCTGTATGTAACTACAGCCTGAGACCTGTATGTAACTACAGCCTGAGACCTGTATGTAACTACAGCCTGAGACCTGTATGTAACTACAGCCTGAGACCTGTATGTAACTACAGACCTGAGACCTGTATGTAACTACAGCCTGAGACCTGTATGTAACTACAGCCTGAGACCTGTATGTAACTACAGCCTGAGACCTGTATGTAACTACAGCCTGAGACCTGTATGTAACTACAGACCTGAGACCTGTATGTAACTACAGCCTGAGACCTGTATGTAACTACAGCCTGAGACCTGTATGTAACTACAGCCTGAGACCTGTATGTAACTACAGCCTGAGACCTGTATGTAACTACAGCCTGAGACCTGTATGTAACTACAGACCTGAGACCTGTATGTAACTACAGCCTGAGACCTGTATGTAACTACAGCCTGAGACCTGTATGTAACTACAGCCTGAGACCTGTATGTAACTACAGCCTGAGACCTGTATGTAACTACAGCCTGAGACAGCCTGAGACCTGTATGTAACTACAGCCTGAGACCTGTATGTAACTACAGCCTGAGACCTGTATGTAACTACAGACCTGAGACCTGTATGTAACTACAGACCTGAGACCTGTATGTAACTACAGCCTGAGACCTGTATGTAACTACAGCCTGAGACCTGTATGTAACTACAGCCTGAGACCTGTATGTAACTACAGCCTGAGACCTGTATGTAACTACAGACCTGAGACCTGTATGTAACTACAGCCTGAGACCTGTATGTAACTACAGCCTGAGACCTGTATGTAACTACAGCCTGAGACCTGTATGTAACTACAGACCTGAGACCTGTATGTAACTACAGACCTGAGACCTGTATGTAACTACAGCCTGAGACCTGTATGTAACTACAGACCTGAGACCTGTATGTAACTACAGACCTGAGACCTGTATGTAACTACAGACCTGAGACCTGTATGTAACTACAGACCTGAGACCTGTATGTAACTACAGCCTGAGACCTGTATGTAACTACAGACCTGAGACCTGTATGTAACTACAGACCTGAGACCTGTATGTAACTACAGACCTGAGACCTGTATGTAACTACAGCCTGAGACCTGTATGTAACTACAGACCTGAGACCTGTATGTAACTACAGACCTGAGACCTGTATGTAACTACAGACCTGAGACCTGTATGTAACTACAGCCTGAGACCTGTATGTAACTACAGACCTGAGACCTGTATGTAACTACAGACCTGAGACCTGTATGTAACTACAGACCTGAGACCTGTATGTAACTACAGCCTGAGACCTGTATGTAACTACAGACCTGAGACCTGTATGTAACTACAACCTGAGACCTGTATGTAACTACAGCCTGAGACCTGTATGTAACTACAGACCTGAGACCTGTATGTAACTACAGCCTGAGACCTGTATGTAACTACAGCCTGAGACCTGTATGTAACTACAGCCTGAGACCTGTATGTAACTACAGCCTGAGACCTGTATGTAACTACAGCCTGAGACCTGTATGTAACTACAGCCTGAGACCTGTATGTAACTACAGCCTGAGACCTGTATGTAACTACAGACCTGAGACCTGTATGTAACTACAGACCTGAGACCTGTATGTAACTACAGCCTGAGACCTGTATGTAACTACAGCCTGAGACCTGTATGTAACTACAGCCTGAGACCTGTATGTAGCTACAGCCTGAGACCTGTATGTAACTACAGCCTGAGACCTGTATGTAACTACAGCCTGAGACCTGTATGTAACTACAGACCTGAGACCTGTATGTAACTACAGCCAGAGACCTGTTTGTAACTACAGCCTGAGACCTGTATGTAACTACAGACCTGAGACCTGTATGTAACTACAGCCTGAGACCTGTATGTAACTACAGCCTGAGACCTGTATGTAACTACAGCCTGAGACCTGTATGTAACTACAGCCTGAGACCTGCATGTAACTACAGCCTGAGACCTGTATGTAACTACAGCCTGAGACCTGTATGTAACTACAGCCAGAGACCTGTATGTAACTACAGCACAAAGCAGGATTTGGGGCGAGCTGAGGTCACTCCTTACTGCACACTTAAAACCACTTCAACCCTCTGGACCAGTGGTTTTCAACCGTTTTCATATCAAGGTCCATTATTTATTCTGCACGGAACCACCGTTTGATGAGATTTAGCCTCTCAGACCCAAGACTTAGAATATTTTGTTATCGTTGGATACGATTGTGTCCACAATTCCATACTGTATTGATGTTGGTACCAACAGGAGAGACAACAGGCAAACGTTGATCAAAAATTATAATATTCTTTAATCAAGTAATGCTGATGTATAATAATTTAACTCTTGAGAGAGTAAAATGAAACCAAATGGACCCTTACGGTCCATTTGGTTTCATTTTACACTCTCAAGAGTTAAAGATCTATAAGGGTCCATTTGGTTACCAACTCACCATCATTTAGCTGTGGACCACCTGGAAACTCTCTCAAGGACCACCGGTGGTCCCCGGACCACTGGTTGAGAACCACTGCTATAGACTTGTAAAACGGACCTGAGTTGGTCTGTACTTGGACCGCTTTCTTTTCCCCATACACCAAATATCTTCGCCAAAAATAGCAGATCTACAAGCTCACAAGGTTTTTGAGCTTGTAGATCTGCTATTTTTGGCTAAGCCCCCCCCAGGATATTATGGATGCTGGGACTCAAGTGGTTAACCTTCTCCGGTGGAGCTGGGAGTGAGGCTCTGTAGGACAGAAAGAGTGTTCTGAGAAACCTCTTGCTTTATATGAGATAATACAGATAGTTGTCAGAGGGAGGGAGTTATCTCTGTCAGCTTCTTGAGCCAGGAGAGGTTCTTTTTGTACCCATCAGTCCTACAGCAGACTGATTGAAGCACTAAATCCTAGCACTTGTTTGTACTCATATATGAAAGTAAGCCTAGTTACTGCTTGTTTATTCATTTATTTATTGTAATGGTGTGGCTCTGAAGGAGGCCAGCCATCTATAAGTGTGTGTGAGTGTGTCTGTCTCTCTGTTAGTGTCTCTCTATCCGGAGCAATCAGGCTGAAAACGTGCCTAAATGTCTGTCTGTCTGTCTGTCTGTCTGTCTGTCTGTCTGTCTGTCTGTCTGTCTGTCTGTCTGTCTGTCTGTCTGTCTGTCTGTCTGTCTCTGTCTGTCTGTCTGTCTGTCTGTCTGTCTGTCTGTCTGTCTGTCTGTCTGTCTGTCTGTCTGTCTCTCTCTGTCTGTCTGTGTCTCTCTATCCGGAGCAATCAGGCTGAAAACGTGCCTACATTTGGAGAGTCATAGATCCGTTACAGACGGCAGACATCACATGGGAGCCACGCCGTTCCAAGTGATCCCAAGTTCCACATGATTGGATTTTTTATTTGCTCACAAATGTGATTTGCACCGCTTGGTCAGACGCTGCAAACACTTCCACTTTTATATGAACTCACTCATAGCCAGGGCTGTCTGTCACCAATCATCATGAGAGCTGTGATTACAGATTGAATTGTGTTTTTCTATTGAACATTGGAATATAAAAAAAATGCATTTCCATTTCTGTTTGAATGAACGATGGGACATATTTAATCATTTTATACTCAAAATGTGTTTTTTTAAAATAGTGTAAATGTTAGAAAATGAATGAACATTTTACAACATGGAAACGATTATGACGATTATGCAAAATATTGCAATGATATCAAATATTTTTAATTAGGTGATTATGTAATAATTGTGACAGGCTTACTCATAGCTACTGAACAGTATATTGTTACATCCTGGGTTGACTTATGGAGACATTGATAACCACCGTCAGACAGATAATGAACAGATATCTTTCTTTGGGTTCATGTTGAACTTCAACCCCACGTTGCCTCTGCACGGTTCTCATCCAATAATTGCTTTTATTTATTATAAGTGACTGTCACTCATGTGAATTGTCACGTTTTGTGTTGTTTGTGTGAGGAGTTATATCCTCAAACAGCTGTTTAACCTGATGATTTGTAATCTGTGGTTATTTGCATTTCAAATAAGCTGTAAACCTGTGATTTTGATTTAGTTTTAGTCATAGCCTTTTGAATAAAATTCCATTTAGTTTTATTCATATTTTAGTCATCTGAAATGTTTTACTGTTTGTCTAGTTTTAGTCGACTAAATATCATAAGATTATAGTCGACTAAATCTACAGTTGATTTAGTCGACTATAATGTATTTTGGCGGTGCCTTGATGGTGTCTTAATGGCTGATTTTACACTTGGTTGGCTGATGAAAATAGCAGATCTACAAGCTCACAACGTGTCGCAGCGCGAGGCGTTGTGAGCTTGTAGATCTGCTATTTTCAGAGCGCAACACCCGAGCGCAACCAAACATAAAATGACTTGTCTTTTAGTTCTACTGGATCTCTTCTCCACTAGATCCCTCACTAACATTTTAGTCTAGTTTTTATTTGTTGACGAAATTAGTCTTAGTTTTAGTCATCATAGCTTAGTTTTTATTTAGTTTTCGTCAGTGAAAAAGGGAAGTCGACGAACATTTTTCGTCATAGTTTTATCAACGAAATCAACACTGCTGTAAACTAAACACAAAATCCGGCCCTGGAGAGAGGGTGAAGATACAGAGAAAGTACATTTTAATGACTCCCCACTTGACGTGTCTGTGTGACCAGAGACCACAAGGAACTCACTGGGTTGTGTTCTATCACAGTTTGTGGGTTAAATAAGCACATCAGGGACCCAAATGTATGTGTGTGTGTGTGTGTGTGTGTGTGTGTGTGTGTGTGTGTGTGTGTGTGTGTGTGTGTGTGTGTGTGTGTGTGTGTGTGTGTGTGTGTGTGTGTGTGTGTGTGTGTGTGTGTGTGTGTGTGTGTGTGTGTGTGTGTGTGTGTGTGCACAAGCACTGGCAAATCCTTTATTTATATTTTTATTTTTTTCATAATATGGGACCTTTGCTGGTCCCATAGGAATTGCTGTAGCGCCGCACAGAGAAGTCACTCATTATAAGGACTTTGGCTGCTGGCTAGAATTTGTCATTACGATGAGCAATGCTCAGTCTCTCTGCTGCTTTCCATCGCACTTGAACACACACGTGCACACGCACGCACGCACACGCACACGCACACGCACACGCACACGCACAGGCACAGGCACACGCACACGCACACTCTCTCTCTCTCTGCGTGTTTGTGCTGGTTATGCACACTCACTCGCACACTCCTCATCGGCTCTGAGTGAATGAGGGGGAGAGTTTTTTTTTTTTGTTGCACAGAGTCTAGAAAATACTTCAAAAACAATAAGAAACAAAACAACAACAGTAGCAGCAGCTCCATTCTGACCAGTGTTCCATTCCCACTGTGTATACCCTGTGTACTGTTCCAGTAAACAGACGCCCTGGAAGCCAGAACCCATGGTTGTACATCCTCCGCCCAGCCCAGCCCAGTATACACACAGTGCTGTGAACTGAACCCCCGCAGGGCGCTCCTGAACGCAGCACAACACAACGCGCCGACATGCATTAATTAACCTATTAAGACCGGGAGGTAAGCATCTGTGTCATTTTAAGATTTATACGACTATTCAAAAATAGCAGATCTACAAGCTCATAGCGCGGCACAGAGTGCCCCCTGGAAAATGTGTGCAAATCTTTGATTATGTATATTAGTTTTGAAGCGAGCATTTTTTTACTCCGATCTGTGCTGCTAGGTGTCCCTGGAACAACATATTTTGAGATGGGGGTGCGCGGCCAAATACATATCATTTTGGGGGTCCTTGACATGGAGAGGTTGGAGCAACATACTGGTAGGATTTAGAAAACATCTTTAGATATGTAGTTGGCTTTTCTCTGCGCCGTAACACATGCCGCTTGGCAGTGGTGTAAAGTAACAAAGTACATTTACTCAAGTACTGTACTTAAGTATAATTTTTAGGTATTTGTACTTTACTTGAACATTTCCAATTTCCAATACTTTTACTTCTACTCTCAGAGGCAAATATTGTACTTTTACTCCACTACAATTATTTGAAAACTTTAGTTACTAGTTACTTTGTAGATTTTGATTTTTTTTTACAAAACATACATTAATCACTTCAGCCCTATATATATATTTTGGCCATTTGAAAATAGCAGATCTACAAGCTCACAATGCGTCGCATCGCGACGCATTGTGAGCTTGTAGATCGGCTATTTTCAAAAGAGTTTTATACATTTGAAAGCTTGAAATGGGACATTCTGCATAGCGAGTACTTTCTACTTTTGGTACTTTAAGTACATTTTGATGACAATACTTTTGTACTTTTACTCAAGTACATTTTGAATTCTGGACTTTGACTTGTAACGGAGTACTTCTACATTGCAGTATTGATACTTTTACTTAAGTACAATATTTGAGTACTTTTTCCACCACTGCCGCTTGGTATCAAATCGTTATACTTTCTTGGCATTGAAATGAAAGCATCAATACTACTCAATATCGAAAACCTAAGGGAAAAAAAGGTATCAGGGAAAAGTATCGTACAGGAACCGGTATCGAAATCAATGTATCGTATCGGTATCCATATCAAAAATAAATTGAACTGTCAGATGATAAGAAGCGGCTTGCTAGCTCCTCATGCATTGAAGGAGGCAGGAGCTCAGTTATGGGCTCTCCCCAGGCTGGCAGAGGGAGTGTAGCGGCCAGGATTACATAGGCAATTGGCACTGGGTGAAAAAGATTGTTTAATCGTGGGATAATATTTTTTCTTTTTTAAATATAAGTCAATTGAACGATACCCAGCCATTTAAGCTGAAGAGATATCATCACAATGTTCTTTACAAACTGGAGAGAGAATTTCATAATAATATAATGCATGGACTAATTAATGTGATAGGATAAATAAGTGGAATATAAAGGCATCCCTTTGGGAAGTCTTTATTCTCGTCTGTCCTTAAACGTTTTCCCTCTTATCACTCAACTGCCCCGCAAAACTCTTAACCCTTTAAGACCGGTAATGCATCTCTGTCATTTTAGATTTCTTTGGCTATGAAAAAAATAGCAGATCTACAAGCTCATAGCTTGTAGATCTGCTATTTTTGAAGAAAACAAAACGTGAACATTTGTGCAAATCTTTGAATGTGTATATTTTTTAAAGCAAACATTTTTAACTCAAACTTTGCTTCTGGGGGATTCAGTTTTTGTGGGGTTTTTTTAAACGTATATTGCTATAATATCAGTGGTTCTCAAACTTTTTTCATGTCAAGGACCCCGAAAATGACAAGAATGTGGCCATGGACGACCCCCCCATCTCAAAATATGTTGTTCCAGGGACCCCTCAGAAGCAAAGATTTTAGTTAAAAATGTTCGCTTAAAAAATATATATATATTCAAATATTTGCACACATTTTCACAACTTTTCAAAAATAGCAGATCTACAAGCTCGTAACGCGTCACTCGGTGCCGCGCTACGGGCTTGTAGATCTGCTATTTTTTTAATAGCCAAAGAAATCAAAAAATGACACACAGCTGCGTTTCCGATCTTAACGGGTTAATCTCTCTCTCTGTGCCTCTGACTGTGTCTCTCGCCCCCTCTCTTCATTAGTGAACTGATATAGCCACCCATGCAACCAAAACAGCTAATTACCATTATGACAATTTTCCTTTTTGGTAATTAGCAAAAAATAAGCTCTTTATTTCCACGGCGCACAAAGCAACGTGCCAATTAGAACATCGTTTGGTAGTAATTTCACTGGAACGCCCCCCCCCCCCCCCCCCCCCTCGTTTATCCTGGTGGCTTCAATGTGAAGCCGGGCGTTAAAATTAGTGGCAGCAACAACGTGATGGAGAGTTAACGATGTGTTGTTCCAACACAGGTGATGTTAAGTCCGTGTCAATCATACACTCAGGATGCGGTTTGTGTTTCTGTGTGTGTTTCTGTGTGTGTGTGTGTGTGTGCGTGTGTGTGTGTGTGTGTGCGTGTGTGTGTGTGTGCGTGCATGTGTGTGTGTGTGTTGTTACTAAGACCCCTGGGGGTCCCCCACAGTGTGCTAGAGGAGTGGAGCACTGCAGTTTATTAAGAAGTGAGAGTGCAAACATGCCTGCGTGTGTGTGTGTGTATGTGCGTGTGTGTCTCGTCCGACATGCTGACTTGTGATTCAAACCCTCCGTTGCTGGACTTAACGGTGGGTCTGACCACACGGAGAGACCAGGGTTTTAATCCCGGGAGAGTACACAAGAATTTAACCACTTCAACCCCTCTATACTGTACTTAGTAAACTTAACACAGCTCTCCACAGCACAGACTCGGCGTTGAAGCATCTGCTGCCGACAAATTGTTGTCGGATAGCGTCATTCCGTCGGGTCAGGCCTCTTTCTACCCGACTCAGAGAAACCGAGCATGTTCAGTCTTTGGGCCGACTGGTAGAGCCGTGGGGTAGAGAAGAGGGGGGAGAGAGAGGGTTAAAGGTTTGGTCCGAGCTGGCTTCGGTGTTGCCAGATTCTGTGAGAGAAACAAGCAACCAGGTCTATGAAAACAAGCCCAAAATAAGTGATCCGTTTCACCACTTGAGCCCTATTATAATCAGCTATTTTCAAAAAGAATCTTGATAGCCAGCCCAAATAAGTAACTACACTTCAGAAACAAGCCCAAACAAAAGCAACCAGCGACTATAAATATTCACAAGCGCCCTCACAGGGAAACAAGCCCAAAGTCGCTTATAATAAGCAGACCTGGCAACACTGGCAGGCCATTTTGCCAGCTATAACACATGAGCACAACAATGGACACATCGGCGACAGTTTGTGCTGAACTAAATGCCAACTTTTGCCAACAGATTACCAGTCTGTTGTAGTCTGTTGTAGTCTGTACTTTTTCCCTCTACGCCAAATTTATTCACCAGAAATAGCCGAGCTACAAGCTCAGAACAGCGCGTCACTTTGCGAGGCCTGGTGAGCTTGTAGATGCTATAGGGTTCAAGTGGTCAAAAATTATTATTGCGTTTAGCTGACCGGACACATTTTGAACCAAAGACATAAAATGAACTCAGTGAAAATGTTGCAGTGCCATCCATGCTGCCTGCCAAAATGATGTCTGCAAAAGTATGTGTCCGACACACACACACACACACACACACACACACACACACACACACACACACACACACACACACACACACACACACACACACACACACACACACACACACACACACACACTCAACACTGGCATGGACAAAGAAACAGCTTTGAGTAAATGGGGCATGACCTTGCAGCACCTAGACCATATCAATTGGTACAGTATGTACAAGTGGAATAGTGGATGTGCCTCCCTCATTTAACCATTTAACTGTACTGTCAGCTTGTTACGTGCACGTCTATGTTTAGGTTTCCATAAAGTGTGCAACATTTTGAGGACAGTGGGGACAATGAGGACAGTGGGGACAGTGGGGACAGTGAGGACAGTGGGGACAGTGGGGACAGTGGGGACAGTGAGGACAGTGGGGACAGTGAGGACAGTGAGGACAGTGAGGACAGTGGGGACAGTGAGGACAGTGGGGACAGTGGGGACAGTGAGGACAGTGAGGACAGTGGGGACAGTGAGGACAGTGGGGACAGTGAGGACAGTGAGGACAGTGGGGACAGTGGGGACAGTGAGGACAGTGGGGACAGTGAGGACAGTGGGGACAGTGGGGACAGTGAGGACAGTGGGGACAGTGAGGACAGTGAGGACAGTGGGGACAGTGGGGACAGTGAGGACAGTGGGGACAGTGGGGACAGTGAGGACAGTGAGGACAGTGAGGACAGTGGGGACAGTGAGGACAGTGGGGACAGTGAGGACAGTGAGGACAGTGGGGACAGTGGGGACAGTGAGGACAGTGGGGACAGTGAGGACAGTGGGGACAGTGGGGACAGTGAGGACAGTGGGGACAGTGAGGACAGTGAGGACAGTGGGGACAGTGAGGACAGTGAGGACAGTGGGGACAGTGGGGACAGTGAGGACAGTGAGGACAGTGGGGACAGTGAGGACAGTGAGGACAGTGGAAACAGTGAGGACAGTGGACAAACAAAGATTGACACTGATCCGTTGCACGGTTTGCAAGATTAGCTCCGAACGGCTGACTGACGCACGCACGCACGCACGCACGCACGCACACACACACACACACACACACACACACACACACACACACACACACACACACACACACACACACACACACACACACACACACACACACACACACACACACACACACACACACACATACACTCTTCTCATTGACAGCCTCTTGCAGATGGAGTCACGCTGTAAAACGTGGAGTCTGAGCTAATCTGAATTTGTTTACCTGAGAAACCTCATACGTGTGTCTAATATCCATCATGTCAAACTCTTTGACAAGTGTAGAGATTATATAAGGGTCCATATGGTTCCATTTGTACAACGTCAGAGTTCAATTAACGCTCAGGATTATGACTGTGTGCACACCTCTCCTCTCCTCTCCTCTCCTCTCCTCTCCTCTCCTCTCTGCTCCTCTCCTCTCCTCTCCTCTCCTCTCTGCTCCTCTCCTCTCCTCTCCTCTCCTCTCCTCTCCTCTCCTCTCCTCTCCTCTCCTCTCCTCTCTGCTCCTCTCCTCTCCTCTCCTCTCCTCTCCTCTCCTATCCTCTCCGCTCCGCTCCTCTCCTCTGCCGCGCTATGAGCTTGTAGATCTGCTATTTTTGAATACCCCAAAGAAATGTAAAGAATGCCACCGATGCGTTCCCGGTCTTAGTGGGCTATCATAACGTGACGCCCATATTAACATATATATTAAAGATGTCTCACTTGTTCCTCGCTGAGATACATGCAACGTGTTGAAATGTAGAGACTTAAGACTTAAGGCCACTGACACTTAATCACCGCGTCCTAAATCATCATCGTCACCGTCTAAAGCCCCTGTGTTTAGACTTGGTTTGATGCCCCTGTGTTTAGACTTGGTTTGATGCCCCTGTGTTTAGACTTGGTTTGACGCCCCTGTGTTTAGACTTGGTTTGATGCCCCTGTGTTTAGACTTGGTTTGATGCCCCTGTGTTTAGACTTGGTTTGATGCCCCTGTGTTTAGACTTGGTTTGATGCCCCTGTGTTTAGACTTGGTTTGATGCCCCTGTGTTTAGACTTGGTTTGACGCCCCTGTGTTTAGACTTGGTTTGATGCCCCTGTGTTTAGACTTGGTTTGATGCCCCTGTGTTTAGACTTGGTTTGACGCCCCTGTGTTTAGACTTGGTTTGATGCACCTGTGTTTAGACTTGGTTTGATGCCCCTGTGTTTAGACTTGGTTTGACGCCCCTGTGTTTAGACTTGGTTTGACGCCCCTGTGTTTAGACTTGGTTTGATGCACCTGTGTTTAGACTTGGTTTGATGCCCCTGTGTTTAGACTTGGTTTGATGCCCCTGTGTTTAGACTTGGTTTGATGCCCCTGTGTTTAGACTTGGTTTGATGCCCCTGTGTTTAGACTTGGTTTGACGCCCCTGTGTTTAGACTTGGTTTGACGCCCCTGTGTTTAGACTTGGTTTGATGCCCCTGTGTTTAGACTTGGTTTGATGCCCCTGTGTTTAGACTTGGTTTGATGCCCCTGTGTTTAGACTTGGTTTGACGCCCCTGTGTTTAGACTTGGTTTGACGCCCCTGTGTTTAGACTTGGTTTGATGCCCCTGTGTTTAGACTTGGTTTGCGCGCCGTGTCGTACCGACACGCCCGACAATAGCAGATCTGCTATTTTTTGGTGCACGTCACCGGCACAGAACTTAAGTATAAATCACCCTTAATGGGGGTGATGTGTGCAGAGCAGGTCTGTAAGATCTACTGAGAGAGACGATCTACTGGACGGACGGCGGCGAGCTGTTCCCTATTAACCAATATTTAGCAATTAAAGGTATAGTTCACCCCAAAATGACTTTTTTCCTATTGATTAGTCACCCCATGGAGACTTGAATTCATGGATATTTATTAGTTTTTGTCTCATTCCTAAGACAATAATTTGATGATTTGATGTGTCTCCGTTAGGAGACACAAAGAGTCTCCATTGTGTCTCCTACCGGAACCGCTGCCTACTAGATATGCGCGGATGGGTTTTTTTGTCACCCAAATCCGTGTTTACAAGTTCATCATCCATCCGCCATCCACCCGCTTGTCATTAGATCATCCTATTTATAGATCTGCACCAACCGCACCAAATAATTGTTATTTTCCTGACGTTAGTTTTCTTATAAACAATGTTACTCACCACTGTCACCATGCAGTGACTGGATACAATCATCAACCATTGTAACAACAAGCGCACGTCTTCATTCAGTTACTTTCGCTTTCAACCACTTTGTTGCCATGTCGGCTTTTTATAAGCTTTTTACAAGCGACTTTTGGGCTTGTTTGGCACTTGTTTTTCGCTTGTTGTCATAGACCTGGCTGCTTATTTCTCTCGCAACCTGGCAACACTGGCTGCCTGCAAAGCAACGTGTAGTAAGCGGCTAATTTGTGCCTGGTGTAAAATGACGTAATATTAAAATACTACAAACGCACACGCGGTGAAATTTCGTGCTTTTTAAAAGCTATAATAGGCCTATAGATAGATATCATTCATTTAATTCCCGCATTATTTCACCCGCGGTTTATCCAATGTTAATTAATAATTATATTTGATTGACCCAAATCCACCCAAACTGTGGTTACCCGCGGCACCCGTGGGTAACCGCGGGTGCTGCGGGTAACCACGCAGCTCTACTGCCTACCGTAAAATATCCATGAATTCAAGTCTCCATGAGGTAACTAATCAATAGAAAAAAGTAACTGAACTATCCCTTTAACATGATGAATTGCTGGATACTAGAAATACAGTATACCACAAAGAAAGGTCACATAGAACACACACACACACACACACACACACACACACACACACACACACACACACACACACACACACACACACACACACACACACACACACAAACTGATGTACCGTACGTGTGTGTCCACGCACGCAAGCACAAAGCGCATGCACACAAGTGTGCACGCACACAGAAACACACCCGTACAGACACACAGAAACACACCCGTACAGACACACAGAAACACACCCGTACAGACACACAGAAACACACCCGTACAGACACACAGAAACACACCCGTACAGACACACAGGAACACACCCGTACAGACACACAGAAACACACCCGTACAGACACACAGAAACACACCCGTACAGACACACAGACACACACCCGTACAGACACACAGGAACACACCCGTACAGACACACAGACACACACCCGTACAGACACACAGACACACACCCGTACAGACACACAGGAACACACCCGTACAGACACACAGAAACACACCCGTACAGACACACAGACACACACCCGTACATACACACAGACACACACCCGTACAGACACACAGAAACACACCCGTACAGACACACAGACACACACCCGTACAGACACACAGGAACACACCCGTACAGACACACAGACACACACCCGTACAGACACACAGAAACACACCCGTACAGACACACAGACACACACCCGTACAGACACACAGACACACACCCGTACAGACACACAGACACACACCCGTACAGACACACAGACACACACCCGTACAGACACACAGACACACACCCGTACAGACACACAGAAACACACCCGTACAGACACACAGAAACACACCCGTACAGACACACAGACACACACCCGTACAGACACACAGAAACACACCCGTACAGACACACAGAAACACACCCGTACAGACACACAGAAACACACCCGTACAGACACACAGAAACACACCCGTACAGACACACAGGAACACACCCGTACAGACACACAGGAACACACCCGTACAGACACACAGAAACACACCCGTACAGACACACAGACACACACCCGTACAGACACACAGAAACACACCCGTACAGACACACAGGAACACACCCGTACAGACACACAGACACACACCCGTACAGACACACAGAAACACACCCGTACAGACACACAGGAACACACCCGTACAGACACACAGACACACACCCGTACAGACACACAGAAACACACCCGTACAGACACACAGAAACACACCCGTACAGACACACAGAAACACACCCGTACAGACACACAGGAACACACCCGTACAGACACACAGAAACACACCCGTACAGACACACAGACACACACCCGTACAGACACACAGAAACACACCCGTACAGACACACAGAAACACACCCGTACAGACACACAGACACACACCCGTACAGACACACAGAAACACACCCGTACAGACACACAGAAACACACCCGTACAGACACACAGAAACACACCCGTACAGACACACAGAAACACACCCGTACAGACACACAGAAACACACCCGTACAGACACACAGAAACACACCCGTACAGACACACAGAAACACACCCGTACAGACACACAGACACACACCCGTACAGACACACAGAAACACACCCGTACAGACACACAGACACACACTAGCAGAAAGGTCAAAGCTCTGTGAGAAAAAGATATGTGAAGAAGACCTGCTGCCTGTTGCTATGGAGCAGGCCTATTCCTAGAGGCATGAACACACACACACACACACACACACACACACACACACACACACACACACACACACACACACACACACACACACACACACACACGTGCACGCATAAACACATGCATGCGCTCTATCAGTCTTAAAGAAACTAGAGCAGTTGCATGGTGGTGGACACACACACACACACACACACACACACACACACACACACACACACGCACACGCACACGCACACACACACCATAAATCTTAGTCTTATTAAAGAAGCGAACAGGCCAGGAGGCAGCAGACACTTTTCAAGAACAACATCACAACCCAAATGAATCCTCCAGGACTGTGTGTGTGTGTGTGTGTGTGTGTGTGTGTGTGTGTGTGTGTGTGTGTGTGTGTGTGTGTGTGTATGTGTATGTGTGTGTGTGCGTGTGCGTGTGCTCTATTTGTGCGCAGGGCATGCAGAGTTGAAAGACACTTTTCAAGAACAACATCTCTGGCCTTGTTTATCATCTAGGACATCTAGGACAGGACAAACTGTGCCAGTTGGTTAATAAGATTCAGCCTCCAATCACAGTTCATTCAACACTCTGTGTGTTTCTGTTTGTGTCCTAGGGAGGCTGAGAGTGTGTGTGTGTGTGTGTGTGTGTGTGTGTGTGTGTGTGTGTGTGTGTGTGTGTGTGTGTGTGTGTGTGTGTGTGTGTGTGTGTGTGTGTGTGTGTGTGTGTGTGTGTGTGTGTGTGTGTGTGTGTGTGTGTGTGTGTGTGTGTGTGTGTGTGTGTGTGAGAGAGAGAGAGAGAGACCCTTTGAACTGCTTAATTTGTAAAAATGCATTTTTTAAAAAGACTGAGCTTCAACGTACCTTATTGAACAGTATATGTAAAAAGGGGGAAAAGACTGGTAACCTGGAACCATGTCAAACCGGCGGTGTACTTGTGTTTGTCTATCTTACTTTATTTGAATTGTCTTGTTACATAATGTCTGTTCATTGTGATGCCTGTTATTTTCTTTGTGTTTGTTATGATTAAGGTAGTCAAGCTGTAGTCAAACCAAAAAAAACTGCTGGTTCTACACAAATTGGATGAGACATTAATGTGAAACTGTCAGAACCTTCAATAAAGAACATACTGTAATAATAATTCCTCAGTGGAAGTTTTTTTTTGCTTCTTTCCCATTAGGTCTATATCTATAAATATTTCCTATATCCTAACCCAGTGGTTCTCAACCTTTTCAGGCCGCGACCCCCAAAAATAATCTATATTTGAACTAGGGACACCCCCCACCTAGAGGGGGCTAGGGTTAGGGTTTCAAGCACTTGGAATTGTAGGAGTTGAGGCATTACATTTAGTCTGACATGGTTCCATGTCTGACATGAAAATAGCTGATCTACAAGCTTGTAGATCTGCTATTTTCACAATATTTACCTCTTTCTGGTCTTTTTTCATACATTTTCTTTACTCTTTTTTTTGGTACACATTTAAAAAAAAAAAAAATTCACTGTCATCTTTGGACCCCCTCAAAATCATGTGGCGACCCCCTGGGGGTCCCGACCAACATGTTGTAGAACCACTGTCCTAACCTATAGTTTTGTCATGCTATACATTTACTTATCATCCTTATTACAGTGCATTATCATAGCATGTCTTCAAGTGGTGTAATAATGTACTGCGTCGTAGCAGAGTATAAAGTCAAGGTCATTTGTGATGGAGAGCGGCTAATAGCTGTCTCCTTCAGGCGGACTGTGGCTTTATGTACTACCGGAGGATTGTAAGATCGATTAGCGAGGGTCAGGACTCCTGCTGTTGACTGATCGATATAAATGCATGTAAAACAGAGCATCAGGCGTGTCCATGTACAGTAGCTACATGTGGCTCTATAAAAAAAAGTCTTGAGTAAGTCTATAATTACTGGAAGCCAGGCCTTCTTTTTTTTTTTTTTACGGCTGTGTGAAGACGGACATGTAAGTTAACCCAATCAAGCCAGGAACACATCTCTGTCATTTTTAGATGTCTTTGGGCTATTCAAAAAAATAGCAGATCTACAAGCTCATAGCGCGGCACCGAGTGCCGCGCTATGAGCTTGTAGATCTGCTATTTTTTTTGAAAAATCATGTGTGCAAATCTTTGAATGTATATGTTTTTTAAAGCGAACATTTGTCAAATATTTTGTCCCAGGGACCCCTCAGGAAGCAAAGATTTGAGTTACAAATGTTCGCTTTAAAAATATACATGTTCAAAGATTTGCACACATTTTCACGATTTTTCAAAAATAGCAGATTATGCAAGGTCGTTTTAATAGCCCAAAAGTATAAAATAATGGTTACAGCTAAAATGACATATATGCGTTCCCCGGATTGAATGAGTTAAATGGTTTTGACTAAAGTGGCACTTCGTTATGTGGTGTTGGAATGACTGACAGGGTCTGAGACCTTCATCCGCGATGGCCTTTTCTCCTTATAGCCTACATTGTGTGTGTGTGCGTGCGTGTGGGCATGTGTGTGTGTGTGTGTGTGTGTGTGTGTGTGTGTGTGTGTGTGTCACACACACACACACACGCACACACGCACACACACACACACACACACACACACACACACACACACACACACACACACACACACACACACACACACACTACAGTGACAGCAGGCTGAGTGAAAAAGCCATAAGCTGATATCAGACTGCTGCAGACACACTATGGTGTAGAGGAGGGAGGGTGAATGGAGACTCTACTCTCCAAAGTGACAAATGCCTGGTGCCCAGAGTCCATTCAATGTGACAGAGAGAGAGAGAGTCCATTCAATGTGACAGAGAGAGAGAGAGAGAGAGAGAGAGAGAGAGAGAGAGAGAGAGAGAGAGAGAGAGAGAGAGAGAGAGAGAGAGAGAGAGAGAGAGAGAGAGAGAGCCATGGGGGATCTCAATGTCATGACAGGATCACAACTCATTTCCTATTAGATTTAGCAGCGTGTTTAATGCTGGAGGCTATTTGCTTGATTTAGGTCTTAGGTGCCTGGCAGGCAGGCAGCTGGTAGCGATTGAGGATCGATCTCTGGGGGGATAATGGTTGAAAGTTTCCCAAAATGAAATGAATCCATATCATATCCATGCCTGTTTGGTTCAGTTTCTTACATGTTTTTAGTGGTGTGATGATGATGATTATTTTTGTATGCATTTGCTTATTGTAGAACTTTGAGATTTTCACAAATGTTAAGTGTTATAAATACAATCCATTATTATTATTATTATTATTTGTATAAGCCCACACTTTGTTAGCAACAGATCAACCTGTATATTCTATATTCTAGCCCAGTGGTTCTCAAACTTTTTCGTGACAAGGACCCCCAAATTGATATGTATATGTGGCCGCGGACCCCCACCTGAAAATATGTTGTGCCAGGGACCCCCAGAAGCAGAGATTTGTGTTCAAAATGTTTGCCTTATTTTTTATTTAATTTTTTTAAGATTTGCACACATTTTCAAGATTTTTCAAAAATAGCAAATCTACAAGCTTGTAGATCTGCTATTTTTTTGAATAGCCTAAGTATAAAATATGGATAAAGGGGTTAAAATGATTGTGACGCTTCATGAACTCATTTAGCTGGGGACCCCTTGGCTGGACCCCCACTTTGAGAACCTGTTCTAGCCTACAGCCCACCAATCTGTCAGGGAATCGAGAACCTGCAATGAAACGACCGAGTCTGCGTCGTGAGTAAACTTCTCTATAACATATCATCATTGTGCAACATCTCAAAAAGCTCCACATAAACATCTGATCTCCAACATCAACCCAGAAGAAGTGCCTCTCAGATAAACTACCGGACAGGAACCATAAACATTAAACATCCAGAAGGAGGAATAACGGTGAACATTCGGCCAACAGAACGGTCTGTCTGGCAGCAACACGATGCTGCAGAGAGAACCTTTTTATGGTAGAAAATAAAACACAGATCCGCAGCAAAACCAGTGGTGGAAAAAGTACTATTTTAGTTTTACTTAAGTAAAAGTATCAATACTGCAATTTAGATATACTGACAAGTTATAAGTCCGGAATTAAAAATGTACTTGAGTAAAAGTACAAAAGTTTTGTAATATACTTAAAGCACACAGGTAAAAGTGCTCATTGCGCAAGTTTTCAAATGTATGAAATGTATAGGGATCTCTTGAAAATAGCAGATCTACAAGCTCACAATGCGTTGCATCACAAGGCATTGTGTGAGCTTGTAGATCGGCTATACAGCCGAAGTTTAAATAGGGCTGAAGTGGTTAATATATATTATGTTTTGTATTAATAATCAATATCTACAAAGTAACTAGTAACTAAAGTTGTGCAATATTTACTCTGAGATGTAGTGGAAATTGAAAATACTCCAGTAGACTAAAGTAAAAAAATAAATACCTCAAAATTGTACTCAAGTAAGTAAATGTTACTTCTCTTTCTTCACCACTATCTCAGTCAAAAGGCATCATAAATCAGGCTGACAGGCTGTCACTCACCTCAGCAGAGAAGCAGTGATTGCTCCTCTTCTCTCCACGCGCCTCCACAACCATCCGAGCAGCGATACGAGCCTAACGGCTTCTCCTCCTTCAATAAGTAACGGCTTCTCCTCCTTCAATAAGTAACGGCTTCTCCTCCTTCAATAAGTAACGGCTTCTCCTCCTTCAATAAGTAACGGCTTCTCCTCCTTCAATAAGTAACGGCTTCTCCTCCTTCAATAAGTAACGGCTTCTCCTCAATAAGAGCCTATATAACGGCTTCTCCTCAGTGACAACCTGTAGTTAAATCCGTCCAAAAAAAGATCAAACTTAAAGGAGTCGATGATCCTCACCGACCCGAGGCTCTGATGATGCATTTATATGATTGTCACCAGTTCATAAAAACGGCCGATGTGTGAAGTTACACACGTTATTTATTCTCCCCGTTAGATCTCCTCTCCTCTTTAGATCTCCTCTCCTCTCTGTTAGATCTCCTCTCCTCTTTAGATCTCCTCTCCTCTCTGTTAGATCTCCTCTCCTCTCTGTTAGATCTCCTCTCCTCTTTAGATCTCCTCTCCTCTAGATCTCCTCTCCTCTCCACCACTTGTTTCGTGCAGCGAAGCCTCTCTGGTTCTCCTGCGCTGTTCACACAGGCTGCGATGCGATGCGCGCCGCGTTGTGATGATAATGATGACGATCGCGTGTCCTCTAGCGACTGTTGTGTGAATGTGATGATGGCACCTTAACTCTGTGGATGAGGAGGAGGAGGAAGAGGAGGAGGAAGAGGAGGAGGAGGAGGAGGCAGGAGCACAGCGCTCTGTTGATACCATCACATCACGAGGAACAAAGTGAGATCCGATCCCTCAGGAGCAGAGGAGAGGAGAGGAGGTTCTCAATCTCTCCTCCTCCTCCTCTCCGTCACCAGAAGCAGAGGAGAGAGAGGAGGGCAGTAAAGCGCTCCTCTTTCAGTCTCCTCTCCTCTCCTCTCCTCTCCTCTCCTCTCCTCTCCTCTCCTCCTCTTGATATTAGATATTAAACGCTCGATCTCGGGAACACGAGCCTAGCGGAGCGAGTGGGAGTCTTTGGTGTGTGTGTGTGTGTGTGTGTGTGTGTGTGTGTGTGTGTGTGTGTGTGTGTGTGTGTGTGTGTGTGTGTGTGTGTGTGTGTGTGTGTGGCAGCATGCAGCTCACCCACATGTAAAGGTATCATCTTACATAAAGTGCTTTTTTTATGATCCGAGGGCAGAGAAACAATCCGTAGTATAGCACTCAGTGGTGCAAAAGGGTAACTGAGTACTTTTACTCAAGCTACTACATTTACTCAAGTAATTGTACTTATTAAAATGTTGAGGTATTTTTTACTTTACTGCAGTATTTACTTTTACTTCACTACATCTCAGAGGCACATTTTGTGGGCTACTTTTACTCCCACTACAATTGTTTGAGAACTTTAATTGCTTTTTGATTGTAATTACAAAACATACATGAATCACTTCGGCCTATTTCTACCTTTTTAAAATAGCCGATCTACAAGCTCACAATGGATCATGGTGCAACGCATCGTGATTTTTAGATTTGTATACATTTGAAAACTTGTGAAATGGGACCTTCTGCATAATGAGTACTTTCTACTTTTGGTACTTTAAGTACATTTTGATACCAATACTTTGTTTTACTTTGACTCAAGGCAATTTTGAATTCCGGACTTTAACTTGTAACAGAGTATTTCTGCATTGCAATATTGATACTTTTACTTAAGTAACCCACCACTGTGAGAGGGCAGAGAGAGAGAACAGTCTGTAGCTACACTGTATCTTGAGTCAGTAACATTTCTCATGGTACTGTAGCTACATTTGACCACAGCAACGATGGCTCCTGTAATTATAGTTAGTTCACTTTTCTCATGCCTGTGTAATAATTGGGCTGATTTTTTTTTCTTCTCTTTTCACTTTTTAAAGGTTCTGCTTGGGGGGGGGGTTTCAGAATTTGCAGCCCTTTATACATCCCACTATCTCAGTAAAACATGGTGTTGGTAATGAGACCATATTTACCTCCCCAATTAATTAGGAATGGCAAACGTTTGAATCAATGTTAAATATAGTACGTCTATGAGTTATGGCTGGTGTAATTTTGCCTAGATTTTCCCAGAAACCTTATGCTCCGTCAGTGCCAGGACATTTCTCACTGCCAACAGCACACACACACACACACACATCCAAACTGGCATGAATTACAAAAACCGGGGACTACAATCGCCCCCCTCTGTGTTGTCATAATTTGCTAAATTTAGGGCTCCCTAAAAAGTGTGACACCGCCGTGCCCTGTTTTATCATTTCTTTCCACTCCCATTATCCAAAGTCTTCTTCCAATTGTCACATTTTCCTGCCGGTGTGGGGATGTGCATTCATCCTGGGAGAATGGGCGCCTATTACACGCTTTTAACGGCTGTGACAGCAGCCTTCACACTGAGGGAGCCAAAGACTTCATAGCTCTGTAGCGCTCTCTCTCTCGCTCTCACACACACACACACACACACACACACACACACACACACACACACACACACACACACACACACACACACACACACACACACACACACACACACACACACAACACTGACACGATGTACATACAGTATGACATGAAAAGGCCAATTTATCAAACCACCAGCCAAGGCAGGCTTGAGGACGTGTGGTGCCAGCATCGGTCTGAAGAATATGGGGCAGTTAGCTTGTGTGTGTGTGTGTGTGTGTGTGTGTGTGTGTGTGTGTGTGTGTGTGTGTGTGTGTGTGTGTGTGTGTGTGTGTGTGTGTGTGTGTGTGTGTGTGTGTGTGTGTGTGTGTGTGTGTGTGTGTCTGTGTGTATACTTTGATTCCACAGTACTGTGCTCCATGCCCACATACTGTTGTACAGTGACCTACTGTAGTCTACAGCAACATGTTCATACTGTAGTCTACAGTAACATGTTCATACTGTAGTCTACAGTAACATGTTCATACTGTAGTCTACAGTAACATGTTCATACTGTAGTCTACAGTAACATGTTCATACTGTAGTCTACAGTAACATGTTCATACTGTAGTCTACAGTAACATGTTCATACTGTAGTCTACAGTAACATGTTCATACAGTAACATGTTCATACTGTAGTCTACAGTAACATGTTCATACTGTAGTCTACACAGTAACATGTTAATAATGTAGTGTACAGTGACATGTTCGTACTGTAGTCTACAGTAACATATTGTAGTCTACAGTAACATGTTCATACTGTAGTCTATACAGTAACATGTTCATACTGTAGTGTACAGTGACATGTTCATACTGTAGTCTATACAGTAACATGTTCATACTGTAGTCTATACAGTAACATGTTCATACTGTAGTCTATACAGTAACATGTTCATACTGTAGTCTATACAGTAACATGTTCATACTGTAGTCTATACAGTAACATGTTCATACTGTAGTGTACAGTGACATGTTCATACTGTAGTCTACAGTAACATGTTCATACTGTAGTCTACACAGTAACATGTTCATACTTTAGTCTACAGTAACATGTTCATACTTTAGTCTACAGTAACATGTTCATACTGTAGTCCACAGTAACATGTTCATACTGTAGTCTACAGTAACATGTTCATACTGTAGTCTACAGTAACATGTTCATACTGTAGTCCACAGTAACATGTTCATACTGTAGTCTACAGTAACATGTTCATACTTTAGTCTACAGTAACATGTTCATACTGTAGTCCACAGTAACATGTTCATACTGTAGTCTACAGTAACATGTTCATACTGTAGTCTACAGTAACATACTGTAGTCTACAGTAACATGTTCATACTGTAGTCTACAGTAACATGTTCATACTTTAGTCTACAGTAACATGTTCATACTGTAGTGTACAGTGACATGTTCATACTGTAGTCTACAGTAACATGTTCATACTGTAGTCTACAGTAACATACTGTAGTCTACAGTAACATGTTCATACTGTAGTCTACAGTAACATGTTCATACTGTAGTCTACAGTAACATACTGTAGTCTACAGTAACATGTTCATACTGTAGTGTACAGTAACATGTTAATACTGTAGTCTACAGTAACATGTTCATACTGTAGTCTACAGTAACATGTTAATACTGTAGTCTACACAGTAACATGTTCATACTGTAGTCTATACAGTAACATGTTCATAATGTAGTGTACAGTGACATGTTCATACTGTAGTCTATACAGTAACA
The DNA here is from genome assembly GCF_963280865.1 of Gymnoscopelus braueri. Lineage (NCBI taxonomy): Eukaryota > Metazoa > Chordata > Actinopteri > Myctophiformes > Myctophidae > Gymnoscopelus > Gymnoscopelus braueri. The sequence continues at coordinate 1,332,240 of NC_137619.1, read as the reverse complement.
TGTTCATACTGTAGTCTATACAGTAACATGTTCATACTGTAGTCTACAGTAACATGTTCATACTGTAGTCTACAGTAACATGTTCATACTGTAGTCTACAGTAACATGTTCATTCCCCTTCAGCTCATCTTCCCTCAGCGACACACAACAACACGGCACAGCGTTGCTAACAAACACGCGGCTAAAAGACATTAATCCACTTGGTGTGACGCCTTGTCATGTGGTTTATTGTGTGGCTAATTGGCAGCTGCTTCACTTTGCTTTGTGCCGCTTATGATGTGGGACTGGAAGAGAGAGAGAACGAGAAAGATGGAGAGAGTGACTGAGTGTGAAAGAGAGAGAGAGAGAGAGAGAGAGATTTAATGGGGATTGTCGGGTCTGTCATCCTGTGTCCGATCAAACTGCTATAGATCGATGGTCATTTCTATTCACCAGCCCCTCATCTAATTAACATTTCTGTTCTGAACTGAGATAAGACAGCTTTGGGAGCAGAAAAGGCCTTTGGAGTCGAGGCGTGGGGGGTGTTGGGAGGGGATTTCTGCGGGGACGCAGAGGGCATTTTACAACCGAACGGGATGCATGCACGCGCATTCCCTATGTGTGCGAAAATTCTTCTTTTTTAAAATTTTTTATTTCATTTTTTGGGGGGGTTTTGTTATCTTAATTTGGTTAATTTGGTTAATTTGGTTTTTCGGTACAAAAAAAAATCTCCATGAAGTGTAGATGTCAGAGGTTTTTTCTTTTTCTTTTTTCTTCATCCCAAAAGTGGGGGGGATATCCCCCCCCCCCCCAATGGAACTGGGTATGTTCAAATAATAAAATAATATTTTCGGTGAGTGACATGGTTGTACGGCAAAGCGTAACTGAATGGTTGCCTCCGCCAGATAAATGCAGTGAAATGCAGATCATCAGGTGTCTGCACGGTAACATCCTGTAAGGGTCCATTTGGTTCCATTTGGTTCCATTTGTGCACTCTTTCAGTGTACTGTGAGCACGTCCTATATTCCTTCCAAGGCTCACATAACACAGCCTTGTGTCAGGATGGACACGGCAGAAGGTAATTGATCTGAACAAACAGAGTGACTTACTGCAATATCAACTTTTGACACGACTTGTTGAGCCACACATTAATGTGCTGTAAGAGATACCGCTGCTAAAGGTAACGGGTGAAAGAACACATCAAACCGATACATGGGATAGTATTGCTTTTAATCCACTAAAGTCCCCGCTTCGGGGAGAGCGTTCTAAAGTTAGAGGTGAAAATGTGTGAGTTTATGTGTGACTCTGGACATTCCTTAGTGTTGTGTCTCTGTCTCTTTTGTGACGGTACAGTTACAGTACATCTCTGTGGTTTAGCTGCCTGCATGGACGCTGTCCCCATGCCAAGCTCAGGGGACAGTTTGGGGGACAGACAGTGTGCCATCACCACCACCTGGCCTGCCGGGCCCCAAGGAGGACAAATGGTCCATAAAACAAAATAAAACATTTTTTATGTGCCAACTCATTATGGCCTCTCACTGGCCACCAGAAGCTTCCAACTAGAGCTATAAGCTTCTTCTTATCGATGACGTTTTGGGGGATTAATCAAATAATGGAGAAGTGTTCTTTTTGGAACTTTTTGTCACAAATCATTGGGAACAAATTGTAATAGATTTTATTTTATGATCGACTAAATCGATTAGTCTGATTAACTGCGTAATTAAAATAAACTCATTAACCCATTAAGACCTGAGGCCGATTCAACAAAATGTCTTCTAAATCCTAACAGTTTTTTGAAAAAAAACCTACAGTATGTTACTATATCAGTGGTTCTCAAACCACAGATTTTTCATATCAAGGACCCTCAACATGATATGTATTTGGCCTTGGACCCCCATCTCAAAATATCTTGTTCCAGGGACCCCCCAGAAGCAAAGATTTGAGTTACAAAGGTTTGCTTAAAAATATATATATTCAAAGATTTGCAAATATTTAAAAAAAAAATCTAATTTGCCGCGCTACGAGCTTGTAGATCTGTTATTTTTGAATAGCCAAAGAAATCTTAAAATGACACAGATGCGTTCCCGGTCTTAATGGGTTGAAATGTATTACTTGTATTTTTTACTTTATAATCGATTACATTGATTCGTTGGATTAACCGTTGCACCTTATTGCCAACGCTGATATTATGCCTTTGTTTCCCCACCCACAGGTCACAGGTCACAGGTCACCCACAGGTCAACGAACAGACGCAGGCCCCCACCCAGTGTTGCCAGATTCTGTGAGAGAAACAAGCAACCAGGTCTAGGAAAACCAGCCCAAAAGAAGCAACTATGGGCTACATGAGCACTTTAACATATACATCAGCTATTTGAAAATAGCAGATCTACAAGCTCACAATGTGTCGCGATGGGGACGGACGGACCTCCCAGGTCCTCCCAGGTCCGTCCGGACCTCCCAGGTCCGGACGGACCTGGGAGTCCAACCTCTGTACGTAATGGTACCGAGGAGGGTCAAATGGCCAGAGGAGGCTCAAATGGCCAGAGGAGGCTCAAATGGCCAGAGGAGGCTCAAATGGCCGTATGAGGATGCAACAGACAGCGGTATGTGATTTCCTGGTGACCTCCTATAAGGTGTTTATTATAAACAGGTGACGGTGTAATCCAGACCGTTGGTAGATTTGATTTCAGGAGCATCAGCAACTGTTGTAATTACACCTCGTCTCTGCTTCCCCTTCCAGGCCGCCATATATAGTCGGTCGGTGTGTGTTACGGGGGTTTAAATCAAACTTAATGTGGCCTCTTGTCATCGTCTCCAACGCCCAGACAGGGAGGAAGGAGGAAGAGCCAAGTGAGGGAGGAGGATGGGGGAGTAATGGTGTAGCTTAAACCCGGAGAGCCTCAACTTTAATATAAATGAATGCCTGTATGACTCATTTTTAATCAGCGCCTTAAGTCAGAAAACAAAACAAATAGATAAACAATTTTTATTTGTCGCAAGAAAACCGTCAGTGCATTTATGCTGTTTGGGCGGTGAGCCAACATGCCTTTTAACGGCCATGGCTCCTAGGGGGCTCCAAGCCCTGTGTGTGTGTGTGTGTGTGTGTGTGTGTGTGTGTGTGTGTGTGTGTGTGTGTGTGTGTGTGTGTGTGTGTGTGTGTGTGTGTGTGTGTGTGTGTGTGTGTGTGTGTGTGTGTGTGTGTGTGTGTGTGTGTGTGTGTGTGTGTGTGTGTGTGTGTGTGCGTGCGTGCGTGCGTGCGTGCGTGCGTGCGTGCGTGTCTGGGTGTCCGCAGCTAACCTCGCAATCCACTGGACCGATGAGATGAGAGAGCCACATTTCTTGTTTCTAGGGGCAGAGCCTTTTAGGAGATGGTCTGTAAGTGAGTGAGTTTACCGTGGGTGTGTGTGTGTGTGTGTGTGTGTGCCCGCCAAATGTTTTGTGCTTGCTGCCAGTAGGCCAAGGAAGTACCTCCAATGCATTTAGTTCCACATATGTTTTATGTTTTTGGAATATTTATCTTTCATTTCACAATGATGGAAGTGAGTTGCAGTTTGATCAGGTTCAAACCTGAGCCCAGACATGGACTCATATATCATAAATACGTCATAAATGACTGACGTCATACAGTTATGGCCAAATTAAATAAAGATCCCCATGGAAGCCACATGGTTATTAGACCCTGTCTTGTGATTGTGAGAATATCTTTCACATTTTGTGAATTCACAATGTCAGACCCATTGTCCCATCTCTCCACGTTCCGCAACAGTGGTGTGAAGTAACTAAGTACATTTACTCAAGTACTGTACTTAAGTACAATTTAGAGGTACTTTTACTTTACTGGAGTATTTCCAATTTTCAGTAGGCTACTTTTACTTCTACTCCACTACATCTCAGAGGCGAATATTGTACTTTTACTCCACTGCAATTATTTGAAAACTTTAGTTACGTTTTTGTTTTTGATTATTATTAAAAAAACATACAGTAACCACTTCAGCCCTTTACATTTCTGCCATTTGAAAATAGCAGATCTACAAGCTCACAATGCGTCACATTGTGACGCATTGTGAGCTTGTAGATCGGCTATTTTCAAAACATTGAAAACGTGAAGACTTGTGAAATGGGACATTCTGCATAATGACTACTTTTACTATTGGTACTGTAAGTAAATTTTGATACCAATACTTTTGTACTTTTACTGAAGTAAATTTTGAATACCTTACTTCTGCTTGTAACAGAGTATTTCTACATTGCAGTATTGATACTTTTACTTAAGTAAAAAAAATAGTACTTTTCCCACCACTGATCAACATGACATAAGAGATCCACAGGGCTTACGCCCCGTCGTCTAATCTGAGTTTCCAGAAGCTCTGGCATAAGAAACGTCCGGGCGTCTTGTTTTATGACGGTGACTAAGTTCTGTTTCTGTTGCAGAGAGTCTTGAAATGTAAAACTGCTTTTGAACTTCAGTTTTTATTGTCCCCGATAGAAGGAACGTCAATAATTTATGCAAAGGTCAAAGCTGTGCCATTTGCATTCAGTATTTTAAGAAGCTTCTAGAAGCTATTTCAGATTTACTAACCTTTTCCTTCTTCCCACCGCAAGGCTTCATTCATACTAATGAACGAAGACACTTTGCCAAAAATCTGTCATTTGACAGAGTGTACATGACGTTTAACCACTTCAAGCCCTAGCATCCCAATGTTGTGCATGTTATGTTTTTATTGTCTCTTACCACCATGCATTGTGAGCTTGTAGATCAGCATTTTTTTTTTGGCAAAGAGATTTGGTGTAGAGGGGGGGAAAAAAGCTGTCCAAGTACAGAGACAACTCAGGTCTATTTTACCAAATCTGGAGGGTGCGAGTCAGTGGTTAAAGAGGCAGATCTACAAGCTCTTGACGTGCAGTGGTGGAAATAAATAATTACATTTACTCAAGTACTGTACTTAATTAACATTTTGAGGTATTTTTTACTTTACTGGAGTATTTCCAATTTTCAGTAATTTTACTACTTCTACTTTCAGAGGCAAATATTGTACTTTTACTCCACTACAATTATTTAAAAACTTTAGTTACTAGTTACTTTGTAGGTTTTGATTATTATTACAAAACATACATTAACCACTTCGGCCCTATTTACATTTCGTCCATTTGAAAATAGCCGAGCTGTAGATCTGCTATTTTCAAAAGATGTTTTATACATTTCATACATTTGAAAACGTGTGAGATGGGACCTTCTGCATAATGAGTACTTTCTACTTTTGGTACTTTTATGTGCATTTTGATACCAATACTTTCGTACTTTTACTCAAGGATTTTGAATTCCAGACCTTCACTTGTAGCAGAGTATACATTGCAGTATTGATACTTTTACTTGAAATGTGAGTACATTTTGCACCACTGTCGACGTGCCACACCATGACGAGTGGTGAGCCTGTAGATCGTCAAATAATGTATGTATTTCTAGTGGTTAAGTGGCTCAGTGTCTAAGTGGTGAAGGAATCAGGCTGACTGCTGAGAGAGAGGGTGAGTTATATGAGGTGACAGAAGGACCAACATGATCCTGTCATCAAGCGTCTATTTATTCACAGTGAAGACAGATGCACTTTTAGAACATGGCAGCAGAACAAGAAGAATGTCTTGTACCCAGAGAAGTGTCAACTTATTGTGTATGTTTGGGGTTTGGGGTTTTGGGCAGTGGTACTCAGATATTTTACTTAAGTAAAAGTAGCATAAAAATTACTCTGTTACAAGTAAAAGGACTGTGTTCAAAATGTTACTTGAGTAAAAGTGCAAAAAGTATTGGCATCAAAATATACTTAAAGTACCAAAAGTAAAAGCACTAAAATGTTTGAAAATAGACGATCTACAAGCTTGCAACGTGTCGCGATGCGACGCGTTGTGAGCTTGTAAATCGGCTATTTTCAAATAGCCTAGGTATAAAATAGAGTTAAAGTGGTTAATGTGTGTTTTATAATGTAATCATTTCTACAAAGTAACTAGTAACTAAAAGTTTTCAAATAATTGTAGTTGAGTAAAAGTATAATGTTTTCCTCTGAGATGTAGTGGTAGTAAAAGTACTGCAAATTGGAAATACTCCAGTAAAGTAAAGAAATACCTCAAAATTGTACTTAAGTACAGTACTTGAGTAAATGTACTTAGTTACTTTCCACCACTGGTGAAGTGAACTTACTGTATGTTTAGGGTTTTGTGTTGTAGAGAGCAGACTGAATGAACGGTCCTTTCTATTGGCCACCCTGTGGGTAGCTTGTGTTATTAATCATAATCAGGGCCTCACCCACATCCAGGATGGCAGCGGGCACGGTGCCAAGTCATTTACTTTAGTGGTGCTTTACGAGCTTAAATCCTACGTATGGCAGCCTGGCTGCTCTGTCCTCAGCCTTCAATCACTACTGCTCTCTCTCTCTCTCTCTCTCTCTCTCTCTCTCTCTCTCTCTCTCTCTCTCTCTCTCTCTCTCTTTTCACTCTCCCTCTTTCTCTCTCAAACTACTCTCTCTCTCTCTCTCTATCTCTCTTTTTCACTCTCCCTCCTTCTCTTTTTCACTCTCCCTCTTTCTCTCTCAAACTACTCTCTCTCTCTCTCTCTCTCTCTTTTTCACTCCCTCTCTCTTTCTCACTCACTCACTCACTCACTCAATCACTCACTCACTCACACTCACTCTCACTCTCTCTCTCTCTCTCACACACACACACACACACACACACACACACACACACACACACACACACACACACACACACACACACACACACTCACACTCACACTCATACTCATACTCATACTCATACTCACACTCACACTCACACTCACACTCACACTCACACATACACATACACATACACACACACACACACACACACACACACACACACACACACACACACACACACACAGTTTTACATAACGGCTAAAACACTCATTAGTACCAAATCAACAGAAGGATGCTTCCAAATAGCAATGACCTTCAGTGACCTCTCTCCAACATGCTGCTGCGCTGTGTGTCTGTTGATGCTCTGTCCTGCTGCTGGAACACGTTACTCTACACTTGGTGACTGTCTCCCTCTAGTGGAGAGCTGAGCTCGGTGCAAGTACAGCGAGAGGGCAGTGTGTTTCCACAAGTAAACAGCCCCCACACAGGTAAACAGCCCCCACACAGTTAAACAGCCCCCACACAGGTAAACAGCCCCCACACAGGTAAACAGCCCCCACACAGTTAAACAGCCCCCACACAGGTAAACAGCCCCCACACAGTTAAACAGCCCCCACACAGGTAAACAGCCCCCACACAGTAAACAGCCCCCACACAGTTAAACAGCCCCCACACAGGTAAACAGCCCCCACACAGGTAAACAGCCCCCACACTACAGTAGGTCAGCACAGGTGTGTTTCTGCAGGTAAACAGCCCCCACACACACTCCCCCAGTGGCTGATGGCTGCTGCAGGGAAATGCAGGGCTGTAAAGTAACTGTAACTGTATATTTACTCAAGTACTGTACGTAAGTAAAATGTTGAGGTACTTTTACTTTATGGGAGTATTTCCAATTGTCTATACTTTTACTTCTACTACATCTCAGAGGCAAATATTGTACTTTTACTCCACTACCATTATTTGAAAACATTATTTGAAAAGTTACTTTGCGGATGTAAATCATTACATTATAAAACATACATTAACCACTTTAGCCCTATTTTATACCTAGGCTATTTGAAAATAGCAGATCTACAAGCTCACAACGCGACGCATCGTGACGCGTTGTGAGCTTGTAGATCGGCTATTTTCAAACATTTTAGCACTTTTACTTGTGATACTTTAATTACATTTTGATACCAATACTTTTGGCAGAAAAGAAAATATTTCACTGGAAGGAAAAAAAAGTTTTTGGTTGCTTACTGCGCCCTCTACAGATCTGGTCAATGGAATTTTTCTAATGACCAGATTTTTTCTTCCGGTGAAATATTTTCTTTTCTGGCCAAAAAGTGTATTATACAGAGAAGATGGGGTAACGAAAGGCCTCCCACCTCCGAGAACAGACTTTCAACAACACAAAACAGCCTTTTTTTAGGTGTGTAGTGAAGTGGTTTTGTTTATTCTTTACTAAAGTTGGAGCCTCACAGGGCAGTGGAATTCTTTGTCTATGAGCAGAGCCCAGAGCCTGGCAGAGCGTTAGAGAGAACTCACTAACACTCTGGACCAGAGCTAGAGCACAGGTGTAATGCATTATTGTTAATTAGCAGCAGTAGTGTGTTTTTTACTGTCAGTGGCAGACAGTTGTTTACTTTTGGTAAAATAATATTATCCACTGATGGATTAATTAATCATCATGTCTGTTTTCATTAAGTTCATCTTAAGGTGAGACAGCACTTATCATGTTTTTGCTTCCTTGTTGTGGATGTCTGTGTGCCATCAAATGTGTATATGCTCACTTTTAAGGCATTAGTACTAGTAGGCTTAGGCTACTGCTGGCTGAGTGTCTTCAATGTGTATTTGCTGTGTTTGGAGTGAAACTGTCTGTAACTGGTCTGTTCATGTGATGCTGTTGTTTTGTTGTTGCATAGTAAGCATAGTAGGCTCTCTACACCATTGGTTCTCAAAGTGGGGTCCGGGGACCCCCAGGGGTCCTTGAGAGGGTTCCAGGGGGTCCCCAGTCTAATGATTGATAGGAACCAGATGAACCCTTATGGGTCTGTAACTCAGACTCAGATGTTAGATTAATATTGATTTTGTAGTGTACAGTATATTGGGGTTAGCCTGGCTCCACCCCCTGAATCCTTTGCCTAGCATTCAGGGTCTGGTGACGCTTTCGAAGGCGGGTGTTTCTCGGTTGAAAATCTGTACGACGAATCGGGATCGGGACAATCCAGTATGAACCAATCGCGTTGGTTCATAGTGGAGTCCCACTTTGGCCACGCCCCCATCTCAGAACTCCGCTGCATTGAGAGGGCTTTCAGACTGAATAATGGAGTGAAACGAAATGAAAATTCAGGCTGAGTGTCAGGCTATATTGGGGTCCCATAGATAAAAAATACCATCACATGGGGGTCCATGCCCCACAAATTGGGTTCCTTGAAATTAAAATGGTTCTGAATCACTGCTATAGCCTTAAAGATTTTCTCTTTTGGGGGTCCCTGCCATATATTTTCAAATGGGGGTCCGTGGGCTAATACACATTTGGGGGTCCTTGACATGAAAAAGTTTGAGAAGCACTGGTCTACACTGGCTCCCCGTAGCGGCTCGCATCCAGTTTAAAACCCTGGTGCTAGCCTATAGGGCAGTGAAAGGAACAGCTCCTTCTTACCTCAACTATGTCTACTTGTTGTCAATTATTTGTATGAGCTCTTGTTTTATTGGATCTTGTTTATTCGATACACTTATTTAGCTCGTGCTCATTTGATTTTCCTATTTGTCTCATCTGTTTATGAAAGTAGGTAACTGATATATTGCACTTTTACCTTAGCGCTAGGTATACTCTTAGTTGCTTATTTTAGAAGATAATGCACTTAAGACTTCTGGTGATTAGTAGTTTGTTTCCTTGCCTACTTATGTTGAATGCACTTACTGTAAGTCACTTTGGATAAAAGTGTCTGCTAAATGACTGTAATGTAATGTAATGTACGTTCACCATAGAGATATTTATACACATACAGTATTCTGCTGTGGTCTGAGACAGTTCATGACACAAGAGGGCGCTAGAGTGTTCTGCTTCCACTGTTTCTACTTGAGGCTTGTGGCTCTTTAGAGAGAGAGAGAGAGAGAGAGAGAGAGAGAGAGAGAGAAATAAAAACCTCAGGAAATCTTTGTTACTTAACAATTAATTATCTTCCATTTAAAACAGCTTTTAATTACTGTTATGGCAAACTGGGTTTACACGCTAGAAATGTTTTCCTTTTCTGAAATCACTTAAGCTGATTTACATCATTTTTTTCCCACTTGGTTGCCCATAATTAGATCCAAATGATTCATCCCTCATTACTGCACGTATCAAACGTCACCCTGGAGCCATTTAAAACAGAGTTGGCAGCTACTTGCTATGCATGCGTTTGGATGCGTTTTGTGTGCAAATTTTAACATGTGTACACCAGGCTAAATGATGTTTATGTGTTTGCACATGATTTCCAGCTTTGTGTGTGTGTGTGTGTGTGTGTGTGTGTGTGTGTGTGTGTGTGTGTGTGTGTGTGTGTGTGTGTGTGTGTGTGTGTGTGTGTGTGTGTGTGTGTGTGTGTGTGTGTGTGTGTGTGTGTGTGTGTGTGTGTGTGTGTGTGTGTGTGTGTGTGTGTGTGTGTGTGTTGTCCTCAGTGCTGAGTGCTGAACATGCTGTTGTGGTGTCAGTCAACATCGTTGCCAGATTTTGCGAGAGAAACTAAGCAACCACGTCTATGAAAACAAAGCCCAAATGAAGCGACTGTCAAGATCAGTTTAGCCACTTTAAACCTAGATACATCTCAACGGCTGTTTTCAACACAAATCACGTGTGGTGAGCGTGTAGATGTGCTATTTTCAAAACAAATCCTGAAGAGGAAAATGTTAAATGTTTTTTAAACATTTTAACACGTTGAGAATTGCAGCCTCCTAGGGCAGTTTTGAAAGTGAGTAGGGTTTTACACTCCTTTACTCCTTTGGGTAGGGCATTCCACATTGTTGTTGCATAACATGAGAACGAGTTCATTCCCTTGTTTGTACCAAATCTGGGTTGAACATGATCAGTGGAGCTGCCTCTGGTGTTTTGATCGTGGACTTCATTTACGTTATTGAAGTATTTTGACATATTTTGGTACATGGGTATCGTACTCTGTCCTCAACCCTGAGCCATCCAACCCTAGATCAATGAGCAGGGGTTAGATGGGTTGTGAGTTTGAGGCCAAGAAGTAGCCTTAATACCAGTTTGTTTTGGGATGTCTGGAGCCTTGTGTTTAAGGCCTTAGTGTTGTTGTGATACCATGAGAAGCACGCACAGTCGAAATGACCTTGGATGAGGGCCGCTGTAAATACATATTATTTTGGGGGTCTTTGACGTGAAAAGGTTTGAGAAGAACCACTGATTTAAACCACATTAGGAAGGAAGCCCCTAAAGCTTCACTTTAGAAACGAGCCCCCAAAAAAAATGCAACCCTACCAATATTTTACAAGTGACTTCACAGAAATATACAGTAAGCCCAAAATTGCTTATAATAAGCGGACATGGCAACGCTGCTCAGTGGTGTATTGGTGTGCGGGGTGACTCATGCGTTAGGCTCCTCTCTGGCTCCCACTGATAGGTGGGGTCAACGTAATCCTTTAAGACCCCAATCTCTACCTCATCCCAAACCCAGCCTCTCTCTCCCATACTGACTGTGTTCTCTCTCTCTCTTATTTTCCTTCTCTCTCTGGTGGTCTGTGTGACGTATGCCGGCTGTCATGATGGTTGCATGGAGGCCTGGCTTGTACAGTACATGATGCACACATGTATCTACTTGCTCTATGGACCTTTATGGACCATGTTTTCATACATCTACTGTATACATTCAGTGGTGTAAAGTGACTGAGCACATTTACTCAAGTACTCTACTGTACAGTTTTTTATTTTGAGGTGTTTTTACTTTACTGGAGTATTTCCAATTTTCAGTACTTTTACTTCTACTCCACTACATCTCAGAGGCAAACATGGTGTTTTTACTCCACTACAATTATTTGAAAACTTTAGTTACTAGTTTCGGCCATTTGAAAGTAGCCGATCTACAAGCTCACAATGCGTCGCAATGCAACACATTGTGAGCTTGTAGATCTGCTATTTTCAAAAGATTTCGATACATTTTGAAAACTTTAAATTAGACATTTCTGCATAATGAGTACTTTTAGTACTTTATGTACATTTTGATGCCAATACTTTTGTACTTTTACTCAAGTAAATTTAGAATTTCTGACAGTAACAGAGTATTTCTATATTGCAGCATTGATACTTTTACTTAAGTCAAATATTTGAGTACTTTTTCCGCCACTGCTAGTGGGTAGATATGGCCATATGGACACAAGTTTTCACGATAATTTTTTTTTAGCAGATCTACAAGCTCATTGCGCGGCCCTCGGTGTCGCGCTTTGAGCTTGTAGATCCAGTTTGAGCATGAGACCATGAGCAGTATTGTTAAAGCCTTCCATTATATTCCCTTCCTCCAAAACAAAAGCCACGCTGCTTTCCAACTAAACAACACTGAACTCATTAGGTTCTGTGGCTGGGACGGAGCAAGAAAACATTTATGTGTCTTTCTTGATGTGTGTGTGTGTGTGTGTGTGTGTGTGTGTGTGTGTGTGTGTGTGTGTGTGTGTGTGTGTGTGTGTGTGTGTGTGTGTGTGTGTGTGTGTGTGTGTGTGTGTGTGTGTGTGTGTGTGTGTGTGTGTGTGTGTGTGTGTGTGCGACGTACAAATCGTCAGTGTTAAGCCCGATTTATACTTGGTTGTGTGCACTGAAAATAGTGATCTACAAGCTCACACAACGTGTCGTGTCGTGATGCCCAAATGCGCAACTAAGTACAGCTCAGGCTTTAAATGATCCATTCACTAGTAAAGGACCACAGCGGCAATAAAGATGCATTCATTCAACACAACAGATGTATTATAAGAAACAAAACTAATGAATGTGTGCAAGAAAACTCCTTCTGTTTCGTCGCTGAGAGAAGCTTTCTAGGGCAGTGGTTTTCAACCTTTTTTGCGTCAAGGACCCCCAAATTGACACATATTAGCCCAGGGACCCCCATTTGAAAAGATATGCCAGGGACTCAACCATTTTGATTTCTTGGGGGTCCCAATCTACACAGTTATATCCTCAACAGTGTTCATCTAACTCTGAGAGTGTAAAAATGGAACCAAATGGACCTGTTAGGGTCCATTTGGTTCCATTTGTACACTCTCAGAGTTAGAGACACACAAGGTTCAATTTGGTTCCTAACTATTAATTTGACTGGGGACCCCCTGGAACCCCCTCAAGGACCACTGGTGGACCCCGGACTACTGGTTGGTTTTTTAGGACCTTTTTTTTTTAAATTGAAAATCAATACATTTTATCGAGTAAATTCTTAACGGCAATTAATCGATTATAGATTAATTGTTGACATCCCTAGTTGTGTTCACTGCTCCTCAAATTCTACCATTAGCACTGCGTTGTAGATCTGCTATTTTCAAAAGATATTTATACATTTGAAAACTTGTGAAATGGTCATTGTGCACAATGAGTACTCTTTACTTTTGGTACGTTTTGATGCCAATACCTTTTGTACTTTTTACTCAAGTAAATTTGTATTACCGGACTTTTACTTGAACAGAATATTTCTACATTGCAGTATTGATACTTTTATTTCAGTAAAAAATTTGAGTACTTTTTCCACCACTGGCGTGTATACTGTATGTTGGGATGTGTGAGAGCCAGTTATGTTGAGGTTTCTGACCTGTGCCCAGTATTTCCTCTGCTCCACTATGTGAGTGGATTAGTGGTCAGAGAGTTTACCTAGAGCTCCCAGGCATGGAGGGGCCACAGGCGTGGAATGGCCAGTGGTGAAAAAAGCACTACATTTTTTTTACTTAAGTAAAAGTATCAATACTGCAATGAAGAAATACTCTGTCACAAGTAAAAGTCCGGAATTCAAAATGTACTTAAAGTACCAAAAGTAGAAAGTCTTCATTGAGCAGAATGTCACATTTCACACGTTTTCAAATGTATAAAAATCTTTTGAAAATAGCAGATCTACAAACTCACAATGCGTCGTATCGCGACACATTGTGAGTTTGTAGATCTGCTATTTAAATGGCCGAAATGTATATAGGGCTGTATAAGTATAAGTATAAGTGTTTAATTTATGTTTTGTAATAATAATCAGAATCTACAAAGTAACTAGTAACTAAAGTTTTCAAATAATTGTAGTGGAGTAAAAGTACAATATTTTCGTCTGAGATGTAGTGGAGTAGAAGTAAAAGTATTGCACATTTTAAATAATGAAACTGAAGAAAGTAAAAATACCTCCAAATTGTACTTAAGTACAGTACTTGAGTACATGTACTTTGTTACTTTACACCACTGGGAATGGCAGTCTGTGTGTGTGTGTGTGTGTGTGTGTGTGTGCTTTTATTTACTATACTTGTGAGGGCCAAATGTTTGAGGAAAACTTTCCTGGTTCCTCATAAGAGAAACGGTTGTTTTATGATTTAAACATGATTTGGGGAGTTAAGCTTATACTATTACGAAAAGATTCAAGTTGGGGTTAGGATGAGGTATTTAGAGGTTTAGGGGTTTTAGGGTTATGGAGTTTAGGCCTGATTTATACTGTACCTACTTGTTTGCCTGTCTGCTGGTGTCGCTTGGAAATAGCCGATCTACAAGCTAACATTTTGTAGATCTGCTATTTTCAAAAGATTTTTATACATTTGAAAACTTGTGAAATGGGACATTATACATAATGACTACGTTCTACTTTTGGTACATTTTGATACCAATACTTTTGTACTTTTACTCAAGCTAATTTTGAATTCCGGACTTTTACTTTACAGAGTATTTCTACATTGCAGTATTGATACTTTTTCTTAAGTAAAAATGTGTGTGTGTGTTAGAGATGCACCGATACAGGTTTTTTCAATTCCGATCCGATCCGATATATCAATTAGGATATTTTTCGATATCCGATATATATGCCGATATCCGATACCACCGATACAGGTTTTTTCAATTCCGATACGATATATCAATTATGATATTTTTCGATATCCGATATATATGCCGATATCCGATACCCGAGCAAAACTTTAAATAAAAAAGAAAATGCATTACCTTTCAATTAAAGACATTTATTACTGAATATTTTAAAGTAAAATAACAGTAGAAAAAAAACAAATACACTATGATCTATCACCAAAAGAAAATACCTACAAATAATAAATTAAAACAATGTGCATACTTAGCTGCTTCTTAAAATTGTATTAAACACAAAATAAAAAAATACTGTAGGTCTGTTGTAATGCAGCAGCAACCACTGTAAACAAGGCAACCACATCTCATCGTGGCTTTTTAAAGTTAAACAAGTGCCTGGCAGTGCAAATATTTAATTGGCAAATGCAAAGAAAGTGGCTACTCCTTATTTTTTTTACAGAATATTTTAAAGTGCAAATAATAACAGTAAAAAAAACAAATACACCATCAAAAGAATATACCTACAGTACACATACTAAATTAAAACAATGTGCATACTTAGCTGCTTCTTAAAATTGTATTAAACACAAAATAAAAAAATAATGTAGGTCTGTTGTAATGCAGCAGCAACAAGGCAACCACATCTCATCGTGGCTTTTTAAAGTTAAACAAGTGCCTGGCAGTGCAAATATTTAATTGGCAAATGCAAAAAAGGTGGCTACTCCTTATTTTTTTAACAGAATATTTTAAAGTGAAACAACAGTAAAAAACAAAAAACTAATACACCATCATTGAAAGAATATACCTACAAATAATAAATTAAAACACTGTGCATAGCTGCTTCTTAAAATTGTATTTAACAGAAAAGAAATAAAATACTGTAGGTCTGTTTTAGCAGCAAACACTGTAGTGTAAACAAAATAAACCACATCTCTCATTGTGGCTTTTTTAAAGTTATCAGGCAGGTATCATCTTAACTTAGGACATGAATTAACCCAATTAAGGCAACACCAGAAGAATCTCACTTAAGAGAACTTTGTCAGGTTTTTCTTGAGGAAAATTATCATTTCTGCTCTCTCTGGTGTAAGGCGGTTTCTCTTTTCATCCACTATGTTGGATGTGGTGCTAAACAGTCTCTCACTTTCAACTGAGGTGGAGGGGGCACTGAGGAATTTTAATGCAATAGCAGCAACTGCAGGAAAGCTAGCATGTTTTTTTTCCCAGAACTGGAAAGGGGACTCAGAGCGAGGAATTGTTGGCTCTTGTAAATACTTTTGCATTTGAACTAGAGCAACATCAATCTTACTCCCTGTTCCAGGATCACCTTTCTCCTCCAGAATGTCATCATACAGAGTCATCAAGCTGCTCTTGGGTCTGCTGACTCTGCTCTGGCTTGGACCAGCTGCTTCCATGCGAGGCACCTTATCTGCTGGCTCTGTTGTTTCTGAAGCTAAATCTTCTTCAGTAGCTGCTGGCTCTGTTGTAGCTGAAGCTGAAGCTGCTCCATCATTTAGTGTTTGCTCTATTTTCCTGATCTCTTGCACCAGGGCATCCCTGGCTTGCTTGGCTGTGACATCACCTGTGAAGTATCTGACACAAGAATAAAATAGGTTGAGCACAACTATACTATAGTGTAGCTAAGCAGTAAGCACCAGCCAGTCATGTGTGAATTAAATAAACATGTTACAAATAAATCTGTAATTCTGTAAATACAATTACTTCTCTCTCTCTCTCTCTCTCTCACACACACACACACACACACACACACACACACACACACACACACACACACACACACACACACACACACACACACACACACACACACACACACACACACACACACACACACACACACACACACACACACACACACACCATCTTTAGACTACAGTTCAACATGTTATCTAGTTTGTGCAGCATTTCACATTTAAAAACACAGCCAACAACATTGTATTGATAAAACATTGAATACATGCTGTCTTACCTGTCTTTGTAGCGTGGGTCCACTAAAGTGGCTACAGAGTACAGGGGTTGACCTTCGGTGGTGCTAAATCTTCTGTTGACAGCTTCCAGAAGGGTACGTTTCATTGTTTTGATTCCACTGTCAGCAGTGGTCTCCCGAGTGAGCAGTCGCTTCAGAACGGTGATGGCTGGGATCACATCGGCTGCAGTGGAGGTCGCTGAGCTGATGTTCTTTGTTATCTCCTCGAAGGGTTCCAGTACTGTCACTGTTTTTTCCAACAATGACCACTCGTTGGCAGACAGTGTTGCTGGCAGGTTGTGGTCCGCTTGATATGCACAGAGGGCTCGTTTCTGTTCCAGTAGGCTTTTTATCATATACAGCGAGCTGTTCCACCTTGTCTGAACGTCTTGCTGGAGACGTTTTGTGTCCTGCTGTAGCTCTAATTGAACGTCTTCAAAGCGGGACTGTGCAACTTGAGAATGTTTAAAATGCGTCACTATTCTCCTTGCATTGGCGAGGGCATCATGTACACTGCGCTGGGAGAGAAGCCCCTCGTGAACAACTAGCTGCAGTGTGTGTGCCAAGCAGCCCAAACTATCAACAGGCACCTCATCCATCGCCTTTTTCATGTTACTGGCGTTGTCTCTCAAAACCACATGTACTTTAGCCAGTGGGATCTTCCAGTTATCCAGCATCTCCTTCATTGTCGTTTTAATCAACTCGCTGGTGTGTGAGCCCCTGCACTCTTTAACCTGCAGCACCGCGCTGTTAAAAGCATAATTCTCCGCACTCACCCAATGTACGGTGAGACTTATTAGCGACATTGGGCTAACGGACGAGGACCAGATGTCAGTAGTGAAACTCATAGTTTTAACATCTTTTAACTCAGCTGCTAACCGCGACAACACTCTGACGTATAGTTCTGGTAAAGCAGTCTCTGATATGTATTTCCTGGAGGGGATATTATATTTTGGCTCAAGGTGTTCGATCAGGCTGCGAAAGCCAACATTATCAACAACAGAGAGAGGCTGATCATCCAGCACAATGAAATTGAGCACCTTCTCTGTAATTCCTTTAGCCTTCGGGGCGTCTGCAGAAAGTTTGTCTTTCTTCTTGAAAGCATCAGCGATCTTCTGCTGCGGGCATTCTCGTTCTCGATTAGCTTTCTCCAGCTCCTCGTGTTCTTTCTTGTGTTTTTGTAGATGCCTGGCCAAATTGGTGGTATTAAACGACTTAACACTTTTTCCACCCCTTGGAACATCAACTTCACATACTTTGCACTTTGCTGTGCTGCTTTTTGGCGTCTCAAGTGTGAAATACCTCCAAATTAAGGACATGTTTACTTTGTGCCGGCTCCACGCTCCACCAGACGAAAACACTTCCTTGAACGGGGCTACTGCGTGTCTGTAGGTAAATGGAAGCCTCGCCCCAAAACTCATGGCCCCATTGTTTTTTCACGGACCAGCGGTTCTTGTATTTGTTTTACTGGGGATAAGGTTATACATACGTTTAGGGTTAGGCATACATTACTGAGGTTAAGTTTAGGAATAAGGTTAGGTTTTTGCACCGTTTTGCTGAGGTTACGTTTAGGGCGTTTAGGCATAGTTTACTGGGGCTACTGTGTTTTGGGACGAGCGTTTTGGTATTCAGTCTACGGGCTTCCCATGCTGTGAGGGCCGTCAGAAAAGACTGGAGAAGCGACGAAACAAAGTTTGCTGGATCGTTTTATCTAATAGTATTTTGCTAAAACGTTTGGTTATGGTCTTACAATTGCGTGATTATATTATATATATTTATAAACCAGAAATTTTTTTTTTTTTTCCTTTTTTTTTTTTTTTTCAACTTTTTTTTATCGGAACGTGGATTGGTTATGTCATGTCCGATATCCGATACGTGAAAAAAGTCATATCGGTAGCCGATACCGATACAGTATCGGTATCGGTGCAACTCTAGTGTGTGTGTGTGTGTGTGTGTGTGTGTGTGTGTGTGTGTGTGTGTGTGTGTGTGTGTGTGTGTGTGTGTGTGTGTGTGTGTGTGTGTGTGTGTGTGTGTGTGTGAGTGAGATCAGTGAGTGCTTCAGCAGACGGTTGGCTTCACAGAGAGAAGAGAACAAGTAGCTTGGTAAAGCCATCACACTGAATTACCTGTGAGCGCTAAGCTATGAGCTAAGCCCACCGCATGTGTACTTTGTGCGTGGTACTGACGTGCACACACACACCCGTGTGTGTGTGTGTGTTTGCGGACGTGCACACTACACGCCCCTGTGTGTGGGTGTGTGTGTGTGTGTGTGAGCGAGTGAGTGCGAAGACTGTTATTCCGCTAATTCAATATCCATCATTTCCTGTAGTTTTCTCCTGTAGTTTCTGGGAACGCGTTGCCAAAGATATGATTGCAGTGGTATAAAGTAACTGAGTACATTTACTCAAGTACTGTACTTGAGTTCAATTTTGAGGTACTTTTACTTTACTGGAATATTTCCAATTGTCTGTACTTTTACTTCTACTCCACTACATCTCAGAGGCAAATATTGTACTTTTACTCCATTATTTTAAAACTTTACTTACTTTAGTTATTAGTTACTTTGCAGATATAAATTATTACATTATAATACATACATTAACCACTTTAACCCTATTTTAAACCTAGGCTATTCTCAAACATTTTAGTACTTTTGCTTTTGGTTACTTTAAGTACATTTCGATACCAATACTTTTGTACTTTTACTCAAGTCAATTTTGAATTCCGGACTTTCACTTGTAACAGAGTACTTCTACATTGCAGCATTGATACTTTTACTTAAGAAAAATATTTGAGTACTTTTTCCACCACTGTATGATTGACATTGGTAGCTAAAGTAGCTGTGTGTGTGTGTGTGTGTGTGTGTGTGTGTGTAAGCGCGCTTAGCGCGTTTGGCTCTCGTTCAATGGGCCTCAGCGTCAATGAGCGATGTGTCCCAGGTGGGACACGCATGCAGCAATGCATCCTGGGAAAGAAGTTTTAGATAGTTGGTTCTCAAACTTTTTTTTAATTTCAAGGACCACCATAACCCTTGAGAGCGTACAAGTGGAACGGGTTCATTTGGTTCCATTTTTATTTACGATCTCAGAGTTACAGACCTGTAAGGGTCCATTTGGTTCCATGTGTACACTCTCAGAGTTACAGACCTGTAAGGGTTCATTTGGTTCCATGTGTACACTCTCAGAGTTACAGACCTGTAAGGGTTCATTTGGTTCCATGTGTACACTCTCAGAGTTACAGACCTGTAAGGGTTCATTTGGTTCCATGTGTACACTCTCAGAGTTACAGACCTGTAAGGGTTCGTTTGGAAACCCCTCAAGTAATCCTGAGGGGTTGAGGTCCACTGTTTTAGATGATACGTGTGTGTGTGTGTGTGTGTGTGTGTGTGTGTGTGTGTGTGTGTGTGTGTGTGTGTGTGTGTGTGTGTGTGTGTGTGTGTGTGTGTGTGTGTGTGTGTGTGTGTGTGTGTGTGTGTGTGGGTGGTAGATAGAATATTTTATTATACTGTCCTGCACCACAAGATGCCCGCAACGGGCTTACAAGACACTCACAAAATAAGCATACATCTACAAAGTAACTATAGTTTTCAAATGCATGTAGTGGAGTAAATGTACTGAAAATTGGAAATTATTCAGTAAAGTAAAAAAAATACCTCAAAATGTTACTTAAGTACAGTACTTGAGTAAATGTACTTTACACCACTGTGGCCTTCTCTATGAGAATCTCCTAAAACAAAAACTTGTGTGTGTGTGTGTGTGTGTGTGTGTGTGTGTGTGTGTGTGTGTGTGTGTGTGTGTGTGTGTTATGGTTGAGTTATGCCTCTCATGTGACCATGGGGGTCTGTGTGTGTGTCTGGGGGGAAGGTCTCCGTTCCCCTCTCTCTGTACATCCATCACAGCTGATGATAAAGAGCTGTTTGCTTAAACACACCTGGAGATCCATTATGCAGCCTCAGCCAGAGGGCCACACCGACCACACCGCGGTCACCTGGGGGCGCTCTCTGTTTGGCTTCCTCCGCCGTGCGTCCTGTGTGGCTTCTTCTTCTTCTTCTTCTTCTTCTTCTTCTTTACACGTGAAACCTCAAAGGATCTCCTCTCGCCGTGCGTCAATAGATCTGGTTGCATGGCCTTCCCCCTCTCTCTCTCTCTCTCTCTCTCTCTCTCTCTCTCTCTCTCTCTCTCTCTCTCTCTCTCTCTCTTATAACGTTGCTGTCCAGTGGAAAACTTGGAAGTAAAAAAAAAAGGTTTTATTATTATATAAAATATGATAGTATTAGCAGATCTACAAGCTCACCACGCCCTCGCGAGCGAGCTTGTAGATCTGCTAGTTTCACTACTTTGAAATATGGAGTGTGTGTGTGTGTGTGTGTGTGTGTGTGTGTGTGTGTGTGTGTGTGTGTGTGTGTGTGTGTGTGTGTGTGTGTGTGTGTGTGTGTGTGTGTGCGCGCGAGAGAGTTTTTGTAGTTTTGAAATATAACGTTTTGTCTTTATTCTGTCGTTTGGTTTGTTTTCTGTTCAGTGCACACTGTCAGTAAGTAGTTTTAATGTGAGGTCTTGACTAGTTTTATGTCTCGTTCTTATTTAGTTTTAGTGGTAGGTTTAGTTTTCAGGTATTATGAGGAAAGCCTTGATTTATAGAGAAGCTGAAAAAGGATGAAAGAATGCATGATTTACAGAATGTGTTATTGTTCATTAAAGGTCCCATATTGAGCAAAGCCATTTGAATCTAGTCTGTTACTGTCATCATGTTCCTTTTTATTAGACCAGTCTGTCCCACCAGGTATACAGTAGCAAATATTGTACTTTTACTCAACTACAATGATTTGAAAACTTTAGTTACTAGTTACCTTGCAGATATAAATTATTACATTATAAAACATACATTAACCACTTTATCCCTATTTTACACATAGGCTATTTGAAAATAGCCGATCTACAAGCTCACAACGCGTCTCATCGCGACCCGTTGTGAGCTTGTAGATCCACTATTTTCAAACATTTTAGTACTTTTACTTTAGGTACTTCAAGTACATTTTGATACCAATACCTTTTGTACTTTTGAAAGAGTAATTCCGGATTTTCACTTTTAACAGAGTACTTCTACATTGCAGTGTTGATACTTTTACTTAAGTAAAACATTTGAGTACATTTTCCACCACTTCTCGCTTTGCAAGCAAACGGATAGGTGTGCCATCTATACATTATATATACATACTGATACTGTACAAGAAGTTCAGTTCAATGTGTGTGTTCTGGTGTTAACTGGCTGACGTGGCTCTTGGAGCGCGTTGGACTGTTTGGAAGGAGATGTTTAGAGCGAGAGAGACACGTGTCATCAGCCGGGGACAGGGTGGAGCATGGAGAGACACGTGTCATCAGCCGGGGACAGGGTGGAGCGTGGAGATTTATGGGGTGCTGAGACTGACACAAGCCTTACTCATACCACAGCAGCATCTACACACTCACAGCCAAGTAGTTCCTCCCCAACGCATACGTACACTAGCCTGGTAAACCCTCCCTCCGGAAATCTAATTTCTATTTGATTCCAGGAGTGAGTCTGGCCTTATCGCCCATTCTGCAATATTGGCTGCAGGCTGAGTTGGGCGGAAGTAATACCGTTGACTGACAACCCCTTCAGCCAATGATATTTTTTCCCCTTCAGCCAATCAGCAGTTCACCAGTCTAATGTGACGTCAACGGGACTTTTGAGACAGCCAAGCCCAAAATGGGTTGCCTTATTCGGGTACATGGGTGTCACTGCCCACCCCTACCGGTTCTCTAAATTTTTATTTTTAAATAGGCTTTGTCATGATTAATTGACCACATATATGAAGTTAAACAACTAAATTCTATCCAAACGATATCTTATAAGTAAATTCCGTGCCTCAAAATAGAAGTTTTTTTAAGTCAAAAAATCGCGGAGATTATAGCGGACAGAAAAAGATGGCTGCCGTTCGTGTTTTGGGCTCACTCGAACTCGCCACCTGATTGGCCAACTGTCGCTGTCAATCACAGAACGATGTGCGACGACGCTGATAGGCTCGGTTAGCTGGTAATTCCACTAGAAACCCCCACAATGGGCTATCAGGCCAGACTCACTCCTGGAATCAAATAGAAATTAGATTTCCGGAGGGAGGGTTTACCAGGCTATACGTACACCACAGACTACTATACAATGCTCTAGTACAGGGGTATTCAACAGGGGGTCCGGGACCCCTAGGGGGTCCTCAGAGTTACTACAGGGGGTCCGCCAAATCTTTGTGTGATATGATACTTTTTTTTTACCTTAACCACTTGAACCCTAGCATCCCTTTTTCTGAGGAGAAAAGCCAAAAATAGCAGATCTACAAGCTCACAACGCCTCGCACTGCGAGGCGTTGTGAGCTTGTAGATCTGCTATTTTTGACAAAGAGGTGTTTGGTGTAGAGGGAAAAAAGAGCAGACCAAGTAAACAAAAAAAGTTGAATCTGAAACACAATTTTATACAATATAGGGGGGGTCCCTGCTTCATCTCTCCTCTCTCAGCTAGGGGGTCCTTGGCCTGAAAATGTTGAAGACCCCTGCACTAGTATACAATGCAGTTTGGCAGTAATGACAGACCTGTACAGTTTCAGGCACAGACACGTTGTGTCATACACAATCACACACACACACACACACACACACTCACTCACACACACACACACACACACACACACACACACACACACACACACACACACACACACACACACACACTCACTCACTCACTCACTCACTCACTCACTCACTCACTCACTCACTCACTCACTCACTCACTCACTCACTCACTCACTCACTCACTCACCCACCATGTCCAGTTATTGGTCCACGAGGCCTGGACCTCCAGGCCTCGTGGACCCCCAGGCCTGGACCTCCAGGCCTGGGGGGGAACAGAGAGAGTGGAACCCATCATGGGTGCATCCATGCTGGGGGGAAAAAGCAGAGGATTCACCTGGGTTCTGTTCTGACCTCCATCACTATCGTTGCTGAAAGTGGTGAATAAGTTTCCCATCTGAATGCTATAAAAAAAATAACTCTTGATAGATTGGGGTTATATTATAGAATAATGACAGGTTTATCCTCTCTCTCTGCACATCAAATCTGGAATGTTCATTTTAATGTTTAACGTGTAAAAATGTACCTTTTAAATTGACACTTCTTTTTTTTTACTGTGTGGGTATTCTGTATGAAGGGTAAAAGAGGGGCGTGTTGAGTCCATGTGCGTGAGTGAGCGAGCACTGGTGTAAAGTACATTTACTCAAGTACTGTACTTGAGTACAGTTTTGAGGTATTCTTACTTTACTGGAGTATTTCCAATGTTCAGTACTTTCACTTCTACTCCTCTACATCATCAAATATCGTACTTTTACTCCACTACAATTATCTGAAAACTTGCGTTACTAGTTACTTTGTAGATTTAGATTATTATTACAAAACATACATGAACCACTTGGGACCCCCCTCAACGACCCCTGAGGGTCCCTGTACCCCATAGACCATATTCACACGGCGGCCATGTTTCTATGAAGTCAATGAAAGTAGCCACCCCGGGTGGCGGCACTTTCAATGTTAAATTCCAATATGGCCGCCGTGTGAATATGGTCTATTGAGAAACCAGCAGTCATTTAGATCACTGGTCCACAAACCTTTTTGCCTTGAGACCCAAAAGACAAATTGATGTCTCCCCGGGACTATAGTGAAAATGGTCGATCTACAAGCTCACAACACGTTGTGCCACGTAGTGAGCTTGTAGATTGACTTTTTTTTTACATTTCTTAGATTTCTGTATTCAGTTATGCAAATATTTTGAAATATGTTTGAATCAGTTTTTAATTCATGGGGAATTGTTTTGAAATAATAATAATAAAAAACTAAATTTAGGAAACAAAAAATAAAGGGATGTATACTCAGGGCCGGACTTACCGTTGGGCCAGGGTGGCCTGCAGCCCAGGGGCCCCAAACTGGGCGGGGGGCTCAAAAAAATATATAAATAAATAATCTTTTTTTCTTCATGATCAAATTGTAAAGTAACCCTACCGAATTAACCAAATTAAAGTAACAAAAACCCGAAATAAAAGGAAAAAATTAAAGCCTGCAAGAGCGTGCGCGCAGGGGGGCCTCAAAAATACTCAGGGCCCAGGGCCCTCAACTCCTATAAATCCGGCCCTGTGTACACTGTATATACTTGAGACCCATAAAAATGGGTCTGCGACCCACAAAGGAGCCTAGACCCAGTGTTTGGGAAACAGTGATTTAGATCAACTCGACGCCGTCAAATCCGCGGAGTGTTCCTTTAAACTCATGAGAGTTGATCAGGAGGACATTCCAAGTATGTGTTTTTACGAGGCTGTAAACGGCACCTCGCTGTGTTTTATGTGTTTTATTTGTTTTTCTAGCCCCTATAAACCTTTTCTCAAACCACATTTTCAATCTTGTCTAAAAAACATTTATTGATTCACGGTAGAATGCACTTAGAAGCAGGAAAAAGAGTGGGCGTGTCCTTGGAGAAGTTGTGTGTTTTGAATGGGATACTTTAGCAGAAACCTTGTATCTCCAGATTAGTTTTTTTTTCCATAGATTATTTCCCTTCTTCCAGTGGTGGAAGAAGTATTTACTTAAGTAAAAGTAGCAATACCATAATATAAAAATACTCTGTTACAAGTAAAAGGCCTGTGCTCAAAAAGAACAAAATTATTGGCATCAAAATATACTTAAAGTACGAAAAGTAAAAGTACAAAAATGTTTGAAAATAGCAGATCTACAAGCTCACAACGCGTCGCGTAGATTGGCTATTTTCAAATAGCCTAGGTATAAAATAGGGCTAAAGTGGTTAATGGATGTTTTATAATGTAATCATATATATCTGCAAAGTAACTACTAACTAAAGTTATCAAATAATTGTAGTGGAGTAGAAGTAAAAGTATTTAAAATTGGAAATACTCCAGTAAAGTAAAAATACCTCAAAATTATACTTAAGTACAGTACTTATACAAGCTGACAACGCATCATATTGCGGAGCGTTGTGAGCTTGTAGATCGGATATTTTCGTCAAAGAGATTTGCCGTAGAGGGGAAAAAAGAGCCCTGGGGGGGAAGCCAGTCTCAGGCACCTCCTCCTTATGACTTTCATTAGATGGACGATGAAGTGTGTACTAGTGTACAATATACACATTCTATACTGTAGTATGACACACACACACACACACACACACACACACACACACACACACACACACACACACACACACACACACACACACACACACACACACACACACACACACACAGACACACACACACGGTAGGGCAGCTAAATGCCAATTAGACACTGCTGAGAGACATGAGCAGAGGAATGGACTAAGGAAAGGACTAAGTGAAAGTTTAGTCCTTATAGAATCCTCACTGTGGCCTCCATGTCTCAATCCCCCCCCCCCCCCCACACACACACATTTAACATCTTTATTTGCGTTCACATTTTAACAATAAATTCTTGAACACAAACAATAATAGATGCACAAACTTGGAAAAAACTCAACGACAAGTATTTCAGAATACAGATCACGGGTACAGGAAGCATCGCCTCCTCCATGTATGGCGACTGCCAATTATCACAGACATTGAACAGAATTTTGCCAATGCCTTAGCTTTTGGCTTGGGCATTCCTGCAATCTGCAGGCCTCTCACAACTGATTTATGGACATTACCGAGGCTTCCAAATATGAACACAAGCAGTTTACATTTGTAACCAAGCTGCATGATAGCATCCTTAAGACGTTGGTACTTAAGCACCTTGGTAAGGAATGCCTCTTCCAGGCTGTGATCAAATGTACATGCCACTTCCAAAATGGTCACTTCTCTACTGTCCTCATCAACAACAACAACATCTGGTGTATTAGCTGTGACATCTGAAAAGGCATCATTTTCATTATTGCGCATGAACAAGGACAAGGATACGGCTGCCATATACATGGCAGCCGTTCAGAATATGTGACAGAGTTTCAGTAATTGGAGTGTGGTCATGGTGCAGACAATGATGATGACACACACACACACACACACACACACACACACACACACACACACACACACACACACACACACACACACACACAACCTGTACCCCTCTACCCTCCTGACTGCATTTCACACTGCAGCCCACCAGAATCTTACGAGGGTTTCCAAATGTTACCCTGTTTTAGTAGGCCATGGATGTTTCTTTGTGTGTGTGCATGTGTGTGTGTGTGTGTGTGTGTGTGTGTGTGTGTGTGTGTGTGTGTGTGTGTGTGTGTGTGTGTGTGTGTGTGTGTGTGTGTGTGTGTGTGTGTGTGTGTGTGTGTGTGTGCGCGTGTGTGTGTAGGCATTAACACGTGTTCTCATTGGCTGCATTATGACGTATATAAGCCCATGATTAATGGAAGTCAGTGCTGTAAAATGAAAACAACAAAAAAAAGTTTGCCGTCTTCCAGGAATTCAGTTCATTTGCAGTGAGTTACAGGAGGAGATACGGAGGTATTTGTGCCAAAACACTTTCCTTTCACATGGAATGATCGTTTATAATTGACCTGTTTTCAAAAACATCTTACATTTGGTTTTCCTCTATTTTTCTCTAAACCTGCTCCTATTTTAGCTTATTCGAACATCGGGGCAGAAAACCTCTTTTATTTTCTATCAATTGCACACCCCATGAAACGTTGAATCCATGGATTTATTTTTGTTTTTGTTGCATTCCTAAGACAATAATTTGATTCCCGTCTCCTACCGGCTAATGTATCCGGTAGGAGACACAAAGTAGATTATGTGTGTCTCCTACCGGATACACACCCGGTCATCAAATTATTGGCTTAGGAATGCCACAAAAACAAAAATAAATCCACGAATTCAAGGCTTAATGGGGTGTGCAAATGATAGAAAATAAGTAATTTTTTTGGGTGAACTCCTCCTTTAACTCCATATTCTAACGTTTTGTGTTTTTTGGTAAATGAACGCCCTACTTGATCACTAAAGCGTCACACAAAAGCATAAAAAGTAGCAGATCTACAAGCTCGACGCATTTTTGAAGTGTGTGCCTGAGACTGTCTTTTTGCCCAAGAGTGTGTTTGTGTGTCCTGTAACCTGTTTAGACAGCAGTCAGTTGATACCTGCCACCTTCTGTTTAAAGAGAATTGATGCACAAAAAGCTTCTCCTTTTCGCTCAAATGATGGTGGGTGTGTGTGTGTGTGTGTGTGTGTGTGTGTGTGTGTGTGTGTGTGTGTGTGTGTGTGTGTGTGTGCGTGCGCGTGCGCGTGCGCGTGTGCGCGTGCGCGTGCGGTAAGCCCTACAAGGATCAAGGGAAACGGATACAGTGGTGTAAAAAGTACTTTGTTTTTCTTGTTTTTAAGTATTTCCCATTTTAAGCACTTTTACTTCTACTCCTCAGAGGCAAATATTGTACTTTTACTCCACTACAATTATCTGACAGCTTTAGTTACTTTATAGATTTAGATTATTATTACAAAACCAGCCTGATCTCCAGAGATCTCCGTAACATTGCACGGATCCAGTGCACTTCATTCCGTGGATAGTCGCCTAGAAACCCCGAAATTGCGTGCATATGTACGGCGAGTCCCACGGTGGGCGTAACCAGTCGCAAGCAGTCCCCACAACAAAATGTACGATTCTGTGCCTATCGGTACATAACTCAAACGGCGCTGAGTAGGCACAGGCGAACGTCACACCGTTCAGGACGGCAACTTGGTCGCCTTAGCTCCCTCGGTGGTCCTTCACGGGGTGACAGTTCGCCTGTGACTGCGCGCCTCCGAAATGGTTGTCACAATGGGGGAGATGCGAGGCGGCTATGCACGGAATTTCGGGTTTTTCCGTGTCTATTCACGGAATTTCAAAAACTTCAAAAACGTTCAAAGAGAACGTTTCCTCTGGAGATCGGGTTGCACAAAACATACATTACCCACTTCAGCCCTATATACATTTCGGCCATTTGAAAATAGCAGATCTACAAGCTCACAATGCGTCGCATCGAGCTTTTACAGTAGATCTGCTATTTTCACTTTATATAGATCTGCTATATTTACACTTTGACCTTGTGAAAGGGGACATTCTGCACAAAGAGTACTTTTACTTTTGGTACTTTAAGTATATTTTGATGCCGGTACTTTTACTCAAGTACATTTTGAATACGGGACTTTACGACTTGTAACGGAGTATTTCTACATTGCAGTATTGACACTTTATTTTAAGTAATTTATTAAAGTAAAGTATTTCTGGTGCCTGTAGTGTATAAGGACAAGTAGCCATGCTTCTGAATAAAGACAAACACAGGAAATATGCAATTAGAGCACAGATGCCACTGTAACGACTCCAACCGTCTGTAATTTATGTCATGCACTGAAAAAATAGCCGATCTACAAGTTCACAGTGTTGTCACGTTGCAATGCGTTGCGAGCTTGAAGATCCGCTGTTTTCAGTGCGTGACACCGCCATGCGACGAAGTATAAATCACAGCTTAAGAGTGACACTAATGACAGTGTGGTTAATTTGACTGAATCATTTGTGGTAGACCAAGAATGCTTCATCACTCATTCCCAGAAGTACACACACACACACACACACACACACACACACACACACACACACACACACACACACACACACACACACACACACACTGTGTGTGTGTGTGTAGCTTACTTTATTTTGGTCATTTATGTGATAACATAATATTTCAATTTAATAAGGTAATACAGAACATTAAAGAAAATAAACCACATTTCTGACCGGAAAGGTCTTATTGCGCCTGGTGCCCTTTAACCCTTTAACAGAAACACAGTCACTAGGGAGAAACATGGGACTCAGAAATACAGGAAGTGTAAAAGTAAAAGCTATCCCTATCCCCTTTTCTCTCCTCTTATCTTGACTTCTCTTTACGGGGCGGCGGGGGGCATAGAGCAGTGGTTCTCAAACTTTATCATGTCAAGGACCCCCACATTGACACTAGTCCGCGGACCCCCATTTGAAAAGATATGCCAGGGACCCACATAAGAGGAAGATGTTTACGGCTCTAGCAGTGATTCTCAACCATTTTAATTTCAAGGACCCCCAGTTTGACATGCATTAGGCTGTACAGACCCCCATTTAATGGCATTTCCATCTCTGGGACCCCAAAATCAATGTTAATTTAACTATGAGAGTGAACAAATGGAACGGGTCCATTGTGTTGATTTTGACAGCAAATTTTGATTCAGTTTTAGTCATAGTCTTTTGAATAAAATTCCATTTAGTTTTATTTTAGTCATCTGAAAGGTTTTACTTTTTGTCTAGTTTTAGTCGACTGAAACATAAGATTATAGTCGACTAAATCTACAGTTGATTTAGTCGACTATAATGTATTTTGGCGGTGCCTTGATGGCATCATAATGGCTGATTTTACACTTGGTTGCATGCTGAAAATAGCAGATCTACAAGCTCACAACGCGTCGCACTGAGCTTGTAGATCTGCTATTTTCAGAGCGCAACCAAACATAAAATGACTTGTCTTTTAGTTCTACTGAATCTCTTCTCCACTAGATTTTAGTCTAGTTTTTATTTGTTGACGGAATTGTCAATATATTTAGTTTTAGTTTTAGTCATCATAGCTTAGTTTTTATTTTGTTTTTAATTAGATTTCGTCAGTGAAGAAAGGTAGTCGACCAACATTTTTCGTCATAGTTTTAGTCGACGAAACAACGAGACTTCCCCCTCAGTTCCACCCCGTGTCCCATCCTCTGGGGGGACATTATTCCCATCCTCCGGGGGGACATTATTCGCTCTTATTTACTCAGGCCGGAGCCTGTCGCCGTGGTAACCAGCAGTGTTTTGGAGAGTGCTTGTTTAGAGAATGTGTGTCGAGGGAGCGATGAGCGCATTGCATGGGACACTTCCTCTACTAGCTTCCACTGGAACCTGAGAGAGACGGCGGGGCAGGAAGGGGGGGGGTGGTTGGGGGCTGTGTGTGTGTCAGTGTTAATTTCCTAAATATATTGTCAATTTCGTCAACAAATAAAAACTAGACTAAAATGTTAGGGAGGGACTGACTAGTGGAGAAGAGATCCAGTAGAACTACAGTAGATCCGACACGTTGAGCTTGTAGATCGGCTATTTTCAAAACAAATCTTGAAAGAAAAGTGAGATACAAGGTTTCTGCCCAACAGCGAGGATTTGTCTGTATGTATGTATAGTACAGTATGTATGTATAGTATATACATGTATATATATATATACATATATATATATATATATATGTATACATATATATATATGTATATATATATATACATATATATATATATATATATATATATATATATATATATATATATATATATATATATATATATATGTATATATATGTATGTATATATGTATATACATATATATATATATATATATATGTATATATATATATATGTATATATATATATATATGTATATATATATACACCCCCACATCTTTGTGTGTCCATGGGAAATGTCTCAAAGCACTTCACCGATCAGTGCCAAATGTCTCCTGCATGCTGCCAGTAAGCCAAGGAACTCAATCCATGAATATTTATCACGCTTTTCAAATCCATCAGCGACGGTTCAACAATGTGGATTTATAATCTTTGACTATGGCTAAGTCTGGAGCCTGTACTGTATGTCAGTGGTGTACCCACTGTAGAGGCAGGGCAGGCGACCGCCTGCCCAACTATCTCGCCTCTCCTAGAAAACCCAAATAACCCTGAAAAGGTGTCATTGCGTGCTTAATGTCCTCAAAGTCACGCATCCAACAAGCTTTGAGCTGAGCAGATTGGACCTTGTTCTGTTCCAGAGATAATGGCCAAAACATCTTGAAAACGGCCACTTTCGCTGATATTCGATCGCCGATTTTCGATTGAGTTGAAATTTCTTTTTTGGGGGTAATAGTGGGGGGTGCAAAACAAATCTCGCCTGCCCTAAATGTAATTCCTGGGGACGCCACTGCTGTATGTACTGTACTGTATGTACTGTACTGTATGTACACATACTCCATATTTGGGCAAGACTGAAATCATATTGATGATGTCATCATGACGTCATTTACAA
>NC_137619.1:1280497-1292997 GCF_963280865.1 Gymnoscopelus braueri | reverse complement strand
GCTGGTGTCAGAAGAAATAACTCTCAATACAATGCAAGCGGATGGGTTTTTGCCGAACTTTAGACTAGATTTTCTTACCTTAATAAACATTGTCATAAATACTACATGCTTCCAGTCGCTAGTTTAAAGTCTTCTTTCAATCACCATGATATGTGTTTTGGTAAATTATGGTCCCATTTATTTTAAAATTGATGATAAAGTAGGTTATGCTCTAGGAGGGGCGGGATGATTTGATTGACAAGCCACACAACCAATAGCATTCATTCCCCGTCCCCGCTCTTGATTGACATATATATTGATTGACGGTTGCATAGGATATGGCGCGATATAGAGAAATGGCGGATTTTCAGCAATTTGAAATTGCTGAAAAATGGGTTTCATTTACGGTCTGTAGAGTCTATGAGCGTAACGCTGTCCATTCTTTTTTACTGTCTATGGTATGCACAGCTGATGGAGCATAGAGTAGACAAAAGTTTCTGTTTTTTCTCTCCGAGCTTTGAGGTTTTTCAGAAAACCACAGAATCTCAGGGAGCTTTGGAGCTGGTCATAACAGCAGATAAGAGCTGACAGCTTTTTGCTTCAGTCTTCAGTCTTCAGTCTTCAGTCATCTCGTATCAGCCCACAGGTGGAAGAGAGACGAGAGGGAGAGGCTGACCGCTGTACGGACCCTCCTCATCCAACAAACCACCACACCGCACGTCATCTTACTGGGTGTAGCTGCTACTCCCTCAACACACACACACACACACACACACACACACACACACACACACACACACACACACACACACACACACACACACACACACACACACACACACACACACACACACACACACACACACACACTCTCTCCAACTATTCACAGATGGAATATCTGGATAAATACACAGTAAAAAACAGTGGTGTAAAGTAACTAAGTACATTTACTTAAGTACTGTACTTAAGTACAATTTGAGGTACTTTTACTTTACTGGAGTATTTCCAATTGTCTATACTTTTACTTCTACTCCACTACATCTCAGAGGCACATATTGTACTTTTACTCCACTAAAATGTTTTGAAAACTTTAATTACTTGCAAATATAATTTATTACGTTATAAAACATACATTATCCACTTTAGCCCTATTTTATACCTAGGCTATTTGAAAATAGCTGTAGATCTGCTATTTTCAAACATTTTAGTACTTTTACTTTTGGTACTTTAAGTACATTTTGATACCAATACTTTTTTACTTTTGAATTCCGGACTTTTACTTTACAGAGTACTTCTACATTGCAGTATTGATACTTTTGCTTAAGTAAAAAAATGTGAGTGCTTTTTCCACCACTGGTAAAAACGTGTTCATTTGTGCAGATGTAACCAAATGGACCCTTACGGAACCATTTGGTTACACGTTGTGCCCTCTGAGGTACAAATGGGAGTAATTACTCTGAGGATTGTACTGTGTATCCAGGGTGTGTGTATAGTAGAGGGGAGGGTCAGATATTTCACTCGCTCGTCATGGTCCGGCATATTTGACCCGAGAAAGTGTTGGTGGAAAGTAACTATAGTAACTATAATACTCAGGAACTGTACCTCAAGTAACATTTTTAGATACATTATACTTTAAACTTCAACTCCACTACTTCTCAGAGGAAAATATTATACTTTTTACTACACTGCAATTATTTGGCAGCTTTAGTTACTAGCTGCTTTGAAGACTTAGATTGTTAATTCAAAACAGACTGTTAACTGGTAAATGAAGATGCATTATTATAGGTAAATCTACCCAGCAGCACTTAAATCAGCCACACATTAATGCATTAATACAACCCAATATGATGGTGAAATGGATAATGAGTAAAAATTACATTTGGTACTGTAAGTAGGCCTATATATAGTACTTTTGTACTTTTACTCAAGTAACACTTTGAATACAGGACATTTCAGGGTATTTCTACATTGCGGCATAGCTACTTTTACTTAAAGGAGTAGTTCACCAAAAAAAAACTAATTTTCTATCAATTCCTCACCCCATGAAGCACTGAATTCATGGAATTAATTTAGTTTTTGTTGCATTCCTAAGCCAGTAATTTGATGAGCGGCGGCGGCTCTGGTAGGAGACCCAAAGGAGACTCTTTCAGTCTCCTACCGGATACATTAGCATCTTTCCACCAGTCATCAAATTATTGTCTCAGGCGACAAAAACAAAAAAAAATCCATTAATTCAATGCCTCATGGGGTGCAGTCACTGCAGTGGTGGAAAATGTAGGCTACTCAAATGTTTTACTTAAGTAAAAGTATCAATACTGCAATTTAGAAGTACTCTGTTAGTAAAGTAAAAGTCCCAAATTCAAAATGTACTTGAGTAAAAGTACAAAAGTATTGGTATCAAAATGTACTTAAAGTACCAAAAGTAAAAGTACTAAAATGTTTGAAAATAGCTTGTGAGCTTGTAGATCGGCTATTTTCAAATAGCCTAGGTATAAAATAGTGCTAAAGTGGTTAATGCATGTTCTATAATGCAATAATTTATATCTGCAAAGTAACTAGTAACTAATGTTTTCAAATAATTGTAGTGGAGTACAAGTACAAAATTTGCCTCTGAGATGTAGTGGAGTAGAAGTAAAAGTACTGAAAATTGGAAATACTCCAGTACAGTGAAAAATCCTCAAAAGTGTACTTAAGTATAGCACTTAAGTAAATGTACTTAGTTACTTTACACTACTGATGAGGTGTGTAATTGATAGAAAACATTTTTTTGGGTGAACTACTCCTCCTTCCGGAGCGCTTCTTCCACCACTGTGTGTGTGGAGGTGAGAAGCAGCATAACCCCCGTTAATCCCACGTGAACATATATCATGCTGGTGTAATCTGGACATCTTGGTGGAGACAGAGAGACTGATGGATGAGCTGAGCAGAGATAAGAGGCAGAGCCCACAGGGTGAGATGGACTCACAGATACCAGTCTCACATCCTCACACCATCACTCAATTCATCACCTGTGGGCCGCCCGTTGTGTTGAACAGTTGGCGGTTCAACCACTTGAACCGCCACCAGCATGCCTAAACGTTGGCCTAGTTTTGGTGAAGACATTTGGTGTAGAGAATGTAGACAGAAAAAAAAGTGGTCAGAGTTCAGTCAGTGGTGGAAAAAAAAATTCTCACATTTTTTTATAAGTAAAAGTATCAATACTGCAATATAGAATTACTCTGTTGCAAATTAAAGTCCGGAATTCAAAATGTATTTGAGTAAAAGTACAAAAGTATTGGCATCAAAATATGTACAGATATATCTACAAGCTCTCAATGTGTCGCATCGTGACGCATTGTGAGCTTGTAGATCTGCTATTTTCAAATGGCCGAAATATATATAGGGCCGAAGTGGTTAATGTGTGTCTTGTGATATTAATCAAATCAAAGTAACTATTGTCGCCATTGTATAAGAAATCCATAGTGTTTTACCAATTATTTGGGGCCCCTGTGCAATATCCTCGTGGGCCACCAGTGGGCCCCGGCCCCACAGGTTGAGACACCCACTGTGTTAGGGATCTGTGTTATCTCTATGTGTGTGTGTGTGTGTGTGTGTGTGTGTGTGTGTGTGTGTGTGTGTGTGTGTGTGTGTGTGTGTGTGTGTGTGTGTGTGTGTGTGTGTGTGTGTGTGTGTGTGTGTGTGTGTGTGTGTGTGTGATGTGTGATAGCATCAGATCTGCGTGCATGGCACCACCCAGGCGCTGTCTCCAGCCTGATGAGTAGTAGCGCCTGAGGCCAACAGGGCCCTGGCTGGCCTTTGAAGTAGCTGCGCCTGATGAAGTCTTCCATCAGTCACAGCCGTGTTTCTGCTCACCTTTTTAAAGGAATGAGGAACATTCTGGCTCAACGCTCTACAGAGCTTCTTCATCTTCTGACGCCATCGTAACCTGAACCCCCAAATAGCAACGCTTCTCTTTTTCTTTCTCCGTATTACAACATTAAAACATGTAACCATTATAAACCCTCTAGCAGTGGTGTTAAGTAACTGAGTACATTTACTCAAGTACTGTACTTAAGTACAGTTTTGAGTATTTCCAATTTTCTGTACTTTTACTTCTACTCCTCTACATCTCAGAGGCAAATGTTGTACTTTTACTCGACTACAATTATTTAAAAACTTTAGTTACTTTGTAGATTTTGATTATTATTACAAAACATACACTAACCACTTCAGCTCTATACTGTATATATTTCGGCCATTTGAAAATAGCAGATCTACAAGCTCACAATGCGTTGCGATGCGACGCAAACCTCACACTAAGTTCAAACTTAGCCTAGTTATAGCTTAAATGGCTGTAAAAAAAACATTTAAGCTGTAACTAGGCTAAGTTTGAACGTAGTGTGAGGTGGTACAACTGGCTCCAGGACCTGAGTTTCTGTATAAAACAAATCCCTTTGGCAAAAATAGCCGATCTACAAGCTCACAACGCTGTGACGCGTTGTGACGCGTTGTGACGCGTTGTGAGCTTGTAGATCAGCTATTTTTGGCTAAACATGTTTTTGGGCTATTCCCCCAGAATAGTCCTATGGATGGTTAAAGAACCACATTCTCATTCTGGCACATGTTTTGCATTGCATCTTCATCCTCAAATAGCTTATTTAAAAAAAAAAATCATATTACAACATGTACAAAAAATGTAAGCTCCACATTCTCTACAAGCAGTAAAGTGAGTCTTATCTTAAACCACCAGAAAAAGTTTAATCTTGTTGTACAAAATGTTTCAACCAGCCATTTCCTCCATTATAAATTCAGTTATGTGTTGTTCTGATAAAGAAATATATAATGGAAGACACTGCTCGTAGCAGAGAAACATAATGCATCTGTGTCACTTTAGATTTCGTTTGTTATTCAAAATTAGCAGATATACAAGCTCATAGCGCGGCACCGAGTGCCGCACTATGAGCTTGTAGATCTGCTATTTTAGAAAAAATAAATATGTTTTTTTTTATTAAAAAAAAAACTGTTAGGATTTAGAAAACATTTTAAAGGAGAAATCCGGACATTTTAAGTGTTATCTTTGATGTGTCGTTACTCACCTACCGACGTAGAAAGTGGCGTTGTTTTTTTCCAGCGATTCCCCTGTCGTAATTTTTTCGACCCCCTCCGTTGGCATAATGGGAGCGCGTGGCTAAGGGAAATTCGTCTATTATAACCGATGCAAAGTTATTTTTTTCTCTACAACTACTCATTGTAGAGTCTCATGATACTCAAACATGCACTGAAAGTCCCTGAGAAGCTATCGCTAATGCCGAACGAGCTAACGCTGGTTGCTTGTTTCTCTCCCAGAACCTGGCAACTCGGTGTTGCCAGGGAGAGAAATAAGCAAACAACGTTTGCTTATTTCGGAGGGGGTCGAAAAAATTACGACAGGGGAATCGCTGGAAAAAAACAACGCCACTTTCTACGTCGGTAGGTGAGTAACGACACATCAAAGATAACACTTAAAATGTCCGGATTTCTCCTTTAAGAATCGCCTCAGGTCTTAATGGGTGAAAATATTTAGCAAATGTCAATTTCACTCCCATGACACGTGTTCAGCGTTTCAGCATAGAATGCCTGATCATTGATCCAGACATGGTAGCATGTCATCATCATGTCACAATCATGTCATGTCTTTCATGAAACTTTCTGCCCGTCAACCAGTTCAGGAACTCTGCTTCCTCTGTTGAGGCGTTTACCTTTGTGCTCCAGGTTCTTTCCGGCAAAGTGAGTGTTAAATGGTGAAACGGTCTTTAGTCATTAGTGTTATCTGTTGGTCTACCCCACCGCTCTCTGACCTCTCTCTCTCTCTCTCTCTCTCTCTCTCTCTCATATCAGTCACAGAGCTGTTCTTCTCAGCCTATCATCAGCTGTCAGGAGTACTCTGCAAGGCCTCCTGCTCTCACTCTCAGACACACACACACACACACACACACACACACACACACACACACACACACACACACACACACACACACACACACACACACACACACACACACACACACACACACACACAGGTGACACAGCACAGGCCACTGTTTCAGAGGTATATAGACGCAAGTGGTTTCTCAGCTAAAATCATAGATGTATAAAGTATAGATAAGTCATACGTTTGATCACGGCCGCCAACAGCATTTGTCTGATAAAAGTGTCACGAAGGCCCCCTGGGATTGATTGATTACTTCCTCTTCTGTGTGTTTGACACAGAAGCACAGTGTTGAGATATGGATGGAGATACCTGCTCTATGATGTCATTTCTATGCTTAGAGTCTAGGATAAGGAATGTTTCTTTAATCTATTATTTTACCATTTACACCTGTGACTCTGAAACCTTTTAGCTATGTACAGTCTCCCTGGGACCCAAACTAGTGAAAATAGCATGTTTACAAGCTGACAATGAGCTTGTAGATCTGCTTTTTTCCCTACTTTTGATTGATTTTCTTTGTTGTCTAATCTGTTGAAATAATCTTAGTTTTTATGTAGAAAACAGAAAAAGACCCTTTACCCAGAGCCGCCTGACACGCCCACATCCCCCTGACACGCCCACATCCCCCTGACACGCCCACATCCATCACTATGTGTCATTGACCATGTGACCTGCAGTGCTGTAGTGGTCTATGCACAAACATGTGTGTGTGGGCACGCCCACTCACACACACACGCACACACACACACACACACACACACACACACACACACACACACACACACACACACACACACACACACACACACACACACACACACACACGCCCACTCTCACACACACACACACACACACACACACACATACACAACACACACACACACACACACACACACACACACACACACACACACACACACACACACACACACACACACACACACACACACACACACACGCCCACTCTCACACACACACACACACACACACACACACACACATACACAAACACACACACACACACACACACACACACACACACACACACACACACACACACACACACACACACACACACACACACACACACAGAGGGAGACGTGTTCCGATACAGTATCTTCTCCAAAGGCACCGCGCTGACAGGTAACCATAAAGACATCATTTCCTTCAGTGAGAGGAGAATGAATGGGTTAATTATTGGGCTCTCTCTCTCTCTCTCTCTCTCTTGCTCGCTCTCTCTCTCTCTCAGGGGCGGACTGGCCATATGGCATACCGGGCATATGCCCGGTGGGCTAGTGGGCCACTGGGCCCACTAGCTCCTGTTTATTTGCTCCTGTTCATTTCTGGGTTACACGGCCCAATTATTAGTTACGGTAATGTCCCTGACAATTGGGAAGGCTAGGAGATCTGGCTGGGGGGGTCGGGGGGGGGTCGGCCACACGCAAAGCGCGCGGGCGCGGAAAATTGCGGTAGAATGTCTGCTATCTGCGCGCCGGAACTTGTGGTGGGCCGGTCTGGGCCAAAGTTCCTGCGCCGAATTGTGGTCCCAGTCCGGCCCCTCTCTCTCTCTCTCTCTCTCTCTCTCTCTCTCTCTCTCTCTCTCTCTCTCTCTCTCTCTCTCTAAACTACTACATTCATGTCCCTGGCCTTTGACAGAATCATGTGTGGTTG
Organism: Gymnoscopelus braueri; assembly: GCF_963280865.1. NCBI lineage: Eukaryota > Metazoa > Chordata > Actinopteri > Myctophiformes > Myctophidae > Gymnoscopelus > Gymnoscopelus braueri. The sequence goes on along the minus strand of NC_137619.1, from coordinate 1,285,400 downwards.
TTTCATGGCATATCCCTTTGCACCCAGTTAGCCGATAATGGCACAACACGCTCCACTTTCCCAAATACCCTTATGTAACTATATTTGATCCATGGAAAAAATGTGCAGCGGGGCTCTCTCTCTCCCTCTCTCTCTCTCTCTCTCTCTCTCTCTCTCTCTCTCTCTCTCTCTCTCTCTCTCTCTCTCTCTCTCTCTCTCTCTCCAAACAATTGGCTTAGCCTTTAAGAACCATAATGTTACATGTGGTTCCCCATGATTAAACACATCACAGACGTTTATAAGGCGTTGCTTAGTAGGAAAACACAGTTGTTGTGGCGTTCCTCTTGCCCAGTGTTTACCAACCTGGGGTTCTGGGGCCCCCGTGGGGTGGTGGGGCGTGGAGGGGAAGGGGGGCAGCAATGTTGTGTGGTAAGGCTAAATCCAGCCATCCTTGTCGCCTAATGTTGTGTGTGTGAAAAGACTGACACACGCACACAGGTTTCAACGTCAGAACAGACACTCCTTTACTTCAGATAATACGTCCTTGTCTCAGCGTCAGCATCCCATAATAAACACACAGTCTCTTAAAGGGCAAGACCACTTTGTTAGAGGTTTGGGTTGTGTAGTTACCTTGCCATTATGTAACTCCAAAGGTGGACAAGAAATCAAAAATAATTGCTCCATTGATTAGAAATTGAAAATTCTAAATATGCTCCTCATTGACTTACATTGTACGCTGAAACAGCTCTCAAAGTTACTCTTTTAGCACATAAACGGACGCAAACAAAGTTGATTCAGACAATATAGAACATCACCAAACCCAGTACTGTTTGTTTTTTTAATAAAAATGTTATCTTCCTGTTGATTTTGCTATTTTTATGTAGAAGAAAACCCGGACTGGATCCGTGGATCCGGATCTTCAAATAGTAAAATCAACAGGAAGTTGACATTTTTATTAAAAAAACAAACAGTACTGGGTTTGGTGATGTTCTATATTCTCTGAATCAGCTCTGTTTGCGTCCGTTTACGTGCTAAAAGAGTGACTTTGAGAGCTGTTTCACCGTACAATGTAAGTCAATGAGGAGCATATTTAGAATTATCCATTTCTAATCAATGGAGCAATTTTTTTTCTTTTTCTTGTCCACCTTTGGAGTTACACCATGGCAACGTAACTACACAACCCAGACCTCTACCAAAGTGGTCTTGCCCTTTAAAGGTACACACTTCACCACTATATAGCAACACACAGCAAGCCCCATGTATCACAGCATAAGGATAATTCCTTTAACAGGTCCGTTCATGAAAGTCCTTGCGGTCTTGTTTCCAATGAGGGCCTGTGAGCAATTAGGGGTTAAGAGTCTTGCTCAGGGACACATTTCATTTCATTGACACATTTGCTGGCCTGGCCTGGAATCGTACCTGGGGCAACCAGGGCCTCTGGCTCCCTAGGCGGGCTCACTAACCACTCAGCTATGGCCCACCCCATGTCTTTGTGTGGCCCATGTTAGCGTGTCCCATGTTATTAGAACATAACAGGCAGGATAAAATGCCACGCTATATTAAGTCATCCAATGTAAAAAAAACATCTCTTGCACAATCTGGCAACACTGCCGGACGTTTTAGACCAACGCACGCACTGACAAAAGCCAGTTTGAAGTTTTTTGGTTCCTACCCATCTGCTGCTGAATTGGGGCGGAACTAATCTTTGTTGCACCGTGTTTCCGCCCAGACGTTTTGTATCGACGCACACTTAAAATGGCAGTTTTTTTTTTTTTGGTCAGGTGGAAGTTTGGTGGAACTGTTGTTTATAAAGTCATTTTATGAGGCTAATGTGGTTAATCATTTTGTCTTTGGGATGTACAAGGCACGAAAATTATGGAAATATTAACATGACTGGGGTGGCTAAGTATATGGAATACGGACATTATCGCGAGTGACTGCAAAGACATAGTAAGTGGCAAACGTTTAATTACTATTAGGCCATTTTGGCTCCCTTCCCTTCCGGTGTGGTTTGCTACTGAGCCGAATTATTGCTGAAAGAAAATATGCTCCAAAGAGCCAATTGTATAGTGAACAATAAAAAGTAGACGACACAAAGGCCATATGCATGCTGGTAGTTGTGGCAAACTTTGTCCTGAAATGTTCCATGTTCTTGTGGTAGAACATACTGTAGCTAAACAATGAAAAGAGGACAGTGATAACAGGACACGGAAGGAATGCTGAGTTAGCGCTTTGTATTATTAGATAAACCAGTGGTTCTCAACCAGTGGTCCGGGGACCACCAGCGGTCCTTGAGGAGGTTCCAGGTGGTCCCCAAATAAATGATGGAGAGTTGGTAACCAAATGGACCCTTATAGATTTAAGAGTGAAATTATTGTTAAACATCTGCATTACTTAATGAAAGAATTGTTATTTTGATCAACGTTTGCCTGTTATCTCTTCTATGGTACCAACATCAATACAGCATGGATGGAATTGTGGACAAACTCTTATCCAACCATAACAAAATATTCTAAGTCTTGGGTCTGAGAGTCTAAATGTCATCAAATGGTGGTCCGTGGCTCAAATGGTGGTCCGTGGCTCAAATGCCAAATAAATAATTAACCTTGATATGAAAAGGGTTGAAAACCACTGAGATAAAGCATAAATAATGGCATGCTACACTGTGTACAAACATTTTTTTTTAGAGCAGAGAGGCAGACAGACTGACGGACAGATGTATTGATGTTTGTGTCTATTTATTTATAAACTTGACCTGTTTCCTTATTGAGCTACAGTACCAGTGTCTGTTCTGAGGCTCGGATCTTGCTGCCGCTGTTGTTGTTGTTTTGAGAATGTTTTTGTGTTTATTTTGGCTCGGGCGCCGGGCCCCGTAAATGTCTATTCTCAGCGTTTGAAACATTAAATCAGGGAGCTGCGTGCTAGCTGGCTGTGAACTGATTGCCTGTTGTGCGCTGGCGCTGGAAGACGTGCAGATAAACATGTAAACCTCATCACTGACTAGGCTTAGTGTGCCAGATAAGTGGAGCCATGCAGTTTAGTTACAGGTTTAACCATGTGTATGTATGTGTGTGTTTATAGCACTGTACTGTAATTCTGCACTGTATGTCCTTCTATGTCCAAAACCGTTGCTTTTTTATTATTAATTTAAAAACGAATGAAAATAGCTCACAATGCGTCATGATGCAACACATTGCGAGCTTGTAGATCTGCAATTTTCACTACTTTTGTGCAACGTACACTTTTTTTTAAAATAATTTGTATCCCTCGATTTTGTAACCCTTTTTTCACCCGGTGCCAATTTGCTAAGTGATCCTGGGCACTACACTCCCCCCACCAGCCTAGGGAGGCCAGGGCCGAGCTCATGCCTCCTTCAATGCATGAGAGCCAACTGACCTTCTTGTCACCTGACAGGGGAGAGTTTCCCTGGTTGGACGTAGCGTGTGGAAGGAACACGTTATTCCAACCAGTTCCCTTCCCAGGCAACGTACAGTCTTGTATGAGGAAGTAGGACATTCATAAAACATAAACATTGAAATACGGGAATGCAAGGTTTCTGCTCAACAGAGTAAATGTGCCTGTATAACCCCTCATGTGTCATAGAGTCAGTCTATATATATATATATATATATATATATATATATATATATATATATATATATATGTGTATGTATGAGTCAATGTGCCTGTATAACCCCTCATGTGTCATAGAGTCAGTCCAGTACAGTTTGAGCGTTATGTGATAAGTTTGTCATAGGAAGCAGTGGATTTGTTGACTTGTCCCTCTCTACATCAACAGTGTTGAGCAAGGGGGCCTTCAGCACTGAGAGGAGGACAGTTTTCTAGTCCGTTATGGAACGGGACAACAGAACTGTACCAAGAAATAGCCTCTTCAACACAGGTGATCACTCTTAAAGGAGTAGTTCACCCAAAAAATTACTTATTTTCTATCAATTACACACCCCATGAAGCATTGAATTCATGGAGACATTTTTGTTTTTTGTCGCATTCCTAAGCCAATAATCTGATCGCTTTACCACTAAATCTACAGTTGATTTAGTCGACTAAAATGTATTTTGGCGGTGCCTTGATGCCGTCGTAATGGCTGGTTTTACACTTGCTGTGTACACATGCTGAAAATAGCCGATTTACAAGCTCACAACGCGTCGCAGCGCGACGCGTTGTGAGCTTGTAGATCTGCTATTTTCAGAGCACAACACCTGAGCGCAACCAAACATAAAATGTCTTGTCTTTTAGTTCTACTGGATCTCTTCTCCACTAGATCCTCACTAACATTTTAGTCTAGTTTTTATTTGTTGACAAAATTCTCAATATATTTAGTCTTAGTTTTAGTCATCATAGCTTAGTTTATATTTAATTTTAGTCAGTAAAAAAAGGTAGCCGACCAACATTTTTCATCATAGTTTTAGTCGACAGAATCAACACTGCCACAGATGTACAGTACATACAGTACAGTTACTGTCCAGCCATCCTTTGGTGGTCTGTTAGATCATACACAGGTCTGTTAGATCATACACAGGTGACACACTGTCCATATACACATGTACTGTATACGAACACATGAGGAAAGACAGAGACACACTTATCATGTTGAAATAGACAATCCAAACACACGCAGCATGGTACGGTACATACTGTACACTCAAGGGTCCATTTTTACACTCAGGATTTCGCCGTAAGCAACGTAAAAGGATGTCGAACCTTTATCTCGCCTTCAAATCGTCATACGGGGACAAAGTGATGAGAAACAGTCTGTAAATGGTATTTACAGACATGTAAGCCTGAATCAATCTTTACCGTGCGTTTAGACATGATGTTTGAAGTGCGTCGTAGAGGTTACCGCTGATACTCCCCGAGCAGGGACATGGAAAAAGGCAATTTGGCAGTAAGTGAGACAAATATT
>NC_137619.1:1265497-1275497 GCF_963280865.1 Gymnoscopelus braueri | reverse complement strand
GTGTTCTTTCCACAAAATTCCACAAGGGGCGCCCTAACACAGCTTTGGAATGATCCATCATCACTCAGAGAAGTAGTATGTGGATGTGACGTCATCGTAAAAAAACCTCACATCCATTCATCCCAACGATAATAATAATAATACATTTTATTTGTATTGCACTTTACATTTGAAACAAACCTCAAAGTGCTACAGTACATAATAAAACAAGATAAAGAAAACCATTTGCAAGATAATCAAAAAGTCTAACGATGGGATTTTCAGAAAAAACAGCTGTAACCCAGTTTCATTTTTTTTGCATTGAAAACCACCAGTTTTCAGCGGACCCTAGTCCCAAAATGGCGGATCGCGGTGGGAAGGTTGTCGTTCCTATGGATACACAGATACCTCCGCCAACCCACAGGGATTTTTTTTTTGTTTTTTTGGGACACAAATGTCGCTTCCACAGCGTTTCAAATATCATCGGATTGAGGTAATTACGCTGGCAAGGGGATAGAAAACTATGTTTAACACATTGATTAACACATTGACTGCCAGAGTTTATTCATAATGTACTCACCCCTGTGCCAGCAATTTGCGTGTTTTTTTATTTTTTTGTTTTGTAATTTTTCATTCAAATACATTCTCTGATTGTGTTGTCAAGCACCTACGATTGTTCCACCAGCACATCCAAACATTGATCACCTCGCTCGCCCCCTCCCAAACAGGCCCACGTCATATCCGGTCATTCAAAGGATGTGACGTTTTCGACAATCCCTGCCCCGCTGATCGGCCTGAAAACGATGTGATACACTACGACGATGACTGTTAGTCACCCGGACCAAAGAAAATAGAAGTTGAGCTGTCCGTTTGTCTTTTATACCGTGTGAAAAATCGTGTTTTTCCTTATTCTGGCCGAAAATCACCGGAGAAAAACAACGTGACCCGGAAATGATTTTTTTTTTTTACATCCGGCTCCGGGTGAGTGTGACGTAAGTGGAAAACGAAAGTGTTGATGAGAAATAAACACAGCCGTGCGATCACAGATTAAACAATGAACATTCAAAAGAACGCATCAATGCGATCCTGGCACTCAAGCGATGGATTTGAAAGAACGCATCGATGCGATCTTGGCACTGTATGTATTTATCTTGGCAATCAATGTGTTAATCACATAATGACACCTTTTCGGGGTTTTCGGGCCTAAAAGTATGGTAATTGTTCAGGCCGAATTTTCAGGCCCGTTGATAACTCTATGAAGGACCCGCTTTGGTTTGTGGATGAGCAGTGAGATGTGCTGCACAGATAACCGGGCTGAGTTGACTGGCTGCGTTTTCATCTGAAGGGGCGTGTCCAAACAAACAATGTCGCCAACATCCCAGGCCTTGGGTGTCACGTTAAGATAGTTTGTTCCATGAGGCACCGGGCGGTGATCTCACCCCGTCATATGTTTGATATATAAGTGTTTGATATATAAGTGCTTTCAGCTGCGCTCGGCCTTTATCTAACACTGGAAATGTGTGTGGACGAGCTGAAGGCACGGATAATGTAGTGATTATTATTTTCATCTGGTGGTGTTATTAATGTGATGTGCGAGTAAACATGGGTGGGGATCTTTTCTATTTATCTGAAAGCGTCAGCGCGTCATTTATTTACACACAAACTACGATTGTGGTTGTCATATCACATCATATTGTATCATGTCCTTCCTCAAGGAAACTGCTTTGAACAGATAAACACGGCAGGATAATAATGCTTCTCAGTGCAGACAGTACGGTACGGTATAATATATAATAATAAGGCAGTACGGTACGGTATAATATATAATAATAAGGCAGTATGGTACGGGATGTGTTTGGATAGAAGAGCGGGCGGACAGATGGAGAAGAGGAGAGACCACAGACTTAGAGCTAGAGGATACGTACACTTTGCCAGCTCTCCCTATTTGCATGATCATATTTCATTCCTCGTTTTGATCAAGTAAAGAAGGAACGACTCAGCGACCTCTGCAGCCAAAGAAATAGGCTGCAGAAATAGAATGAAATAGGTTTCACATTTTCACGATCCCATCGATGCTGGAATTTCCATCACTGTTTATGTACAATTGGAAAGGGAAAGGGGAGTATTTTCTGGTCCCTGGGGATTGTGGGAAGGAGAATTTGCTTTTACAACTTCACCCAGCCGATGCTGTTACTCAGATGACTTTGATGAGAGCAAGTGCGGAGCAGTTAGGCCCTAACTGCTCCTTAAGCGTCCACAGAGGAAACCTAACCCCTAACTGTTAGGGTTTAGGTTTCCTCTGTAGACGCCTGCCAGCTCTAACGCATTTTCACAACAATGTGTGCATCGGCCGACAATTTGTGCTGAACTAAATGCCAGCTTTTGCCAGCAGACTACCAGTCAGTTGTAGTCTGAAGTAGTCTGAAGTAGTCTGTTTGGTGGAGAGTCACCTTTAAACGCACACACTGGTCGAGCGGGTCGAACCAGTGACCTTTTCGATTCCCAGACAGGCCTATATCTATCTACCCATTCAGCTATGGCTTCCACATTTTGATGGTGAAAGTGGTTTTCCGAGACTCACTTCGTTGCATTACAGTCATAAGCTGGCTTTTTCATTTGCACACCTGGCTGGAAAACTACTGCTTTGGGACAACTAATGTGGAATGTCGGTTTCCGAAGAACTGGAGCACTTGAAGAAGGCACCCTCACGTCCTCCTCTGCTCTCTAACACCTTCCACTGTGTTTGTGCTGGTATAGGCTGTGTGTTTGTGCTGGTGTAGGCTGTGATGTTTTTGAGGGGGTTTGAGGAATTATTTGGTTATGACATCATGTTTCAAATTGCAGTGTCAAAAGCCCCTGTGTCCCTTAGTGTTAACAGGGAAAGAATCTTTGTAATTTTTATATTTAGATTTACAGATCTACAAGCTCATAGTGCGGCACCGAGTGCCGCGCTATAAGCTTGTAGATCTGTTAGTTTTAGAAAATTCGTGAAAATGTGTGCAAATCTTGGAATATATATATATTTTAAAGCGAACATTTGTAACTCAAATCCTTGCTTCTGGGGGATTCTACAAATATCTTCTAAATCCTAACAGTTTAAAAAAAAAATACGTATGTTGCTATAATATCAGTGGTTCTCAATTTTTTTCATGTCAAGGACCCCCAAGATGATATGTATTTGGCCGCGTACCCCCTCATCTCAATTTTGTTTTGCAATGGCAGATTCGTCTGGAACCAGGCTAGAACAGCCTATAACTGTAGCGGCAGGCAGCTGCCGAGATCGTCCCAGCGGCCAGCGATGATGCGTCCACGAGGACGCATCATCCTGGGCCTCGATGGGTGTTCGGAGCACGAGCTCCGAGCTTTCACATACTTCCAGTGTGGCTTCATGACATCTGAGTGATGTGTGGTTGAACCCATGGTTCCTACGTGTGCTTTCTCTCTCTCTCTCCACTGCATCGGCCCAGCTCCTCTCTCTCTCTCCGATGGCTCCCAACCGCCTCTCTGCTCTCCGTCTGCAATCCCCCCGATCTCCCCTGAATCCCCCCGATCTCCCCTGAAAGTAGAGATATGCAGAGACACAGATGCACAGCGTATACGCTATACGTAAGGGATTAGATGGAGCACAGACCATATGAAAGGAGAAAAATCAATGGTGTAAAGTAACTACTTCTTTACTAGAGTATTTAAAATGTTCTGTTCTTTTACTTCTACTCCATTACATCTCAGAGGCAAATATTGTACTTTTACTCCACTGCAATTATTTGAAAACTTTAGTTACTAGTTACTTTGTAGATTTTGATTATTACAAAACACACACTACCCACTTCAGCCCTATATATTGGTAAATGGTAAATGGTGCATTTATATAGAGCTTTTATCCAAAGCGCTTTACATTGATTGTGCCATTAACCCATTCACACACACATTCAGACACCGATGGCGGAGGAAACCATGCAAGGCACCAACCTGCTCATCTACAAGCTCACAATGCGTTGCACCGCGACGCATTGTGAGCTTGTAAATGTGCTATTTTCAAAAGATTTCTATACAAACTTGATATTCTGCATAATGAGTTATTTTACTTTCGGTACTCTTAAGTACATTTTGATGCCAATACTTTTGTACTTCTACTCAAGTACATTTTTGAATTCCCGACTTTTACCTGTAACAGAGTATTTCTACATTGCAGTATTGATACTTTTACTTAAAAATTGCGAGTACTTTTTCCACCACTGACTTGACAGAGGATCCAAAGCGAGTCCCTTGGAACCCACTGACCCGCTCTGCTTGTCTTGGCCGGCGATAAGCGGCTCAGAGATCCAGAGCGTGTAAGAAACACTCTGTACACAGATGACTGCTTACACTGCGCTCAGCGATAGGGAGCGGGGTTCATTCTGTGCTGAAGGGGAGCACAAGTTTCCAAAATCATGTAAGCTGAGCGGAGGACAAGACACGGCGGCATAAATCATTTACATCTGGACCCATCCTCGCCAGACGGCCGCAAGGCCCTCTGCGGCGAGAATACAGTGTTCCCCCCCCTTGTTTTCCTCTCCTCTCCCACATTCTATCATGTCTTGTCCTTTTGCCTTGTTTGTTTGTTTGCCTGTCTTCTCCCTCCATCAGCCCCGTCTGTCCACAGATTCCTATAATGTGAGAGCTTTGGTTCCTGGGGGGCTTGACCTTGGGTTGGCCTGGTGTAACCTTGGTGTGTGGAACCAACGGGAAAAAAGACAGAGATTCATTGAGAGGCTGCGTTTTATAGCAGAACATAGCGCCTCACACTGTGTGTGTGTGTGTGTGTGTGTGTGTGTGTGTGTGTGTGTGTGTGTGTGTGTGTGTGTGTGTGTGTGTGTGTGTGTGTGTGTGTGTGTGTGTGTGTGTGTGTGTGTGTGTGTGTGTGTGTGTGTGTGTGTGTGTGTGTGTGTGTGTGTGTGTGTGCGTGCGTGCGTGCGAGAGAGAAGTAAAGGGACAAAGAGAGAGAAAGAGAAGCCCCCATGCAATAGATTAAAAAGTGTGAGTGCAGAGACTGTAGCCATGTCAGTGACAAATTAACAGTAGAGAGAGAATCGTGTGTGTGCGCACGCAGGTGCATGCGTGACTGCGTGCGTGTGTAATTGCACTTGCGTTCATATTGGTATTGCTTGCGTACAGATGCAGAAATAGCTGACACACGCCTAGCAGATTTCACAGGAGCGTGGGATGGTACCTGCAACACGTGCACTCTCTCGCTCTCTCTCTCTCTCTCTCTCTCTCTCTCTCTCTCTCTCTCTGTGCTCTCTCTCTCTCTCTCTCTCCACTCACACAGCGTCCGTTTTTGTCAGCCGCAGACTTCTTGAATGTCTCTGTGGTCGCACACTTGTTGTTTCGTCGCCCCCCGGGGGGGGGGGGGTCTCGCCAGGCCCCAGACCACACAGTCTCCACATCCCTCGCTGGAAACACACACACACACGCGTGCATGTGTGTGTGTGTGTGTGCCTCTATGAAATGTTTTCCTTTCAGGCATACTTTACTTTCTGTGTTTTTTAGACCCTCCTCCTCCGCCACGCCAAACATGTGTTGCTCTTTTGAAATGTTGGATCATTAATGTCCATAAACACTTCAAACACTGAAGAGGGATTGCACTCCGGGTTCCGAAGGCTTGGCCGCCGCGGCCGCGGCTAGCGTCTAGCTAGCATGGGGTTATTGTTTTAGGCAGGATGGGGGAAAGTACCGATCCCTCCTCCTCCTCCCCGGACACAAGCATCCGTCTGTGGAAAGGAGCGCCATGATTAAGGCTCATCGCGGGGTCTTCCATTCACACACGCCGAGCACCAACTAGCAGCAGGGGGATTCAGCAGCTCTCTCTGCGGTTACAAGCGGATTATTCCCATTATTTATTGCGGTGGACTTTATTGCACAGAGAGCCTCCAGTAAAATGTTTTGCTTTTTTACGATATGGTATGAAAATGAAATTCAATACATCATTTTTTTTTTTAGTTGGGACACGCATCATCACTGTGCAGACGTGGCATTCAATTATGCAAACCATTAAGTCATTAAAACCTCATATCCCACATTTCCTCGTTTGGAAAGACGGAGGAAATGGTGTCATTTGTCTTCCTCTGATCACACATGGAGAGCTGACCAAACAAACTTGTTTTTCAACAAGTGACGGCTGGAGAGTTGCTAATTGTTGGAGGACCGTCTGAGACGCGGGGTCTGCAGTCGCCGTTGACGTTTTCTACAAAGTGACGCGCAGACTCACTTTCACTGTGTGGGCGTGGTTAGTCATCTGAGAGAGAGAGAGAGAGACGAGACTGGAGAGCTTGGAATGGGGGCTGTGTGGGCGAGAGAGGGCTGGCCAGGGGACATGCTGTTTGTTACAGAAGAGAAACGGGATCGGAGATAAAGAAGGACAAATAGTATAGAAGAAAGAACTACAGTATTGGCTCACTGTTAGTGGGGGGGGTGGAGGAGAGAGAGAGAGAGAGAGAAAGAGAGATTATCTATAATTCAATCTGTAAATAACTCTTTGTTCAGAGCATACAGCACATGACTTAATACAGTATACTGTATATTCTATTTATCCTAGTTGCCAAATGTTTTGTCCGTTCCCTAACATAGCCTGTTTAATGTTTTTTATTCACCTTTATTTTACCTGTTTACTTTTCTCTGACTTGTAATTAGAGAGAGAGGGAGAGGGGGGAGAGAGAGAGATGGCTTAGAAAAGTGGGGTCCCAAATGGACCCTTACAGGTCTGTAACGATGAGAGTTATGGGGGTCCTTGAAATAATAATAATTAAAAATAAGTTTGTGAACCACTGGCTTATAGCGATGGGTCCTTCATGATCGATTCGTTCAAAAGAACTCGTTCATTGCCGTGAACGTGAACGAACTCGTTCACTTCCTGAAACTTTTACGTTCGTGCTTTTGTTCATGCCCCCGCCCCTCCCCCCGTACGTAGGGGGGAGGGGCGGGCTGTTCCCGCGACAGACAGACAGACAGACAGACAGACAGACAGACAGAGGTTAAGTTGTTTTTCACTAGACAATACTCTACTGCGCTACTGAACGAATCATTTGAACGAATCATTTGAACGGATCATTTGAACGGATCATTTGAACGAATCATTTGAACGAATCATTTGAACGGATCATTTGAACGAATCATTTGAACAGATCATTTGAACGGATCATTTGAACGAATCATTTGAACGAATCATTTGAACGAATCATTTGAACAGATCATTTGAACGGATCATTTGAACCCAAAGCCCTCAATCTGTGTGTCTTCTTAAAGACCCATTGTGTTCAGGTCCACAGAGGGGGGGGGGGGGGGCTGAGTTAAAGGGGGGGTAGGTGGGAGAACAGGGAGCGCAGGGCCATTGCCACTTAACAAAAGGTATCCAGATTGTCTCACACACACACACACACACACACACACATACATACACATACACACACATGCACACACACACACACACACTCCCTGAACCCCTCGCTCATTGTCCCTGCAGCCTGAAAGAAGACAGACAGACAAAATGGAAGATTATGTCAATTAGTGTTCACTAGACCACCTGATCAGACCTCCCCGTCTCTCGGGGTCCGTGAGGGGTCAGAGTTCACGACCCGGCTGCCAAAACATGGGGGCTTAACTTGCTGGTGTCACACCACTAACCTTTTAGCCCTCCACCCTCCACGCACATTTTATCATTTTATCAGCCTGCGCACGCACGCACGCACGCACGCACGCACGCACGCACGCACGCACGCACGCACGCACGCACGCACGCACGCACGCACGCACGCACGCACGCACGCACGCACGCACGCACGCACGCACGCACGCACGCACGCACGCACGCACGCACGCACGCACATTTCTGACCTTGACCCCTGCTGTTGTGTGTGTAAGAGTGACAGAGTGTGAGACTGATACAAAGAGAGGTCAACAGGTCATCCTGGAAACACATTTATTTATTGGTTCAAATGCTTGTCTTTCCAAAATGCATGTAAATCTACACAACCTGACGTGTGCGTGTGCATGTTTTTGTGTGTTTATGTGTGTGTTTGTTTGTGTTTGCACGTTGGTTACCAAGCAGAGTGTGAACTTCTGAACCTGCTACGACTACGTGTGCGTGCGTGTGCGTGCGTGTGCACGTGCGTGTGTTTGTTTCTGTGTGGGTTTGTACAGTATGTGTGCATGTATTAGTGTGTGTAGGTGTGCATGCATGCTGTATGTGTGTGTGGCCGTTTGCATGCTTTGTGTGTGCAATGCATGCATGTGAATGAGACCATGTTTGTGTGTGTGTGTGTGTGTGTGTGTGTGTGTGTGTGTGTGTGTGTGTGTGTGTGTGTGTGTGTGTGTGTGTGTGTGTGTGTGTGTGTGTGTGTGTGTGTGTGTGTGTGTGTGTGTGTGTGTGTGTGTGTGTGTGTGTGTGTGTTTCCATGCAGCAGTAAATCGTCACAGTGACATGTTGGTTCAGTAGGGAAACAGCAGGTATGGGACCAACGTGATGTTCTTCCCAGATGGCCCTCTGGTACCCGGCCCTTGGGGAGGCCCCTCCACCTCACCTATTCATTTATTCATTTTCCACTGCAGATGAGACTCAGGCCAAAGCCCACCACGTCCCCCCGAGAGCAGCCGGGGTGTTTTCTTATCCATCCTAGTCCCCCCCCCCCCCACATACACACACACACACACACACACACACACACACACACACACACACACACACACACACACACACACACACACACACACCCTCCCCTCTTCACTCATTATCCCATTCCCTCTTCACTCCCATAACTCCCACTCTCTTCCTTTTTGTCCCCCGGTGTGTGTGTGTGTGTGTGTGTGTGTGTGTGTGTGTGTGTGTGTGTGTGTGTGTGTGTGTGTGTGTGTGTTCTGTGCCCGGGTCTAACCTTGTAACCCTCATGCAATAGGCTGACTGACAGGCTCTGACTAAATAGCATGTCATTGTCACTGTGTCATAGAGAGAGACTAGGCTGTCACACACAAAAACAACATTTAGGCGCATGCACACACACACGCTGTATATTGTCATCAGGTTTTCATGGTTGATTTGGTTATGAAAGAAAGAAAGAATAAATAAACTCCTTGGAGCACAGGTCAGAGGTCAGGTAGGTTCTGGTGGGCCAGCATCGTATGAATTTATTACACAGACACAATATGTTGAAATGTGTTTTGCAAAAATCGGCCTCCTGGTGGCACTATAACGGGCCAATGTGAAGTTCCTGCTCTGGCCTCCAGGGAGTGTGTGAGCACAGTTTCGCGCCGATCGGGCCAACGGTGCCGGAGATTCAGTTGTTCACAGATGGACGGACGGACAGGGGCCAAAACATATTCTCGGTCGGCCACACCTTCGGCCTGGCAGAGACAATACATAAATAAATGCATACATACATACAGTAGGCCTATTATATGTGAAATACGATTTTTTTTTTACCGGACTATATTATAGAGTGACACATGATTAATGTGGGTGAAGGAGATGATGAAACAATGTGTCTTGTTGCTATCTTGATGTTTAGTCTAATATAATAGATAGTTTCAGAGCCACATGGTCCACAACCTTTTCCGGAAAAGAGTAGATCCAGTAATAACGTGATCACAACAAACCCAGCCTCGTCCCATCTAATGTTAAAGGATGTTTCTCTGCTTTCTTGTTTTTTTCAGCGTTTTTGGCGTTGAACCAGCTATATTCAACAGCCAATAACTAAAGAACGGAGGGTCGCGGTGACACGCCTTTTTCCCCCGATGGAAGCAGAGACACTCCTCCGTCTTTTGCGACGCTCGGTGAGTCGATCGTCCTGGAGTGAAATATTCTGTGGCTCTTGAAAGGTTAGTACAAATGCTCTAAAACGCTGGCAGTGGCTGCAGACTGTTCTGAAACACTCTGGCAGTGAATGAGTTAACTCACACTTGGTCGTGTGATGGTGTATACCAGGGGTCGTTTTTTAGCCCAAGGACCCCCTAGCTGAGAGAGAGAGATGAAGCAGGGACCCCCTCTATATCG
>NC_137619.1:1237997-1260497 GCF_963280865.1 Gymnoscopelus braueri | reverse complement strand
TGCCTCATCAAACTTGGTATTGTGACTTTATATATTATCAGATACTTGCATGTGTCATTATATTATCACCACTTTACCCAAATCCAGTGCAAGTGGAGTTAGGAGGTTTTGTCCATCATTGATAAGAACAGCTGGCAATGGATCTCAAAGCTCACAACACATCACAACGCATTGTGAGCTTGGAGATCAGCTATTTATGGTGAGCGCCATCCTCATATACTATAGATCAAGCTGAATTCTGTACTTAAACAACTTTTATTTTAACATGCATTGTAAACAACCATGGATCTAACTGTTACCACTGTTGTTCTTCTACAGTTGAGTGCAACAAACAATTCTGCCTCAATACTCAATCATGTATTTAACAAAAGCGATCATGGCACACCAACAATAAAAAAATGGCATATAAATACAAAAAACATTCATGAAAAATAGAATCTTTAGCCTATCAAATCTGTAGCCTACTGCACTAACAATAACAACCACAGTTGAATTTACCTATCATATACCTATCAACATTTTATTATCACACTGTTGTGTGTTGTGTGTTGCGTGTGTGTGGTGGGTCTTTCTTAGTGCTTTAGATTGTCATAAAAGCTGTGAAAGTCTTTTGGCATGATCTCCTTGAGCTCTTGGAGATGTTTGAAACAAACTCCTGCACACACTCATTCTCTGTCCATTAACATTTAAAAAGAAAACACGAGCAGATGACCTTTGTGAAGACACCCTTCTCCTCTT
The DNA here is from genome assembly GCF_963280865.1 of Gymnoscopelus braueri. Taxonomy (NCBI): domain Eukaryota; kingdom Metazoa; phylum Chordata; class Actinopteri; order Myctophiformes; family Myctophidae; genus Gymnoscopelus; species Gymnoscopelus braueri. Next base: position 1,259,759 of record NC_137619.1, on the reverse strand, counting down.
TACTGGGGTGACATCTATCAAACCTTGCACATACATTCTCTTCTCTTCCCAGTTTATGTTCTCCCAAAAGCATTGAAAAATCTTCTCCCTGTCTGCCTCATACAGAGCAGAGCTTCTCGAGAGCCTGAGAGGAGGGGGGAGTTTTTGACGGACAGTTTGAGGGTCCAATGGAGTTAGGAGTTTTCGTCAGAGGCGCTTTTTAATACTTTTCATATGTTATTATTAAAAAAAAATGTACACAGATGTAGAGGGGGTTCAATAGCGTTGATTTATGAAAAAAAAAAAAAAACTGAAAAAGGAGTTAGCTGGTCCCGGCCGGACACTGACGATATATTACAATCATAATATTATGATTAGTCATGAGGTGCATTACCAAAATGTCTTCTTTTACTCTTTTATTTTAGAAAGGGAAACTTTTTTTGTCTTCCAGTCTTTATTGTGTCAGGTTAGTGTTAGGGTTTTAGCTTTTTACCCTTTTTTCTCCCCCATTTAGTCAATTAACTAATTAACTCCCCACACATTTCACTGCTGTTGTATCCTACTGACTCACCTGCCAGTGAGGAGCCCCCACCGGGATGACGCAGAGCTTCCGTCCTACTCCTCCCGCCTAACACTCCCTGCTGACAGTGCTCCGCCACCCGAGCGCCCAAAATGTTATTTTAAAGGGACAGTTCACCCCCAAAATGCCTTTTTTTCCCTATCGATTAGTCACCCCATGGAGAAGTATTTTTTTGGGTGAACTAACCCTTTAATAATAAAAAATATTAAAGATTAGAAAATATGTTTCGTGTGTGTGTGTGTGTGTGTGTGCGTGTGTGTGTGTGTGTGTGGACACATTTGTTTGCACTTATTCAATAAAAAAGTCACATTTCCAAAAACAGGATTCTTTATAAAAATTTCAAGTATATTTTATTCATTGACTTTATCGTAAAACAAAGATGTATTTCAGTAACAGAACTACTTACAGGTTAAACTGATTATTAAAAACATGTTAAATGTCATCTTTTGTTGTTACAGCAACAGTGAATTCAGGTGCTATGTCTGTATGTACCATTTCTGTTGTCATAGTAATAACATGGAAGTATAATTGAAGCGAATTATAACAATTTAAGCAAAAAACAACAACAACAAAAAAAAACAAGAGAAATGTTTCAATAGTGATAGTGAAGAAATAATGAGTACAACCACACCGTCAAATCCTCAGTGTTCATTTAACTCTGAATGTACACATGGAACCAAATGAACCCGTAAGGGCCAATTTGGGACCATTTGTACACGCAGAGTTAAAGGCATAGTTCACCCCAAAACAACTTTTTCCCATCGATTAGTCACCCCAATGAGACTTGAATGAATGGATATTTTTTAGTTTTTGTCACATTCCTAAGCCAATAATGTGATGACCAGCGGACCGGTATTCCATCAATTCAAGTCTCAATGGGGTGACTAATCGATAGGAAAAAAAGTTATTTTGGGGGTGAACTATTCCTTTAAATGAACACTGAAGATTTTACCATGCACATGCTTTCTCACCCAACATGGTTGGTTCTGTCATAGTCTCTGTCTCTTTCCCTCTCTCTCTTTCCATCCTTCTCTCTCTCTCTCTCTCTTTCTCTCACTCTCTCTCTCCCTCTCTCTTTCACCTCTTCTCTCTCGGGGAAGATGTCTTCTGGCTCTCCTCCTCCTCCTCCTCTCTCTCTCCATTCATTGTACAGAAGAACTCCATTGATTCCACTCCTTTATTTGTGCTGTACAACAGTCAGTGGAAGCGTTCATCCGGTCTCTCCGTTCCGTCCGTGTCTCTCACTCCGTCATCCTCTCTTCTTCTCCCCAATATAAGGCCTTTGTTCTCTAACCATCTAGTGCTTTATCTCAATGACTGTATACCTACTTTATGTTTGATTCTTTTTGACATGATCAAACATACAGATGTTCTACATGTATGTCTCTGGTTTTAACATGACTCACCTGGCCCACCAAATACATCAATAGGTATAGTCCTATATTTTCACTGAAACCCTTTTTCTTTTTATTTACATGGAGAGAAACCTCTCAACTCTTCTCCTATACTCTGTACCAAACCGTGACATACAGTAATGTATGTCTATGTATTTATGTAATGTATGTATCTCAACTCTTCTCCTATACTCTGTACCAAACCATTACATACAGTAATGTATGTCTACGTGTGTATGTAATGTATGTATCTCAACTCTTCTCCTATACTCTGTACTGTATACTGTATACTGTATACTCTATACTCTGTACTCTGTACCAAACCATGACATACAGTATCCAAACATTACGCCCTCCTCCTGTCAACATAAAGTCCCATATCCATCCCACTGTGTCTATCTATCAAAAGGATGTGTTTGTAAATGTGTTTTGATTGTAAAATATGGTACATGTGCTTTTGTTTATGATTAACAAAAGAGGAAAAACAAAGAGTGGGCGTGGCCGTTTCTATGGATTAAATTGCGGCAATCTCACTTATAATAAGTACCAACGAATGGCTGCAGTTTGTTTGAAACTAGGATGATTAGACAGGCAGGAAAATAAGATTGCGCTGCTGTATGTACGTATGTAAGGACATTTGGGATTTTATATATTTATTAAATTGTTTATGTATTCTGATTTACTTTACGTGTTGATTTGCTGTCTCTAAAAGTGATCGTTATGAAGCGCTGGATGAGGTCATCATCACGTCACGGCGGTGAAACCAAAGCCATGCCGACCCATAGCGCTGCTGTAGGACTCATTAGTGTGTGGGGGGTGGGGGGGGGGGTAAGTGTTAGCCTGGTTCCAGACTAATCTGCCATGTGCAAAAAAAAGAATTGCCCTCAGCAGATTAGGTCTGGCCCCTCTCAATAGAGATTAGATTTATCTCCCCCTGAAGTTGTGAGGGACCAATCGGGGCCCAGTATGAAAATATGGGGCGGGGTTTATCACCAGAAGCATTTTTTTTATTTGCCCCTCGGAAATGCAGGTTCCACTCAGAGATTCCAGACTAATATCTACGCAGTGATTAGTCAGGCCACGCCAGGCTAGATAAGTGTGAAGTTGTGGAAGCGGATAAGGGGCGGAGCTGAAGGAGAACCCAGGAAGGAGCACCTTACGGATGGAACGTCTAGGAACCGCAGGGGGGGGGCGAGCCATGGGCGTAGAGCGAGCTAACTGGATAAAGATGGCGGAGAAGAACCAGAGCTGGAGATTGGAGGGAGGTGGTGGAGGAGGAGGAGGAGGAGGAGGAGGAGGAGAGGGCGAGGGGGTGTGGTGGGGGTCACTGGAAGACCGTGTGGTAGGTGGGACACTGGTGGGACTTCATGTACTTGACGGCGAACTTGAGCTCCTTGCTCTTCTTGTCCCACTTGTGGATGGACATGAGCAGCAGCTGCTGGTCCACCTTGCGACCCATGATGAGGAAGTTGGAGCCCAGCGAGTCCAGCTGGGCGCAGGGGCAGTTGGCGCCGTTCTTGATGTACAGCGTGAGCTTCTTCAGGTCCTTCTTGCGCAGCACGCCTTGCTTCAGCACCTTCTTCTTCTTCTGCGCCGCGATCAGCTTCCGGTCGCCCTTCTCCTTCTTCACCTCTTTGATCTTCATCTTGAGGGCTGGAGGGAGGGAGGGAGGGAGGGAGGGGGTAGACAACAGAGTTTGATGAGTCATTGGTTCTCAAAGTGGGGTCCTTGGGGGGTACCAGGGGGTTCCCAAGATTTTTGAAAAAAAATAGCAGATATACAAGCTCATAGCGTGGCACGCGAGTGCCGCGCTATGAGCTTGTAGATCTGCTATTTTTTTTCCCCAAAATCTTGAACATTAGTGAACATTTTTAACACAAATCTTTACTTGTGGGGGTCCCTGGAACAACATATTTTGAGATGGGGGGGTCCACGACCAAATACGTATCATTTTGGGGGTCCTTGACATGAAAGCAGTTTGAGAACCACTGTGATGAGTGACCTACATGCTTGTCTGAGAGCGAGGCTCAGCCATTGAACTGTGATTCCAGTCTAAAAGAAAAACAACATGTTTGGCTCGTTTCAATGTGTCGGCTATGTAAACAAAGTCGTCCTAAATCCACGCTCATCAGGTGATGTAATGGAAACATATGCCATTTTCTTCTTCTTCTTTTTGGCAAACCCAATCGTCTCAACATTCAATCTGTTCTGTTCAAACCGAACCCTAATTTACTGCCTCGCCTTGTAGTCCAGGCCAAGTTCCGCCGTCGGCATATTTCAAGAGCAGTGTTTTTTTTTTGTACATATTTCTTTTATTTATGAGGCCTACACATTTTAGACCCAGGTAGACATACATACATACATACATATATATAGACATATATACATACAGCAGTGGTTCTCAAACTTTTTCATGTCAAGGACCCCCAAATTGACACTTATTAGCCTGCGGACCCCCATTTGAAAATATATGCCAGGGACCCCCATAAGAGAAGATGTTCACGGCTCTAGCAGTGATTCTCAACCATTTTAATTTCAAGGACCCCCAGTTTGACATGCATTAGGCTACGGACCCCCATTTAATGGAATTTTTTATCTCTGGGACCCCAATTTATATTGTAAAATCAATGTTCATTTAACTCCGAGAGTGTACAAATGGTACACTCTCGGTGTTACAGACCCATAAGGGTCCATTTGGTTCCTAACTATCTTATAATTTAGCTGGGGACCCCCTGGAACTCCCTCAAGGACCCCTGGGGGTCCCCGGACCCCACTTTGAGAACCATGGACATACAGTACTGATGATGATATGCCACTTTGTGTCCCCCCCTCCACCCCCCCCCCCCTGTCCCTGCTGTTTCAGGGGGGCTGTGAGATAAAAAACTATTACCGCCATGTAGAAATACTCTGTTACAGGTAAAAGTCCGGTATTAAAAAATGTACTCGAGTAAAAGTACAAAAGTATTGGCGGACTAAAAGTAAAAGTACTCATTATGCACAATATACGTTGTGAGCTTGTAGATCGGCTATTTTCAAATAGCCACCGGCTGAAGTGGTTCATGTATGTTTTACAAAGTAACTAGTAACTAAAGTTTTCAAATAATTGTTGTGTAAAAGTACAATATTTGCCTCTGAGATGTAGTAAAAGTAAAAGAAGAAGTAAAAGAAGTAAAAGTATTGGAAAATTGGAAATACTCCAGTAAAGTACAAATACCTCAAAATTGTACTTAAGTACTGTACTTGAGTAAATGAACTTATTTACTTTCCACCACTGGTGATGAACACAGTATTATGTCTGCAATACTTCTGCATAACGAATACTGTTCAAAGTATATGTCATATATATATATATATATCAATGCCAATACACTTGTACTTGTACCGGCCAAGTTCCGCCGTCGGCATATTTCAAGAGCAGTCGTGTTTTTTTTGTTTTTTTTACATCTTTTTTAAATTTATGAGGCCTATACATGTAGACCCACAGGTACACGTACAGTACTGATGATGATAATGCAGCTTTCCGTCTCTCCCCCCTGTCCCTGCTGTTTCAGGGGGGCTGTGAGATTGTTTTTTCTTTTTTTTTGGGAGCCTCCTGCTCACAGGAAGAACACTGAGCTCTGAACTATGAGCAGAGCGGTTAGTTTACACCTCTCCTGAGAATCATCAGTTAACCTCCGGCAACAACTCAACACTAATATCCTGGGGAGCATCCAAAGACTACATCCTGTGTGTGTGTGTGTGTGTGTGTGTGTGTGTGTGTGTGTGTGTGTGTGTGTGTGTGTGTGTGTGTGTGTGTGTGTGTGTGTGTGTGTGTGTGTGTGTGTGTGTGTGTGTGTGCGTGTGCGCGCGCGTTTGTCTATCTGTCTGACAACACCGTTACTCTGGGGAGCGCCCAGAGGAGATCTACGCTCAGAAAAATCAGATGCTGCGTTTACATTATCAACGTTCTATCAATTTAATATTCCAGACACTCAAAGCATTGTGTTTTTGCACTGGTGCATGGTAACACCGTATCTCATTTACAATAACCCCAGATAAGAGAAACTGGAATATTATTGTACCTGGAATGTTCCAAAATATCATCCAGGCTTCTGAATCATGTAAATCAGTTTGTGTTATGCTTAGTTTGACCAGACTGACCGCGTCCTGGCCGTTCCCACTGCAGTTGAGTCGTTTGGTTCACTAAACATCCTGCACATGCAAAGGTTTTACTACAAATGCATAACTTTTTAAGTCCCTTGACAACAATGTACTGTGTTCTGCAGTGTTGATATTGACAGCAAATTTTGATTTAGTTTTAGTCATAGTCTTTTGACAAAAAATCCATTTAGTTTTAGTCAGTGAAAAACGGTAGTCGACGAAAAATTTTCGTCATAGTTTTAGTCGAGGAAATCAACACTACTGTACCGTGCATCTGAGTGAGCCACTATGATCAACTGATGGCCTCGCACATCGACTACCAAGTTACAGGCAATCTGGTATTTATCCTTTATTTCTGCGTTCCCTGTGGACAAAAGTGGTATAGCATTTCCCCAGAATAAAGACTCCATTACCCATGAGCACCTATTGCCTCTTGTCGCAAAAGATGTAGATTCACCATCTGGTGGCTCGTGCTTTTCTTTTTGAAAATGAGAGTGTGAGACGTATGTATGTATGGACGTTTTGGAAAAACAGCTGTTTGCAAGATGTATGGCGATGAGGCAACGTGTCTGTAATTGCTGCTGTGTAAGATTAATAGATTTTGAGGAAGATCCAAGCCGATGTCAAGGAATTTGGAGTTCTAGTAATAGCCGATGTTCTCTCTAATGGTCTCATCTGCTTGTATCGTTCAAGGCATCAACGTTTAATTGTGACTGAGAAATAAACAGTCAAACGTCTTTAAAGGTACTACACACAACCTCCAGCCACTAGATGGCGCACTGCACTCCGCATCACAACACCTCTGTGGTATAAAGTTCCTTATTTAACCCATTCAATCCGTGAACGCATCGCCGTCATTTTAGATTCCTTTGGCTATTCAAAAATAGTAGATCTACAAGCTCGTAGCGCGGCACCGAGTGCCGCGCTATGAGCTTGTTGACTTTTTTTTTTGTAGACTTTTTTTTTTTTTTTTTTATCTTGAGAATTTGTGCAAATCTTTTAATATATATATTTTTAAAAGCAAACATTTGTAACTCAAATCTTTGCATTTGGGGGTCCCTGGAACAACATATTTTGATATGGGGGTCCTTGGAACAACATATTTTGATATGGGGGTCCCTGGAACAACATATTTTGATATGGGGGTCGGCGGTCAAATATATATCATTTTGGGGGGTCCTTGACATGAAAGAGTTTGAGAACCACTGATATAGAAACATACGTTTTTCAGAAAACTGTTAGGATTTAGAAGACATTGACGTGTTACAATTAATATTTCATGATCGAATCATAATAAAAAACAAATTGGGGGGAAAGCGATACTTTTATTCCATACCGTTTTAAACACTCTGTGGATTTGTTATTTCCGTTCCATTATTCTTTGTCTACAAAAAAAAAGAAGTATAAGAAAAAGGAAAAAAGATGATATCACCTTTAAAGTACGCTGGTCAAAATGTCATGAATGTCTTCAGTGGCTCTGCCCCTCCTGTCTCTATCTCTATCTCATTGTGTTCTTACGCTATTGAGACAACTGGCATTGTTCCAGGTTCCAGCGATAAGGCAAAGACAGTTTATTGTATGTAATAACTTCATACTCCTTTTTCCAGATTATAGGGCCTCACATGAACGCTCAAGAACTGTCCTGGCTAACAGATAATCATTTCATTGTCCTATATACTCAGACATGTTCACTTATACTTCTATGACGCAAAGCTCATAGGATAGATAACCTCTGCACACAGAGGCTTTAAGGTCTGACAAACACCACAATATCAAACTAATGGACTGTAACGTCCTGCACTGTTAATGTATCAACAGTGGTGGCAAAAGTACTCACATTTCTTACTCAAGTAAAAGTATCGATTCTACTATTGTAGAAATACTCTGTTGCAAGTAAAAGTACGGAATTCAAAATTTACTTGAGTAAAAGTATAAAAGTATTGGCATCAAAATGTACTTAAAGTATCAAAAGTAGAAAGTACTCATTATGTAAATGTCCCGTTTTCAAATGTATAAAATGTATACAAATCTTTTGAAAATAGCAGATCCACAAGCTCACATTGCATCGCATCGCGACGCATTGTGAGCTTGTAGATCTGCTATTTTCAAATGGCCGAAATGTATATTGGGCTGGGGTGGTTAAGGTATGTTTTAATTTGTAATAATAATATTATTACAAATTTGATCTACAAAGTAACTAGTAACTAAAGTTTTCAAATAATTGTAGTGGAGTAAAAGTACAACATTTGCCTCAGAGATGTAGAGGAGTAGAAGTAAAAGTACTGAAAATTGGAAATACTCCAGTAAAGTTAAAAAAAATACCTCAAAATTGTACTTAAGTACAGTACTTGTACTCGAGTAAATGTACTTAATTGCTTTACGCCACTGTTTATCAATTTGTAATACCGAGAGAGGGTACAACTGTGGTACCCTTGTACATTGGTACACCCTCAGGGTTAAATTAACACTGAGGATTTGGCTGGTCTGGAGTCTGGACTGCTGACTCGCGTCTCCTGCCCCGCTCCGTGTTTATGTGTGTGTATTTGTACATGAGGAGAGATTAAAATGGAACTGCCAAGCATTTGAGAGAGGAATTCTCTGGGTGAGCGCTTTGACAGGCCAAATTAATCATGAGCGGGGCAAAGGCACAAGGTTTGGTATGAGGCCGGCTATGTACCCAAGCCTTCTGGAAGATTGCCATCTCACTTCTTAACCTCCTTGTCTACTGTTTTATAAACATAACGTCCGTACACTCTGATACGCACGCACGCACGCACGCACGCACGCACGCACGCACGCAAGCACGCACGCACGCACGCACGCACGCACGCACGCACGCACGCACGCACGCACACGCACGCACGCACGCACGCACGCACACACACACACACACACGCAGGATTGTAGCATATTCAGTAAGGAATGTGTGTGCATTGAATCGCCTCAGAACCTGTTCCCCACTAAGACTGTGTGTGTGTGTGTGTGTGTGGTGGGAGCGCGCGCGCCTACATGCATGTGTATGTCTGTGTATTTACATGAGTGGTGGAAGTAGCATTTACAGTATATGTACTCATTTACTGTTACTTAAGTACAAGTTTGAGGCACTGTTACTTTACTGCAGTATATCCATTTCCATACTTTATACTTCTACTTCACTCAGAGGCAAATATTATACTTTTTACTTCTTACTTACTTATTATTAAAGGGTTAGGGTAAGTGATATGTTTTGGTTAAAACAAAAAGTTGTTTGTTAAAAGGTTAAAGCACTATATTCTGATAGTAATCGTTACTATATAGTGTTTGTTCAGGAACAGGAGTCTCCATGTCACTCCAGCTCTTTAATAAACAGAAAATACATTTTCAGGTAGGTGACAACTTTTCAGCCAACCAGGAGAGAGTACCCATTTATCAGCTTTATTTTTTATAGTGTTCCAGTTCCAATTTGTTCTGCTCATGTCTTTGTGTCATCACTTCCAATTTGACTTGTTTAATCTGTATCCTGAATGAGTTCTCCATCCTGATTGGATACAATTGGTATCCTGACCTGAAAATGCATTTTCTGTTTATTGAAGAGCTGGAGAGACATGGAGACTCCTGTTACTGAACAAACACTCTATAGTGAGGAGTACTATCACAATATAGAGCTATTTAACACTGTTACTGAACAAACACTCTATAGTGAGGAGTACTATCACAATATAGAGCTATTTAACACTGTTACTGAACAAACACTATATAGTGAGGAGTACTATCACAATATAGAGCTATTTAACACTGTTACTGAACAAACACTCTATAGTGAGGAGTACTATCACAATATAGAGCTATTTAACACTGTTACTGAACAAACACTATATAGTGAGGAGTACTATCACAATATAGAGCTATTTGATACTTATTTTAACCAGCTGCGACAGTAAAGTGATGAACACAATATTACGTCTGCATTACTTCTGCATAATTAACGAGTACGGTTGAGTACTTCTACTCAAAGTCAAAATGCAGGACTTTTACTTCATCCACCACCAGATGTACATCATGCTCATGTCTTTATGGTCTCTAAAGCAGACCTCCTTGCCACTGTAATGTACACTGGGGCAGGTTCAAATGGTTTGCCCTTCGCCCCGCGGTACACGTCCACCCATATTCAGTCATATTCACTCATACAGTAAGTGGCGCACCGGGGCTCTCTCTCTCTCTCTTTTCACTCGAGCCTGGCCAACATCCACCATGACAAGCTGTGCCCCGCTTTATTTTTTCTTACACAAACTCACTTTCTCTTGAGTGAGTAGAGGAGACATGTATAGGAAGAAACAGAACAGACGGAGAGAGAGAGAGAGAGGAGGAGAAAGAAGGTTGGGGAGGGAGAGCGGAGAGGGAGGGAGAAAAGGGAGAGAGTTAAAGGAAAAATAAAGTGACAGAAACGCGAGAAAAGTGTTCTGTCATTTTGAGGAGAAACAGCCTTTCTGGACACAAGCTCCTCCCCTTTAGCACACCATCACCACGTAGCTGGACACAAACTCCGCCCCTTTAGTGCACCATCACAACCTATAGAGGTATAATATAAAGAGGGCGGATTGCCCCGCCCCCAGCTATTCATTTCAATGAAAGTGCTCAGTGGCGTTTTGAAGCACCCGGAAGCCTGCCGGAAGTAGAATTATTGAGACGTTTTTGAGACGTTTCGAGCAACCATAGAGTTATGTAGCCTGGTATCCAGCCTGCTTCGCTACGTTTGGCTGACTTTTTTTTCTCTCTTCGCTTCTCAGTCTGGAAAGCCTCCCATTGGAAGGTTTTGCAGAACTACACTGGAACTACATATGTTACGTTGGGCAACGTCGTATGTTACGTTGGGCAACGTCGTTGCTGATTGGATGTTGTTCAAACGAATGACGAATCACAACGATCACACTGTTTTTTTGGTCCCGCCCCGCACCACAGACCAATCAGAAGCCACGTTAGGTTTCGAAGCTTTTGGCATGTCCCGCCTCCCTTGGAGATAGGAGGCTTTCCAGACTGAGAAGCGAAGAGAGAAAAAAAAGTCAGCCGAACGTAGCGAAGCAGGCTGGATACCAGGCTAAGAGTTATGAGCATGAGCACTGGTGTCCCTTTTGCGTCCTACGTCACAACCTACCTCCATGAACGAGCCCGTGTTTATATTTATATTTATTAAATACACTCAAGATGCATATTGATTTGTAAATGTATATGTATTTATGTATAATATTTTTACATATTTATATTATATTATATATATTTATATTTATAAATATCTCAGCATTTTTTGCTCGTGCATGTATTTCGCCCCGCCTGCAGTTCCAGCTTTGGCCACTGGGGCAGCTTCAATGTTTCTCAGCAACTCTGGGGGCCTGATCTGGACACAAGCTCCTCCCCTTTAGTGCACCATCACAGCCTAAGTAAGCCTCTATATATATATATATATATCTATATATCTGCTGTTTCTGTAGCGCGAGGCAGCTTGATATGAACGTACGCCCCCTGGATATGACGCTATATGTCACAGGGACATAATACCCAATCACAGCCCTTTGATGAGTTCTCATATTCTGCCCGAACCCGACCCGACGTTTTCGGGCCGGGCCTGAAATGTAAGCTAATTAGTCGGGCCGAGCCGAGCCTCGGGTTCCGTATTCTTTTTTTTTTTAAATAATAAAAAGTGTATTTCCCCCATAAAATAAATGTCAACTTTACTCAGGTATCTAGTTCGTCGCCGTCCGACCTTCCTAGCCTGTGTTATTAAAAAAAGGTGAAAATGGCCAAAACTCTCGCCAAAAGTGTCAGTTTTCAAGATGTTTTGGCCATTATCTCTGGAACAGAAGGTCCAATCTGCTCAGTTCAAAGCGTGTTGGATGTGTGACGTTGAGGACATTAAATAATGGGTTTCTTTTTGGGTTTCTCTGGTTTTCGGGCCTAAAATTATGGTAATAGTTCGGGCCGGCCCAGTTATGGCTCAGTTAGGGCTGGGGCCGGGCCTTCATTTTTCAGGCCCGTTGAGGAGACATTGGCCGGGGATTGACCCCCCCCCCCCCCCCCAAGGCCAGTGAGCCAATGAAATAAATCTATCATGAGCCGATCAAACTCCGCCCCCTTTCCACCTTTGTCATGGTGTCCGTGTGGCCAGATGATCCACCGTGTTGGAATGTGGAGAAATGTGAGACAAAAAGTACTCTTTCACCGTCAGGACACTCTCTCATCCTCTGTCTGCTTTGTTCACTCTGCTTTTTATCCTCTCCTTTCTGTGCTAATCAAAAGGCAGCGGTGGAAAACGTACAGAAATGTTTTACTTGAGTAAAAGTGTCAATTCCACAATGTGGAAGTACTCTGTTACAAGTAAATGTCCGGAATTCAAAATTTACTTGAGTAAAAGTACAAAAGCATTGGTATCAAAATGTACTTAAAGTACCAAAAGTACTAAAATGTTTGAAAATAGCAGATATACAAGCTCACAATGTGTCGCGATGCGACGCGTTGTGAGCTTGTAGATCGGCTATTTTCAAATAGACCAGGTATAAAACAGGGCTAAAGTGGTTAATGTATGTTTTATAATGTAATAATGTATATCTGCAAAGTAATCCGTAACTAAGGTTTTCAAATAATTGTAGTGGAATAAAAGTACAATATTTGCCTCTGAGATGTAGTGGAGTAGAAGTAAAAGTATTGAAAATGTGAAATAGTCCAGTAAAGTAAAAAATCCTCAAAAGTGTACTTAAGTACAGTACTTGAGTAAATGTACTTAGTTACTTTACACCACTGGTATTGAATGGCATTTGGGGTGAGCAACATGTCCACTATGGATGGAGTATAGTACTGACGTTCACAAGGCATGACACAGAGCTGCAATCAAACGTTTGCCATGTTGAACATCAGCGCGTACATCAAGTAGAGTCACTCTTGGCTCGGTCCGACAATCTCCCTAACGTTGATTCCTTTGGTCGTTTGTTAGAGACTCATCAACCACTAATAACTGTAATCTGTCCAAGCGCTCGTCTGCGGCTGGCTATCTGCCGTCCCGTGTAATCATCAATCTGAATGAAGCAAGAGGGAAAGAGACCGTACGTGTTGTTGCTTTCCGACCCCTCTGAAAAATGAATTGCCCCTCCCTCCCGGGGGTTGGCAATGCAACTTAACACCTGATTTGTACTTGTTTTGGCATCGCGTGGCGTATGCCGCGAATAGCCGATCTACAAGCTCACAACAAGTGGTGGAAAGTAACTAAGTAACATTTACTCAAGTACTGTGCTTTTTACTTTTTAGGTATTTTTTACTTTACTGGAGTATTTCCAGTTTTCAGTACTTTTACTTCTACCCCACTTCATCTCAGAGGCAAATATTGTACTTTTACTTCACTACAATGATTTGAAAACTTTAGTTAGTAGTTACTTTGCAGATATAAATGAATATATTACAAAACATACATTAACCACTTTAGCTCTATTTTATGCCTACAAGCTCACATCGTGTCGCATCGTGACACGTCGTGAGCTTGTAGATCGGCTTTTCGCGGTGCGCGACCCCGCCACGCCGCTAAAGTATAAAGCAGGCTCTATAAAACAGTTCAATTAACCAGACAAATGTCTAAAGTGTGATTTTTAACATTTGTGATAGATGATGGGGAGGGCGAGCCAAAGGGCTTTGGCTGCTGTGAGACAACGTGGAGACAAAGGGGGTATTTTCTCTGTTTTCTCTGTTGTTGTTGGACGTGAGCGCTAAATGTTCCTTCACTTCATATTTCTGCAGTGTCCTCTTCTGAAATGTTGACTATCAACCACTACACCGTGTTCCAGCCAAAACCAGAGCTTAAGACCACGGATTGTGAAACTTTTGCCCAGCTGAATGTTTTATCTCCAGCATTCTAGATTCAACGGCGTGCTCATAAAACATGCTGTCAATACAATGCTGTAGAAATACGATTTCCAACTAAGCAATAGATCTGGCCATATACTAGTGGACGTTACAACTGATGGGTTTTTGGGGAGGCTGAGCCGTTTTGCTCTTAGTCTCAACGAGCCTCGTACGGCCACGCTGCGTTCAATGTCATGAACGCAGAAAAAAAAGTCCCAACGGTATTTCATTAAGTGTAAATACTTAGGCAATAATAATCTGGGGGCAGAAGAAATGTTCATTCTTGTTGAAGACGTACGTGTAGTCTGACGGGCCAGAAAGGCTCAAGGAGAAAAGATGATTAGTGCATTAGTTATGTTCTGGCTTCATGTCTGAGGTCATAAACATAATGGTGAGGGAGTATATTAGATAATGTGTTGAGGAGATATTCCATGGCCAGCTAGAGGGTGGTTTTTTAACCACTTAAAACCCTATATATATTTAGTTGACCGGAATCCCCCAGGGCTCTGTACCAAGCCCCCTCCTGTTTTCACTCACCAGCTAAATATTTTTGCCCTCGAACGTTTGCCCCCGGAATATCGGGACGCTTTAGGGTTCATGTGGTTAAAAAACTGCCCGGTTTGTGTAGGAAAAAGGAAACTGATGTTTGCAGATAGGACAGTGTAAGGCGCCAAATGTGTACATTTGGAAACCCATGTAGACAGAAAAATACTGAGTGTTAATTTAACTCAGAGCATGTACAACATGTAACATTTGTACACGTTCCGAGTTCCAAATGGATAACACTGAGGACTTCACTGTATAGATAGATAGATAGATAGATAGATAGATAGATAGATAGATACAGTACTATCTTGGAGTATTTCCAATTATCAGTACTTTTACTTCTACTCCACTACATCTCAGAGGCAAATTGTACTTTTACTCCACTACAATTATTTGAAAACTTTAGTTACTTGTTACTTTGCAGATATAAAGTATTACATTATAAAACGTACATTAACCACTTTAGCCCTATTTTATACCTAGGCTATTTGAAAATAGCAGATCTACAAGCTCACAACGTGTCGCGGTGCGACACATTGTGAGCTTGTAGATCTGCTATTTTCAAACATTCGGGTACTTTTACTTTTGGTACATTAAGTACATTTTGATGCCAATACTTTTGTACTTTAACTCAAGTAACATTTTGAACACAGGCCTTGTACTTGTAACAGAGTACTTCTAGATTATGGTATTGATACTTTTACTTAAGTAAAACATGTCAGTACTTTTTCCACCACTGAGATACGATCGATAGATAGATAGATAGATAGATAGATAGATAGATAGATAGATAGATAGATAGATAGATAGATACCCCGAAGGATACTAAAACTGTATTCTATTTAGCGTATACAAATATTCATGCATAATGCATACTGTATGTATATACTTCATGGCTGATCATATAAAACGTGATGTGACATATAAACCTCATCATATGACTCACTTTTATCCAGTCCAATCTACTTAAAGGATATTATACCGTTTGACTTAATTTTCTAGCTGGATATTTCAGGGTCGGGGGGAGTTCAGGTCCTTTTGGCTGAACATTATTGTCCATGGATCTGATTATGGATCACTTAATATCGTTCACATTTTCCATAATGCAATCCAGTGTTTTATGTCCAGATGGGCCCCAGTACTGATGCTCACTGTGGGAGCAGTAAATCCCAAAGGTGTGTGCGTGTGCGTGCCTGACAGTGTGTCTGTGTGTGTGTGTGTGTGTGTGTGTGTGCGTGAGTATGCACTTTTTTTTACACTTTCCAAATTAACCACTTTCAGCTTGGCATCACTATTTGGGCCACGTTATTATAGGAAAAATCGGATTATTTATTTATTTATGGAACAAAAAAAATCTAAATTTAAGATTTATTTTTAAAGATTTCTGAAATGATAAGATGGGGCTTAAGTTTGTTCTACTGTGTGCATGTCTTCAGGTATAATCACATTGTTTTACTGTGTGCATGTGTTCAGGTATAATCAGATAGTTTTACTGTGTGCATGTGTTCAGGTATAATCAGATAGTTTTACTGTGTGCATGTCTTCAGGTATAATCACATTGTTTTACTGTGTGCATGTCTTCAGGTATAATCACATTGTTTTACTGTGTGCATGTCTTCAGGTATAATCAGATAGTTTTACTGTGTGCGTGTCTTCAGGTATAATCACATTGTTTTACTGTGTGCATGTCTTCAGGTATAATCAGATAGTTTTACTGTGTGCATGTCTTCAGGTATAATCACATTGTTTTACTGTGTGCATGTCTTCAGGTATAATCAGATTGTTTTACTGTGTGCATGTCTTCAGGTATAATCACATTGTTTTACTGTGTGCATGTCTTCAGGTATAATCAGATTGTTTTACTGTGTGCATGTCTTCAGGTATAATCAGATAGTTTTACTGTGTGCATGTCTTCAGGTATAATCAGATACTTTTACTGTGTGCATGTCTTCAGGTATAATCAGATAGTTTTACTGTGTGCATGTCTTCAGGTATAATCAGATAGTTTTACTGTGTGCATGTCTTCAGGTATAATCAGATACTTTTACTGTGTGCATGTCTTCAGGTATAATCAGATAGTTTTACTGTGTGCATGTCTTCAGGTATAATCAGATAGTTTTACTGTGTGCATGTCTTCAGGTATAATCAGATAGTTTTACTGTGTGCATGTCTTCAGGTATAATCAGGTTGTTTTACTGTGTGCATGTCTTCAGGTATAATCAGATACTTTTACTGTGTGCATGTCTTCAGGTATAATCAGATAGTTTTACTGTGTGCATGTCTTCAGGTATAATCAGATAGTTTTACTGTGTGCATGTCTTCAGGTATAATCAGATAGTTTTACTGTGTGCATGTCTTCAGGTATAATCAGATAGTTTTACTGTGTGCATGTCTTCAGGTATAATCAGATAGTTTTACTGTGTGCATGTCTTCAGGTATAATCAGATAGTTTTACTGTGTGCATGTCTTCAGGTATAATCACATGTTCTGTTACTTACCAAAGTCACTGGCGCAGTAATGTTCCATGATGTTGTCTGCTTTCATCTCGTTGTCACACGGGGGGCAGACCTTTGATACTGGAGGGGGAGGGGGGGGGCACAAAAAAAGAGACAGTATGATAAAAAGGTCATGTACAGTAACAGTACAGTACAGTAGGCTGACGTTGATGAGGTCAGATTAACTCAGGGGTATCCCAACCTTTTCCACCCTAAGGACCCCCAAATAGCCATAGCCTAGCCTCTGGCTGTGGCCGCTAGTGATGTGTGGGTCAGGTTTTTTCATGACCCGCCCCGCCCCAACCCGCCACGGAACCCAACCCGCCTCAACCCGCGACCCCATATAAATCTATGGCTCAACCCGCCCCGCGACCCGCTGTGGGAATATAAATATATATTATATAGCGCTCTTTTAAGTACCCAAAGTCCCTTTAAATGTCTACAGTAGCACAACATTGTCATGGGCTGAATAAACAAGCATGTTGTTCAAAATAGGGTTTTTTTCTTTTTTTTTGCGTGTGAGAGCGGCTGACCCGCTCACCCGTAGCCCGCATAATTTCCTCTGAAATCCTGACTCGACCCACCCGCGCCGCGGGTTGACCCGCGGGACCCGCGGGTTGACCCGCGGGTCCCGCGGGTTACGGGTCGACCCGCTCATCACTAGTGGCCGCCCTACTATGAAATGGCTTAAAGGGATAGTTCACCTACAAAATAACTTTTTTCATATATCGACTAGTCACCCCATGGAGACTTGAATTCATGGATAAAAAAAAAAAAATGGTCTCATTCCTAAACCAATAATTTGATGACCGGCAGCGGTTCTGGTAGGAGACGCAAAGAGTCTCCTTTGTCTCTCCTACCGGAACCGCTGCCTACCGGTCCGCTGGTCATCAAATTATTGTCTTAGAAATGAGACAAAAACTAAACAATATCCATGAATTCATGTGTCCATGTGGTGACTAATCCATAGAAAAATGTCATTTTAGGGGTGAGCTATCTCTTTAAAATAAAATAGCCGATCTACAAGCTCACAACGTGTTACGATGTGATACGTTGTGAGCTCGTAGATCGGCTATTTGAAAACGGCACTATAGCCCACTATGAAAACCTGTGTGTTAGCTTCCCAGAGAACTCAGTCAGGTCTTTTCCCGCACAATTACAGTCAACAAGACCAAAGTCATGTCAGCAGAGCGTCCTTATGGGCCCCTGAGACCCCCCCCCCCCCCCCTCCCCGAGCACACGTTTGAGACACACTTGTTTTGGAGCCCGGGCTGCTTGTCAGCGTCTATTTGCTGCAGAGGGGGAATATATAGCCCAGGAGGGCTCTGACTGATGTTTGCCCTGCAATTACAGGCGGAGAAAATGTTTTAATTCCAGCCCGTTGTATATTTTTGGTGGGGGGGGGGTGCGGGCGTGGTTTTGGTGTGCCGGTGGAAGGTAAACTGGCGTGGCGGCCTGCCGGCGGCGAGCAGAGAGGGTGAAAAGTGATTCAGTACACACACACACACACACACACACACACACACGCACACACACGCACACACACAGGCCTGGAGCCGTGCCGACTGACATTGTGAAACACAGCCAGTGGAAACCAGTGCAACAACTCCACTTTATTTTTAACTTGAGATGTAGACCCCCGTCCGTCCTCCGCCCCACCCAGGCTCTTGCCCACAGTTTCCCCCAAAAATCCCTTTTTCTTTATATCAATAACAATTATAGAACGCTGCATTATAACATTGTAGCTATGCTACATGCTACGCTATGCTACAGCTCCTACTGTGTTCAAAAATAGCATTTTTGTCATGTTAATTAAATACCCCCCCCACACACACACACACACACACACACACACACACACACACACACACAGACACACACAGACAGACACGCCTACACCAGTGGTTCTCAACCTTTCAGGCTGTGACCCCCCCCAAAATAATCATATTTGAACTGGGGACCCCCCCCCCCCATTTTTTTGACTGAAAAATAGCAGATCTACAAACTCAGTTGTGAGGCGTTGTGAGCTTGTAGATCGGCTATTTTCAAAAATGTTGCCTCTTTCTTATATTATTTGACAATTTAGCCAATAGTTTGACCAGCTTTTATAGTTTAGTTTGTTGATTACTTTTGACGCAGTAATGGTCTTTTTTTCTTTTTGTTAAGTTTTAAAAGTGCTTAAATTGTCACTTCGCTATCATTTAGGGACCCCCCCCCCCCCCCCCCAAATCATGTGGAGACCTCCCTGGGGGTCCCCGACCCACAGGTTGAGAACCACTGTCCTAGACAACGGTTGCCTCATATCTCAGATCAGAATTTCTCTCATGTTCATAATCTGCTCCTGTGTTCCCAGCATGCACTGCAGCCCCATTAACCACGGTGTCTCACGCCGAAACATAGCTGATCTACAAGCTCACAACAACGCATCACATGGTGTCGTTAGCTTGTACAGTAGCTGAGTGTGTGATCAGAAGGTCACCGGTTTGACTCCTGGCCCATAATCTATACGTGTCGATAGATCTTCTCCTCTGGGGGTCCCTGGCACGAAACATTTTCAGATAGGG
Source organism: Gymnoscopelus braueri (assembly GCF_963280865.1). Classification (NCBI taxonomy): domain Eukaryota; kingdom Metazoa; phylum Chordata; class Actinopteri; order Myctophiformes; family Myctophidae; genus Gymnoscopelus; species Gymnoscopelus braueri. The sequence goes on along the minus strand of NC_137619.1, from coordinate 1,240,201 downwards.
GTCTGCGGCCAAACTTTAGGGGTCCTTGACACAAAAAAAAGTTTGAGAACCACTGTTTTAGAGAGTTTACGTTGTTTTCCCCCTGACCCCCCCTGCCCCCACCCCTAGTGCTCATTATAACCATCTGAGCAGCCATCAGCTGTGTGAAGCACAAACTGAATTCCCCCCCCCCCCCCCCCACACACATAGAGAGATCTCCTCTAAACCTCCATGCCCCGGGGGCAGAATGAGGGAATGTTGATGTGATCAGATAGATAGCATCAGATGTCCCCACAGGGGGGACAAATAATACACACACACACACACACACACACACACACACACACACACACACACACACACACACACACACATCACACGTCTCTGTCCTACTGCATGCAGGGGACACACATTCTCTCTGCACACACACACTACCATATTCAACATGTTTTCTCTGTCTAGCTTTTCATGTGTTTCAGTGAAACCATCTCTGTCTGTCTGTCTGTCTGTCTGTCTGTCTGTCTGTCTGTCTGTCTGTCTGTCTCTTTAGAACACACCGCGCGCACACACACCACGCACGCGCGCACACACACCACACACACACACACACACACTCACTCACTCACAGGGCCCTATAGGTTAGGAGTCAGAGTTCAGAGGTTATCACCCCAGCCTAAACCTCAGCGTCTGCGCAGATAATGAGAGGGGTCAAAGGTCAACATGCCTCGCTGCTTAGGTTGTGGGGAGGTGAACCTCCTACACCCCGTCCACTGTGTGTGTGTGTGTGTGTGTGTGTGTGTGTGTGTGTGTGTGTGTGTGTGTGTGTGTGTGTGTGTGTGTGTGTGTGTGTGTGTGTGTGTGTGTGTGTGTGTGTGTGTGTGTGTGTGTGTGTGAGAGAGCTGAACCATGTTCTTGCAGAGTAACTGCCAGGTTTTTTTCCTCCTCAGAGGGTTCCCATGCATTCACGGGCAGGAGGGTCAACTCACTTATTGTCTGGTGCTGACATGGAGGACTTGGACTGAGGCATAGACACACACACACACACACACACACACACACACACACACCATTTTGACACTTTCAGCGTTAACCACATGAACCCTACTAGGGTCCCTAGTCTGGGAGCCAACATTCTGTGTAGATAGCACATCGTATATTTTCATCAAAGAGATTTGGTGTAGCGGGAAAAAAGGAGCGGATCAAGTATAGAGTAAGTGAGAGAAGAGAGAGAGAGAGAGAGAGAGGGGCCAGTAGTCCTCTGGGTTTATCTGTTTTGAATGTTTCTCTTGAAGCAGTTCTACGTCTCATTCAGACTCCAGGGTAATTCATTCTGCTTTCACAGGGGGGGGGGGGGGGTTGGCCGAGGGCCCGGTTGCATTGCTGCCAAAGCGTGTGTCCCCTCCGTGAAACCAACCCTCAGAGAGCATCAGACCCTGAACCACCAACTACTGTCTGAGGAGGCCTCTGAGAAATCAATTAGAAGGTACAAGACCGCGTCATCATCTAGTCTCCTCCGTAAAGGCCAGCCAAACAACACGTTAGCAACGCTTCCAATAGAAAAGGGTGAACGTAAGGAGCATGGTGCCTCTAAGGTGCCTCTAAAGCCACAATCCTGGACATATTATCCATCTATACCAGGTGGTCCGGGGACCACCAGTGGTCCTTGAGGGGGTTCCAGGTGGTCCCCAGCTAAATGATGGAGAGTTGGTAACCAAATGGACCCTTATAGATATTTAACTCTTGAGAGCGTAAAATGATTGTTAAACATCTGCATTACTTAATGAAATAATTGTTATGTTGATCAACGTTGGCCTGTTGTCTCTCCTATTGGTACCATCATCGATACAGAATGGAATTGTGGACAAAATCTTATCCAATGACAACAAAATATATAGAGACTAAATCTCATCAAATGGCGGTCCTTGGCTCACATGGCAGATAAATAATGGACCTTGACACGAAAAGGGTTGAAAACCACTGATCTATACGGTACATTAAAGCAATTTAAATAGTACATCTGTAGTGGTTGGAGGTGGTGTCATTGCTCTTCCATTGATACATCTAGAGTAGACCCTGGTGTCAGGAAGGACACCCATTGTTGGGCAGTGTGAATTGAAATAAGGTTATTTGAAGCGGTCCAAGCGCACCGGCTTGGATACTAAATGTGCCGCCATCTTAATTGTAGCCTCTCTCTGCCACAAGAGGGAGATAATGGACATAAAACA